>NC_091318.1:17577674-17772674 GCF_038502225.1 Cherax quadricarinatus
CATGAAGTTAATCTCTCTCTCTCTCTCTCTCTCTCTCTCAGGTGGAACGAGAAATAGCTATCATGAAGTTAATCGAACACCCGCACGTCCTCGGTCTCTACGATGTTTACGAGAACAAAAAATACCTGTGAGTATGCTCCTTTAGCATGTGTTTTTTCCACGCGTTTACTGTGTGTGTGTATGCGTGTGTGTGCGTGTGTGTGTGTGTGTGTTAGTTACCATTTTGTCCTAGGCACATGTCGATTAGACACTAGGCCTGTTGTATATGCGTGCTTGTATGTGTGTGTGTGTGTGTGTGTGTGTGTGTGTGTGTGTGTGTGTGTGTGTGTGTGTGTGTATGTATGTATGTATGTATGTATGTATGTATGTGTGTGTGTGTGTGTGTGTGTGTGTGTGTGTGTGTGTGTGTGTGTGTGTGTGTGTATGTACTCACCTATTTGTACTCACCTATTTGTGGTTGCAGGGGTCGAGTCACAGCTCCTGGCCCCGCCTCTTCGCTGATTGCTACTAGGTCCTCTCTCTCCCTGCCCCATGAGCTCTATCATACCTCGCCTTAAAACTATGTATGGTTCCTGCCTCCACCACATCACTTTCTAGGCTATTCCACGGCCTGACTACTCTATGACTGAAGAAATACTTCCTAACATCCCTTTGATTCATCTGAGTCTTCAACTTCCAATTGTGACCTCTTGTGTCTGTGTCCCATCTCTGGAACATCCCGTCTTTGTCCACCTCGTCTATTCCGCGCAGTATTTTATATGTCGTTATCATGTCTCCCCTGACCCTCCTGGCCTCCAGTGTCGTCAGGCCGATTTCCCTCAACCTTTCTTCATAGGACAATCCCCGTAGCTCTGGGACTAGTCTTGTTGCAAACCTTTGCACTTTCTCTAATTTCTTGACGTGCTTGACTAGGTGTGGATTCCAAACTGGTGCTGCATACTCCAGTATGGGCCTGACGTAGATGGTGTACAGAGTCTTAAACGAATCCTTACTGAGGTATCGGAACGCTATCCGTAGGTTTGCCAGGCGCCCGTATGCTGCAGCAGTTATCTGATTGATGTGCGCCTCAGGAGATATGCTCGGTGTTATACTCACCCCCAGATCTTTTTCCTTTAGTGAGGTTTGCAGTCTTTGGCCATCTAAACTATATTGTGTCTGCGGTCTTCTTTGCCCTTCCCCAATCTTCATGACTTTGCATTTGGCAGGGTTAAATTCAAGGAGCCAGTTGCTGGACCAGGCTTGTAGCCTGTCCAGATCTCTTTGTAGTCCTGCCTGATCCTCGTCCGATTCGATTCTTCTCATTAACTTCACATCGTCTGCAAACAAGGACACTTCTGAGTCTATCCCTTCCGTTATGTCGTTCACGTATACCAAGAACAGCACAGGTCCTAGGACTGACCCCTGTGGAACCCCGCTTGTCACAGGCGCCCACTCTGACACCTCGTCGCGTACCATGACTCGTTGTTTCCTCCCTGTCAGGTATTCTCTGATCCATTGCAGGGCCTTTCCTGTTATGTGTGCCTGGTCCTCTAGCTTTTGCAGTAACCTCTTGTGAGGAACTGTGTCGAAAGCCTTCTTGCAGTCCAAAAATACGCAGTCGATCCACCCCTCTCTCTCTTGTCTTACTTCTGTCACCTTGTCATAAAACTCTAGTAGGTTTGTGACACAGGATTTTCCTTCCCTGAAACCATGCTGGTTGTCAATTATACACTTGTTTCTTTCCAGGTGCCCCACCACTCTCCTCCTGATGATCTTCTCCATGACCTTGCATACTATACTCGTTAGAGATACAGGTCTGTAGTTTAGTGCCTCATGTCTGTCTCCCTTTTTAAAAATTGGGACTACATTTGCCATTTTCCATACCTCAGGGAGTTGCCCAGTTTCAAATGATGTGTTGAAGATCTTTGTTAATGGCTCACACAATATCTCTGCTCCCTCTTTAAGGACCCATGGAGAGATGTTGTCTGGTCCCACCGCCTTTGAGGTGTCAAGTTCGCATAGCAGCTTCTTCACCTCCTCCTTGGTTATATGTACCTCATCCAGCACTTGCTGGTGTGCCCCCCTGTTCTGATTTCTTGGAGTCCTACTGGTTTCCACTGTAAATACCTCTTTAAATCTTGTGTTGAGCTCCTGACATACCTCTCGGTCGTTTCTTGTGAATTCCCCATCACCCTTCCTCAGTCTGATTACCTGGTCCTTGACTGTTGTTTTCCTCCTGATGTGGCTGTACAACAGCTTCGGGTCAGTCTTTACTTTTGATGCTATGTCATTTTCATATTGTCTCTGAGCCTCCCTTCTTATCTGTGCATATTCGTTTCTGGCTCTTCGGCTGATTTCTCTATTCTCCTGAGTTCTCTGTCTTCTGTACCTTTTCCATTCTCTAGTACACCTAGTTTTTGCCTCCCTACACCTTTGGGTGAACCAAGGACTCGTTCTGTTCTTCCCATTATTTCTGTTTCCCTTGGGAACAAACCTCTCCTCTGCCTCCTTGCATTTTGTTGCTACATAGTCCATCATTTCTTGTACTGGTTTTCCTGTCAGTTCCCTCTCCCACTGAATGTCTTGAAGGAAGTTCCTCATGCCTGAGTAGTTCCCCCTTTTGTAGTTTGGTTTTTCCCAGCCTATTCCTGCTACTCTCTCCACTTGGAGCTCAACTATGTAGTCGAAGCACAGAACCACATGATCACTAGCTCCCAGGGGCCTTTCATACATGATACCCTCGATGTCCGAACTACTCATGGTGAATACAAGGTCCAACCTTGTGTGTGTGTGTGTGTGTGTGTGTGTGTGTGTGTGTGTGTGTGTGTGTTTGTGTGTGTGTGTGTGTGTGCTTGTCACCCGTCATTCATTATTACGAACACAAGTAATGTTGACTTGTGACCTGTTGACCTGTGACATGTTGACCTGTGACCTGTTGACCTGTGACATATTGACCTGTGACCTGGTCGTAATGGGATGGAACAAAACAAACTCAGCAGATTATTTAACTTGTATTTTCCTTCACCAAATGTTAATACAGAGATATGTACACTATGTACAGGAGTTGGATATAAGTGTACCACACGCTGATAAAGGCAAAGACAGGAGCGTGGGTGAGAGAGCACTGTGCTTCAACCAGCTAGAGGCGAGTCTGGCACATGGTGACGACGATAAAACCATGTCACATCAGCATTTGGCGGACTCGTCTATGATTGGTCAGTGAACCGAGGTACTGATTTAAAGATGGTACCCTTACCATTAAACCCTTAGCACCTGGTTCGCTGGTTGGGAGGCAGCCTGTATGGGAGTGTGTACATACGCCGAATAAAGTGTAACGTACTCTTTGCATGCCACACCTATACATTTTCGTGTGTGTGTGTGTGTGTGTGTGTGTGTGTGTGTGTGTGTGTGTGTGTGTGTGTGTTTATTCGTGATTTTATCCATGTGTTTTTCATGAGTTTTTTGTCAATTGTTTATCCATGAGTTCATCCTGTGTTCTTGTGTTTTTCACGTGTTATTTTTCATGTGTTTTTCATTATTTCATCCTGTGTTCTTGCATTTTCACATGTTTATTGCTATTTGTTTTTCATTATTTTGTCATGTGTTCACGTATTGTCAGGTTTTTTTTTATGTTTCATCATGTGTTTACAGTTTTCGTTTTTATTTAGTTTCTTTCAATTTTTCACATTTTCACGTGTTTTAATTATCGTTTGTATTTATAAAACGACTTAATGGGTTTTTATTCGCCTGTTTTTCACGTGTTTCAGTGAGTGTTCCATGTGTTCTAATGTGTTTCAGTGAGTGTTCCATGTGTTCTAATGTGTTTCAGTGAGTGTTCCATGTGTTCTAATGTGTTTCAGTGAGTGTTCCATGTGTTCTAATGTGTTTCAGTGAGTGTTCCATGTGTTCTAATGTGTTTCAGTGAGTGTTCCATGTGTTTCAGTGAGTGTTCCATGTGTTCTAATGTGTTTCAGTGAGTGTTCCATGTGTTTCAGTGAGTGTTCCATGTGTTCTAATGTGTTTCAGTGAGTGTTCCATGTGTTCTAATGTGTTTCAGTGAGTGTTCCATGTGTTCTAATGTGTTTCAGAGAGTTTTCCATGTGTTCTAATGTATTTCAGTGAGTGTTCCATGTGTTCTGTGTTTCAGTGAGTGTTCCATGTGTTCTGTGTTTCAGTGAGTGTTCCATGTGTTCTGTGTTTCAGTGAGTGTTCCATGTGTTCTGTGTTTCAGTGAGTGTTCCATGTGTTCTAATGTGTTTCAGTGAGTGTTCCATGTGTTCTAATGTGTTTCAGTGAGTGTTCCATGTGTTCTGTGTTTCAGTGAGTGTTCCATGTGTTCTAATGTGTTTCAGTGAGTGTTCCATGTGTTCTGTGTTTCATTGAGTGTTCCATGTGTTCTAATGTGTTTCAGTGAGTGTTCCATGTGTTCTAATGTGTTTCAGTGAGTGTTCCATGTGTTCTAATGTGTTTCAGTGAGTGTTCCATGTGTTCTAATGTGTTTCAGTGAGTGTTCCATGTGTTCTAATGTGTTTCAGTGAGTGTTCCATGTGTTCTAATGTGTTTCAGTGAGTGTTCCATGTGTTCTAATGTGTTTCAGTGAGTGTTCCATGTGTTCTAATGTGTTTCAGTGAGTGTTCCATGTGTTCTAATGTGTTTCAGTGAGTGTTCCATGTGTTCTAATGTGTTTCAGTGAGTGTTCCATGTGTTCTAATGTGTTTCAGTGAGTGTTCCATGTGTTCTAATGTGTTTCAGTGAGTGTTCCATGTGTTCTAATGTGTTTCAGTGAGTGTTCCATGTGTTCTAATGTGTTTCAGTGAGTGTTCCATGTGTTCTAATGTGTTTCAGTGAGTGTTCCATGTGTTCTAATGTGTTTCAGTGAGTGTTCCATGTGTTCTAATGTGTTTCAGTGAGTGTTCCATGTGTTCTAATGTGTTTCAGTGAGTGTTCCATGTGTTCTAATATGTTTCAGAGAGTTTTTCATGTGCTCGCATGGTTTCAGAGGTTTCTGGTGTGTACTTCTCACGGTTTCAGAGGTTTCTGGTGTGTACTTCTCATGGTTTCAGAGGTTTCTGGTGTGTACTTCTCATGGTTTCAGAGGTTTCTGGTGTGTACTTCTCATGGTTTCAGAGGTTTCTGGTGTGTACTTCTCATGGTTTCAGAGGTTTCTGGTGTGTACTTCTCACGGTTTCAGAGGTTTCTGGTGTGTACTTCTCATGGTTTCAGAGGTTTCTGGTGTGTACTTCTCATGGTTTCAGAGGTTTCTGGTGTGTACTTCTCATGGTTTCAGAGGTTTCTGGTGTGTACTTCTCATGGTTTCAGAGGTTTCTGGTGTGTACTTCTCACGGTTTCAGAGGTTTCTGGTGTGTACTTCTCATGGTTTCAGAGGTTTCTGGTGTGTACTTCTCATGGTTTCAGAGGTTTCTGGTGTGTACTTCTCACGGTTTCAGAGGTTTCTGGTGTGTACTTCTCATGGTTTCAGAGGTTTCTGGTGTGTACTTCTCATGGTTTCAGAGGTTTCTGGTGTGTACTTCTCATGGTTTCAGAGGTTTCTGGTGTGTACTTCTCATGGTTTCAGAGGTTTCTGGTGTGTACTTCTCACGGTTTCAGAGGTTTCTGGTGTGTACTTCTCATGGTTTCAGAGGTTTCTGGTGTGTACTTCTCATGGTTTCAGAGGTTTCTGGTGTGTACTTCTCATGGTTTCAGAGGTTTCTGGTGTGTACTTCTCACGGTTTCAGAGGTTTCTGGTGTGTACTTCTCATGGTTTCAGAGGTTTCTGGTGTGTACTTCTCATGGTTTCAGAGGTTTCTTTCTTTATTTTTTTATTTTGGCAAAAGAATTTTACTGTTAAGTAAATGTGAGTTTGAGTGAGAACCTTTATTAAGGTAAGAACCTTTATTAAGGTAAGAACCTTTATTAAGGTAAGAACCTTTATTAAGGTGAGAACCTTTATTAAGGTGAGAACCTTTATTAAGGTGAGAACCTTTATTAAGGTGAGAACTTTTATTAAGGTGAGAACCTTTATTAAGGTGAGAACCTTTATTAAGGTGAGAACCTTTATTAAGGTGAGAACCTTTATTAAGGTAAGAACCTTTATTAAGGTGAGAACCTTTATTAAGGTGAGAACCTTTATTAAGGTGAGAACCTTTATTAAGGTGAGAACCTTTATTAAGGTAAGAACCTTTATTAAGGTGAGAACCTTTATTAAGGTGAGAACCTTTATTAAGGTAAGAACCTTTATTAAGGTGAGAACCTTTATTAAGGTGAGAACCTTTATTAAGGTAAGAACCTTTATTAAGGTGAGAACCTTTATTAAGGTGAGAACCTTTATTAAGGTGAGAACCTTTATTAAGGTGAGAACCTTTATTAAGGTAAGAACCTTTATTAAGGTGAGAACCTTTATTAAGGTGAGAACCTTTATTAAGGTAAGAACCTTTATTAAGGTGAGAACCTTTATTAAGGTGAGAACCTTTATTAAGGTAAGAACCTTTATTAAGGTAAGAACCTTTATTAAGGTGAGAACCTTTATTAAGGTGAGAACCTTTATTAAGGTGAGAACCTTTATTAAGGTGAGAACCTTTATTAAGGTGAGAACCTTTATTAAGGTGAGAACCTTTATTAAGGTGAGAACCTTTATTAAGGTAAGAACCTTTATTAAGGTGAGAACCTTTATTAAGGTGAGAACCTTTATTAAGGTGAGAACCTTTATTAAGGTAAGAACCTTTATTAAGGTGAGAACCTTTATTAAGGTGAGAACCTTTATTAAGGTGAGAACCTTTATTAAGGTAAGAACCTTTATTAAGGTGAGAACCTTTATTAAGGTGAGAACCTTTATTAAGGTGAGAACCTTTATTAAGGTGAGAACCTTTATTAAGGTGAGAACCTTTATTAAGGTAAGAACCTTTATTAAGGTAAGAACCTTTATTAAGGTTGATGTTTGAGTGACAGTGAGGAGCAGCAGGACGAGGAGTGTGTACTCGAGCAACAAGAGTACTTCCTCTGCACGAGGAGTGTGTGTGTACTCGAGCAACAAGAGTACTTCCTCTGCACGAGGAGTGTGTGTGTACTCGTGCAACAAGAGTACTTCCTCTGCACGAGGAGTGTGTGTGTACTCGTGCAACAAGAGTACTTCCTCTGCACGAGGAGTGTGTGTGTACTCGTGCAACAAGAGTACTTCCTCTGCACGAGGAGTGTGTGTGTACTCGTGCAACAAGAGTACTTCCTCTGCACGAGGAGTGTGTGTGTACTCGTGCAACAAGAGTACTTCCTCTGCACGAGGAGTGTGTGTGTACTCGTGCAACAAGAGTACTTCCTCTGCACGAGGAGTGTGTGTGTACTCGTGCAACAAGAGTACTTCCTCTGCACGAGGAGTGTGTGTGTACTCGTGCAACAAGAGTACTTCCTCTGCACGAGGAGTGTGTGTGTACTCGTGCAACAAGAGTACTTCCTCTGCACGGGGCTACATTGACGGTTGTACACTGCAGTGTGTGGTCCATGTGCACTGCAGGGTGTAGCCCACGTACGGTGCAGGATGTAGTCCAAGTACGGTGCAGGATGTAGTCCACGTACGGTGCAGGATGTAGTCCACGTACGGTGCAGGATGTAGTCCAAGTACGGTGCAGGATGTAGTCCACGTACGGTGCAGGATGTAGGCCACGTACGGTGCAGGATGTAGGCCACGTACGGTAAAGGATGTAGTCCACGTACGGTGCAGGATGTAGTCCACGTACGGTGCAGGATGTAGTCCACGTAGGGTGCATGATGTAGTCCACGTACTGTGCAGGATGTAGTCCATGTACACTGCAGGGTGTAGTCCATGTACACTGTAGAATGTAGGCCATGTACACTGCAGGGTGTAGGCCATGTACGCTGTAGAATGTAGGCCATGTACACTGCAGGGTGTAGGCCATGTACACTGTAGAATGTAGGCCATGTACACTGCAGGGTGTAGGCCATGTACACTGTAGAATGTAGGCCATGTACACTGCAGGGTGTAGGCCATGTACGCTGCAGGATGTAGTCCACGTACACTGCAGATTGTAGGCCATATGCACTGCAGGGTGTAGTCCATGTACACTGCAGGGTGTAGGCCATATACACTGCAGGGTGTAGGCCACGTACACTGCAGTTTGTAGGCCACGTACACTGCAGGGTGTAGGCCACGTACACTGCAGGGTGTAGGCCATGTACACTGTAGAATGTAGCCACGTACACTGCAGGGTGTAGGCTACGTACACTGCAGGGTGTAGGCCATGTACACTGTAGAATATAGGCCATGTACACTGCAGGGTGTAGGCCATGTACACTGCAGGGTGTAGGTCACGTACACTGCAGGGTGTAGGCCATGTACACTGTAGAATATAGGCCATGCACACTGCAGGGTGTAGGCCATGTACACTGCAGGGTGTAGGCCACGTACACTGCAGGGTGTAGGCCATGTACACTGCAGGGTGTAGGCCACGTACACTGTAGAATGTAGGCCATATACACTGCAGGGTGTAGGCCATGTACACTGCAGGGTGTAGTCCACGTACACTGCAGGGTGTAGGCCATGTACACTGTAGAATGTAGGCCATGTACACTGCAGGGTGTAGGCCACGTACACTGCAGGGTGTAGGCCACGTACACTGCAGGGTGTAGGCCATGTACACTGTAGAATGTAGGCCATGTACACTGCAGAGTGTAGGCCATGTACACTGCAGGGTGTAGTCCATGTACACAGGGTGTAGTCCATGTACACAGGGTGTAGTCCATGTACACAGGGTGTAGTCCATGTACACAGGGTGTAGTCCATGTACACAGGGTGTAGTCCATGTACACAGGGTGTAGTCCATGTACACAGGGTGTAGTCCATGTACACAGGGTGTAGTCCATGTACACAGGGTGTAGTCCATGTACACAGGGTGTAGTCCATGTACACAGGGTGTAGTCCATGTACACAGAGTGTAGTCCATGTACACAGGGTGTAGTCCATGTACACAGGGTGTAGTCCATGTACACAGGGTGTAGTCCATGTACACAGGGTGTAGTCCATGTACACAGGGTGTAGTCCATGTACACAGGGTGTAGTCCATGTACACAGGGTGTAGTCCATGTACACAGGGTGTAGTCCATGTACACAGGGTGTAGTCCATGTACACAGGGTGTAGTCCATGTACACAGGGTGTAGTCCATGTACACAGGGTGTAGTCCATGTACACAGGGTGTAGTCCATGTACACAGGGTGTAGTCCATGTACACAGGGTGTAGTCCATGTACACAGAGTGTAGTCCATGTACACAGGGTGTAGTCCATGTACACAGGGTGTAGTCCATGTACACAGGGTGTAGTCCATGTACACAGGGTGTAGTCCATGTACACAGGGTGTAGTCCATGTACACAGGGTGTAGTCCATGTACACAGGGTGTAGTCCATGTACACAGGGTGTAGTCCATGTACACAGGGTGTAGTCCATGTACACAGGGTGTAGTCCATGTACACAGGGTGTAGTCCATGTACACAGGGTGTAGTCCATGTACACAGGGTGTAGTCCATGTACACAGGGTGTAGTCCATGTACACAGGGTGTAGTCCATGTACACAGGGTGAATGTATTTGCTTGAACTTCCTCTTTTCTGCTTCATTACAAGTTCCTTGTGACGTGTTGATTACAACACCAGAGGCCTAGAACTATCATTCAACTCTCCCCGTGGTTTTGCATCTTGCATCATTTGTTCGCGATATGTATATATATATATATATATATATATGAATGAGAAGAAGCTGGATGTCCTGGCTTTAAGTGAAACAAAGCTGAAGGGGGTGGGAGAGTTTCAATGGAGAGGAATAAATGGGATTAGGTCAGGGGTTTCAAATAGAGTTAGAGCTAAAGAAGGAGTAGCAATAATGTTGAAGGATAAGCTATGGCAGGAAAAGAGGGACTATAAATGTATTAATTCAAGGATTATGTGGAGTAAAATAAAGATTGGATGTGAAAAGTGGGTTATAATAAGCGTGTATGCACCTGGAGAAGAGAGAAGTGTAGAGGAGAGAGAGAGATTTTGGGAAATGTTGAGTGAATGCGTGGGGAGTTTTGAATCAAGTGTGAGAGTAATGGTGGTTGGGGATTTCAATGCTAAAGTGGGTAAAAATGTTATGGAGGGAGTAGTAGGTAAATTTGGGGTGCCAGGGGTAAATGTAAATGGGGAGCCTTTAATTGAGCTATGTGTAGAAAGAAATTTGGTAATAAGTAATACATATTTTATGAAAAAGAGGATAAATAAATATACAAGGTATGATGTAGCACGTAATGAAAGTAGTTTATTAGATTATGTATTGGTGGATAAAAGGTTGATGGGTAGGCTCCAGGATGTACATGTTTATAGAGGGGCAACTGATATATCGGATCATTATTTAGTTGTAGCTACAGTTAGAGTAAGAGGTAGATGGGAAAAGAGGAAGGTGGCAACAACAAGTAAGAGGGAGGTGAAAGTGTATAAACTAAGGGAGGAGGAAGTTCGGGCGAGATATAAGCGACTATTGGCAGAAAGGTGGGATAGTGCAAAGATGAGTAATGGGGGGGTTGAAGAGGGTTGGAATAGTTTTAAAAATGCAGTATTAGAATGTGGGGCAGAAGTTTGTGGTTATAGGAGGGTGGGTGCAGGAGGAAAGAGGAGTGATTGGTGGAATGATGAAGTAAAGGGTGTGATAAAAGAGAAAAAGGTAGCTTATGAGAGGTTTTTTACAAAGCAGAAGTGTTATAAGAAGAGCAGAATATATGGAGAGTAAAAGAAAGGTAAAGAGAGTGGCGAGAGAGTGCAAAAGGAGAGCAGATGATAGAGTGGGAGAGGCACTGTCAAGAAATTTTAATGAAAATAAGAAAAAATTTTGGAGTGAGTTAAACAAGTTAAGAAAGCCAAGGGAAAATATGGATTTGTCAGTTAAAAACAGAGTAGGGGAGTTAGTAGATGGGGAGATGGAGGTATTAGGTAGATGGCGAGAATATTTTGAGGAACTTTTAAATGTTAAGGAAGAAACAGAGGCAGTAATTTCATGCACTGGTCAGGGAGGTATACCATCTTTTAGGAGTGAAGAAGAGCAGAATGTAAGTGTGGGGGAGGTACGTGAGGCATTACGTAAAATGAAAGGGGGTAAAGCAGCTGGTACTGATGGGATCATGACAGAAATGTTAAAAGCAGGGGGGGATATAGTGTTGGAGTGGTTGGTACTTTTGTTCAATAAATGTATGAAAGAGGGGAAGGTACCTAGGGATTGGCGGAGAGCATGTATAGTCCCTTTATATAAAGGGAAAGGGGACAAAAGAGACTGTAAAAATTATAGAGGAATAAGCTTACTGAGTATACCAGGAAAAGTGTACGGTAGGGTTATAATTGAAAGAATTAGAGGTAAGACAGAATGTAGGATTGCGGATGAGCAAGGAGGTTTCAGAGTGGGTAGGGGATGTGTAGATCAAGTGTTTACATTGAAGCATATATGTGAACAGTATTTAGATAAAGGTAGGGAAGTTTTTATTGCATTTATGGATTTAGAAAAGGCATATGATAGAGTGGATAGAGGAGCAATGTGGCAGATGTTGCAAGTATATGGAATAGGTGGTAAGTTATTAAATGCTGTAAAGAGTTTTTATGAAGATAGTGAGGCTCAGGTTAGGGTGTGTAGAAGAGAGGGAGACTATTTCCCGGTAAAAGTAGGTCTTAGACAGGGATGTGTAATGTCACCATGGTTGTTTAATATATTTATAGATGGGGTTGTTAAGGAAGTAAATGCTAGGGTGTTTGGGAGAGGGGTGGGATTAAATTATGGGGAATCAAATTCAAAATGGGAATTGACACAGTTACTTTTTGCTGATGATACTGTGCTTATGGGAGATTCTAAAGAAAAATTGCAAAGGTTAGTGGATGAGTTTGGGAATGTGTGTAAAGGTAGAAAGTTGAAAGTGAACATAGAAAAGAGTAAGGTGATGAGGGTGTCAAATGATTTAGATAAAGAAAAATTGGATATCAAATTGGGGAGGAGGAGTATGGAAGAAGTGAATGTTTTCAGATACTTGGGAGTTGACGTGTCGGCGGATGGATTTATGAAGGATGAGGTTAATCATAGAATTGATGAGGGAAAAAAGGTGAGTGGTGCGTTGAGGTATATGTGGAGTCAAAAAACGTTATCTATGGAGGCAAAGAAGGGAATGTATGAAAGTATAGTAGTACCAACACTCTTATATGGGTGTGAAGCTTGGGTGGTAAATGCAGCAGCGAGGAGACGGTTGGAGGCAGTGGAGATGTCCTGTTTAAGGGCAATGTGTGGTGTAAATATTATGCAGAAAATTCGGAGTGTGGAAATTAGGAGAAGGTGTGGAGTTAATAAAAGTATTAGTCAGAGGGCAGAAGAGGGGTTGTTGAGGTGGTTTGGTCATTTAGAGAGAATGGATCAAAGTAGAATGACATGGAAAGCATATAAATCTATAGGGGAAGGAAGGCGGGGTAGGGGTCGTCCTCGAAAGGGTTGGAGAGAGGGGGTAAAGGAGGTTTTGTGGGTAAGGGGCTTGGACTTCCAGCAAGCGTGCGTGAGCGTGTTAGATAGGAGTGAATGGAGACGAATGGTACTTGGGACCTGACGATCTGTTGGAGTGTGAGCAGGGTAATATTTAGTGAAGGGATTCAGGGAAACCGGTTATTTTCATATAGTCGGACTTGAGTCCTGGAAATGGGAAGTACAATGCCTGCACTTTAAAGGAGGGGTTTGGGATATTGGCAGTTTGGAGGGATATGTTGTGTATCTTTATATGTGTATGCTTCTAGACTGTTGTATTCTGAGCACCTCTGCAAAAACAGTGATAATGTGCGAGTGTGGTGAAAGTGTTGAATGATGATGAAAGTATTTTCTTTTTGGGGATTTTCTTTCTTTTTTGGGTCACCCTGCCCCGGTGGGAGACGGCCGACTTGTTGAAAAAAAAAAAAAAAAATATATATATATATATATATATATATATATATATATATATATATATATATATACATATATATATATATATATATATATATATATATGTATATATATATATATATATATATATATATATATATATATATATATATATATATATCTCTATATATATATATATATATATATATATAAATAATGTATATATGGTCTTAGCCTGTCCACGTCTCCTCGTAGGTTATTTCTGGTGTCTCTTTCTCCATAATTACACTGATTATTTCCTTCATTCTCTGTTTCTCATTTTTTTGTTGTTGTCATTACTATTGTTTAGGTGACTGTTGGTGCAGCAGCACAGCTGCTCCTCCTCCTCTACCCTTGTTTAGGTGACTGTTGATGCAGCAGCACAGCTGCTCCTCCTCCTCTACCCTTGTTTAGGTGACTGTTGGTGCAGCAGCACAGCTGCTCCTCCTCCTCTACCCTTGTTTAGGTGACTGTTGGTGCAGCAGCACAGCTGCTCCTCCTCCTCTATCCTTGTTTAGGTGACTGTTGGTGCAGCAGCACAGCTGCTCCTCGTCCTCTAACCTTGTTTAGGTGACTGTTGGTGCAGCAGAACAGCTGCTCCTCCTCCTCTACCCTTGTTTAGGTGACTGTTGGTGCAGCAGCACAGCTGTTCCTCCTCCTCTACCCTTGTTTAGGTGGCTGTTGATGCAGCAGCACAGCTGCTCCTCCTCCTCACCTCTTGTTTAGGTGACTGTTGGTGCAGCAGCACAGCTGCTCCTCCTCCTCTACCCTTGTTTAGGTGACTGTTGGTGAAGCAGCACAGCTGCTCCTCCTCCTCTACCCTTGTTTAGGTGACTGTTGATGCAGCAGCACAGCTGCTCCTCCTCTACCCTTGTTTAGGTGACTTGGTGCAGCAGCACAGCTGCTCCTCCTCCTCTACCCTTGTTTAGGTGACTGTTGGTGCAGCAGCACTGCTGCTCCTCCTCCTCTACCCTTGTTTAGGTGACTGTTGGTGCAGCAGCACAGCTGCTCCTCCTACTCTATCCTTGTTTAGGTGACTGTTGGTGCAGCAGCACAGCTGCTCCTCGTCCTCTAACCTTGTTTAGGTGACTGTTGGTGCAGCAGAACAGCTGCTCCTTCTCCTCTACCCTTGTTTAGGTGACTGTTGGTGCAGCAGCACAGCTGCTCCTCCTCCTCTACCCTTGTTTAGGTGGCTGTTGATGCAGCAGCACAGCTGCTCCTCCTCCTCTACCCTTGTTTAGGTGACTGTTGGTGCAGCAGAACAGCTGCTCCTCCTCCTCTACCCTTGTTTAGGTGACTGTTGGTGCAGCAGCACAGCTGCTCCTCCTCCTCTACCCTTGTTTAGGTGACTGTTGGTGCAGCAGCACAGCTGCTCCTCCTCCTCTACCCTTGTTTAGGTGACTGTTGGTGCAGCAGCACAGCTGCTCCTCCTCCTCTACCCTTGTTTAGGTGACTGTTGGTGCAGCAGCACAGCTGCTCCTCCTCCTCTACCCTTGTTTAGGTGACTGTTGGTGCAGCAGCACAGCTGCTCCTCCTCCTCTATCCTTGTTTAGGTGACTGTTGGTGCAGCAGCACAGCTGCTCCTCGTCCTCTAACCTTGTTTAGGTGACTGTTGGTGCAGCAGAACAGCTGCTCCTCCTCCTCTACCCTTGTTTAGGTGACTGTTGGTGCAGCAGCACAGCTGCTCCTCCTCCTCTATCCTTGTTTAGGTGACTGTTGATGCAGCAGCACAGCTGCTCCTCCTCCTCTACCCTTGTTTAGGTGACTGTTGGTGCAGCAGAACAGCTGCTCCTCCTCCTCTACCCTTGTTTAGGTGACTGTTGGTGCAGCAGCACAGCTGCTCCTCCTCCTCTACCCTTGTTTAGGTGGCTGTTGATGCAGCAGCACAGCTCCTCCTCCTCAACCCTTGTTTAGGTGACTGTTGGTGCAGCAGCACAGCTGCTCCTCCTCCTCAACCCTTGTTTAGGTGACTGTTGGTGCAGCAGCACAGCTGCTCCTCCTCCTCTACCTTTGTTTAGGTGACTGTTGGTGCAGCAGCACAGCTGCTCCTCCTTTTCTACCCTTGTTTAGGTGACTGTTGGTGCAGCAGCACAGCTGCTTTCCTCCTCTACCCTTGTTTAGGTGACTGTTGGTGCAGCACCACATCTGCTCCTCCTCCTCTACCCTTGTTTAGGTGACTGTTGGTGCAGCAGCACAGCTCCTCTTCCTCTACCCTTGTTTAGGTGACTGTTGGTGCAGCAGCACAGCTGCTCCTCCTCTTCTACCCTTGTTTAGGTAACTGTTGATGCAGCAGCACAGCTGCTCCTCCTCTTCTACCCTTGTTTAGGTGACTGTTGGTGCAGCAGCACAGCTGCTCCTCCTCCTCTACCCTTGTTTAGGTAACTGTTGATGCAGCAGCACAGCTGCTCCTCCTCTTCTACCCTTGTTTAGGTGACTGTTGGTGCAGCAGCACAGCTGCTCCTCCTCCTCTACCCTTGTTTAGGTAACTGTTGATGCAGCAGCACAGCTGCTCCTCCTCCTCTACCCTTGTTTAGGTGACTGTTGGTGCAGCAGCACAGCTGCTCCTCCTCCTCACCCCTTGTTTAGGTGACTGTTGATGCAGCAGCACAGCTGCTCCTCCTCCTCTACCCTTGTTTAGGTGACTGTTGGTGCAGCAGCACAGCTGCTCCTCATCCTCTACCCTTGTTTAGGTGACTGTTGGTGCAGCAGCACAGCTGCTCCTCCTCCTCTACCCTTGTTTAGGTGACTGTTGATGCAGCAGCACAGCTGCTCCTCCTCCTCTACCCTTGTTTAGGTGACTGTTGATGCAGCAGCACAGCTGCTCCTCATCCTCTACCCTTGTTTAGGTGACTGTTGGTGCAGCAGCACAGCTGCTCCTCCTCCTCAACCCTTGTTTAGGTGACTGTTGGTGCAGCAGCACAGCTGCTCCTCCTCCTCTACCCTTGTTTAGGTGACTGTTGGTGCAGCAGCACAGCTGCTCCTCCTCCTCAACCCTTGTTTAGGTGACTGTTGGTGCAGCAGCACAGCTGCTCCTCCTCCTCTACCCTTGTTTAGGTGACTGTTGATGCAGCAGCACAGCTGCTCCTCATCCTCTACCCTTGTTTAGGTGACTGTTGGTGCAGCAGCACAGCTGCTCCTCCTCCTCAACCCTTGTTTAGGTGACTTGATGCAGCAGCACAGCTGCTCCTCCTCCTCTACCCTTGTTTAGGTGACTGTTGATGCAGCAGCACAGCTGCTCCTCATCCTCTTCCCTTGTTTATGTGACTGTTGGTGCAGCAGCACAGCTGCTCCTCCTCCTCTACCCTTGTTTAGGTGACTGTTGATGCAGCAGCACAGCTGCTCCTTCTTCTCAACCCTTGTTTAGGTGACTGTTGGTGCAGCAGCACAGCTGCTCCTCCTCCTCTACCCTTGTTTAGGTGACTGTTGATGCAGCAGCACAGCTGCTCCTCCTCCTCAACCCTTGTTTAGGTGACTGTTGGTGCAGCAGCACAGCTGCTCCTCCTCCTCTACCCTTGTTTACCATGACTCGCTGCTGTTTTCCTGACAGGTATTCCCTGTCAGGTTCCTTCCTTGCTATCCCTGCTTGGTCCTCCAGTTTTTGCACTAATCTCTTGTGTGGAACTGTGTCAAACGCCTTCTTACAGTCCAAGAAAATTCAGTCCGCCCACCCCTCTCTCTCTTGTCTTACTGCTATCACCCTGTCGTAAAACTCCAGTAGGTTTGTGACACAGGATTTTCCGTCCCTGAAACCGTGTTGGCTGTTGTTGATAAGCTCATTCCCTTCTAGGTGTTCCACCACTCTTCTCCTGATAATGTTCTCCATGACTTTGCATACTATACATGTCAGTGACACGTATAGTTTACGTGTCACTGGCATGTATAGTTTAGTGCTTCTTGACTGTCTCCTTTTTTAAAAACTGGGACTACATTTGCTGTTTTCCATACCTCAGGTAGTTGTCCTGTTTCGACAGATGTGTTGAATATTGTTGTTAGGGGTACACATAGCGCCTCTGCTCCCTCTCTCAGGACCCATGGAGAGATGTTACCTGGCCCCATTTCCTTTGAGGTGTCTAGCTCGCTCAGCAACCTCTTCACTTCTTCCTCGGTTGTATGCGTTGTGTCTAACACATGATGTTGTACCCCACCTCTCCGTCCTTCTGGAGTCCCTTCTGTCTCCTCTGTGAACACTTCTTTGAATCTCATGTTGAGTTCCTCACATACTTCACGGTCGTTTCTTGTGATCTCTCCTCCTTCCTTCCTTAGCCTGATTACCTGGTCCTTGACTGTTGTTTTCCTCCTGATGTGGCTGTACAACAGCTTTGGGTCAGATTTGGCTTTCGCTGCCATGTCATTTTCATATTGTCATTGGGCCTCCCTTCTTACCTGTGCTCTACGACTGCTCTCCTTATTCTCCTGGGTCCTTTGCCTTCTTTAATTCTTCCATTCCCTAGCATATTTGGTGTGTGTGTGTGTGTACTCATCTATTTGTGGTTGCAGCTCCTGGCCCCGCCTCTTCACTGGTGGATATTAGGTCCACTCTCTCCCTGCTCCACGAGCTTCATCATGTCTCTTTTTAAAACTATGTATGAATCTTGACTTTGTGGGTGGTTGTGTGTGCATATACACTCATTTTTGTACTCGCCTGATTGTGGATGCAGGGGTCGTGTCTAATCTCTTTTCCCTGCCCCTTAACTTGCTGCTGTGGTATCAGGTTGTTCTCCCTCTCTTCCGACACTTCCCAGCTTAGTACTGCGTCCTTCACCGACTTTCCTTTCTGTTATCTCTTCCGCTGCGCTACATTCAGAAATTGTCTCATCCCCTCGGAGTTTCCTCTTTTAAAGTTTGGCTCCTCGCACCCTACACTTGACATTCTTTCCCTGCTTTAGTTCCACAAAGTACTCAAAGTTTAAGACTGCAGGGAAAGAAAGAAAGAGAGAGAGAGAGAGAGAGAGAGAGAGAGAGAGAGAGAGGGGGGGGGAGAGGGCTCGTGTGTTAATTACTTACCATTCTGTCCTAGGCACATGTCGATTAGGCACTAGGCCTGTTGTATATGCGTGCGTGTGTGTGTACTCACCTAATTGTGGTTGCATGGGTCGTGTGTGTGTGTGTGTGTGTGTGTGTGTGTGTGTGTGTGTGTGTGTGTGTGTGTGTGTGTGTGTGTGTGTGTGTGTGTGTTTCTCTTATAAAGTGTTAATTATACTTGTTTTTGGGAATATTAAATCACATTTTAATTAAAACTTGCTGCACCTGATAACGGCTTCAGCGTCAAAGATCTAGTCCATCATACAACTTAACGGTGTATCGAGTTTGAAATAACAACAAACGTGAGTCTCTTGAATTGGAGGGTCGATGAGCGTCCTAGTGGTGAAGGATCAAAGTTGTGTACATGAGAGGACCGCTGTGTCCTCCAGGGTACGTGTGTGTGGCAGCAGTTCCAGCAGGTGTATGGTAGTGTGGAGCAAGTCACTCACTGGCACATGACCACACTGTGCTCCCCTCAGTAATAGTAATAGTAAACTTTAGCTCAGCATGATACAATGTTTGTACAGAGATGAGTAACATTTAGGTGTGTCTGCAGAAACTCCATTGTTATGCAGAGCATTTCGGGTAGACTTAAGCCTGACTTAAGACTAAAATGACAATAACTAATTAACTGCTTATACACACGGTTTCGACCATTCGTAAACAATAAACTTAGGAATATAGAAGAGAACAAACAAGCAATCAGTTGTTACTTATGTTTGGATTATGATTATAGGTAACGGAAATAAGAATATATTGCCTTTCAAGGTACGGCACGCCCCAGGATGTCACACATTCCCCTATAATTCCTGCACACGAGCGAAGTTACTGTGCTGGAATTATAGGGGAATGTAGGTTAACACATGTTAGCCTACTCTGATCTAACCTATGTTAATCTAAGGTAACTCTTTGCTAGGTGGTGATATTAGTGTTTTGTAACACTGGCTGCAGTTACCGTCCCTGACCTAGTACAAAATATATAATCTTAAACTAACATAACGTATCTTATCCTGAAATAGTAACAAATGTTAGTTTCCGATCCATTTCGAACTAGGAGAAGTTAACGAAAATCACTTGGTGCGAAACCTCGTGAAGCAGTGAAGAACAGGTCACTCTGTAGTGCCCCTGTACCCACCTGGTGGATCATGGCAGGTCACCCTGTAGTGCCCCTGTACCCACCTGGTGGATCATGGCAGGTCACCCTGTAGTGCCCCTGTACCCACCTGGTGGATCATGGCAGGTCACCCTGTAGTGCCCCTGTACCCACCTGGTGGATCAGGGCAGGTCACCCTGTAGTGCCCCTGTACCCACCTGGTGGATCATGGCAGGTCACCCTTTAGTGCCCCTGTACCCACCTGGTGGATCAGGGCAGGTCACCCTGTAGTGCCCCTGTACCCACCTGGTGGATCAGGGCAGGTCACCCTGTAGTGCCCCTGTACCCACCTGGTGGATCATGGCAGGTCACCCTTTAGTGCCCCTGTACCCACCTGGTGGATCAGGGCAGGTCACCCTTTAGTGCCCCTGTACCCACCTGGTGGATCAGGGCAGGTCACCCTGTAGTGCCCCTGTACCCACCTGGTGGATCAGGGCAGGTCACCCTTTAGTGCCCCTGTACCCAACTGGTGGATCAGGGCAGGTCACCCTGTAGTGCCCCTGTACCCACCTGGTGGATCAGGGCAGGTCACCCTTTAGTGCCCCTGTACCCACCTGGTGGATCAGGGCAGGTCACCCTGTAGTGCCCCTGTACCCACCTGGTGGATCAGGGCAGGTCACCCTTTAGTGCCCCTGTACCCATCTGGTGGATCAGGGCAGGTCACCTTGTAGTGCCCCTGTACCCACCTGGTGGATCAGGGCAGGTCACCCTTTAGTGCCCCTGTACCCACCTGGTGGATCATGGCGGATCACCCTGTAGTGCCCCTGTACCCACCAGGTGGATCATGGCAGGTCACCCTGTAGTGCCGCTATACCCACCTGGTGGATCATGGTAGGTCACCCTGTAGTGCCCCTGTACCCACCTGGTGGATCAGGGCAGATCACCCTTTAGTGCCCCTGTACCCACCTGGTGGATCATGGCAGGTCACCCTGTAGTGCCCCTGTACCCACCTGGTGGATCAGGGCAGGTCACCCTGTAGTGCCCCTGTACCCACCTGGTGGATCAGGGCAGATCACCCTTTAGTGCCCCTGTACCCACCTGGTGGATCATGGCAGGTTACCCTGTAGTGCCCCTGTACCCACCTGGTGGATCAGGGCAGATCACCCTTTAGTCCCCCTGTACCCACCTGGTGGATCAGGGCAGGTCACCCTTTAGTGCCCCTGTACCCATCTGGTGGATCAGGGCAGGTCACCCTGTAGTGCCCCTGTACCCACCTGGTGGATCAGGGCAGGTCACCCTTTAGTGCCCCTGTACCCATCTGGTGGATCAGGGCAGGTCACCCTGTAGTGCCCCTGTACCCACCTGGTGGATCAGGGCAGGTCACCCTGTAGTGCCCCTGTACCCACCTGGTGGATCAGGGCAGGTCACCCTGTAGTGCCCCTGTACCCACCTGGTGGATCAGGGTAGGTCACCCTGTAGTGCCCCTGTACCCACCTGGTGGATCAGGGCAGGTCACCCTTTAGTGCCTCTGTACCCACCTGGTGGATCAGGGCAGGTCATCCTGTAGTGCTCCTATACCCACATGTGGATCAGGGCAGGTCACCCTGTAGTGCCCCTGTACCCATCTGGTGGATCAGGGCAGGTCACCCTGTAGTGCCCCTGGATCCACCTGGTGGATCAGGGCAGGTCACCCTGTAGTGCCCCTGTACCCACCTGGTGGATCAGGGCAGGTCACCCTGTAGTGCCCCTGTACCCACCTGGTGGATCAGGGTAGGTCACCCTGTAGTGCCCCTGTACCCACCTGGTGGATCAGGGCAGGTCACCCTTTAGTGCCTCTGTACCCACCTGGTGGATCAGGGCAGGTCATCCTGTAGTGCTCCTATACCCACATGTGGATCAGGGCAGGTCACCCTGTAGTGCCCCTGTACCCACCTGGTGGATCAGGGTAGGTCACCCTGTAGTGCCCCTGTACCCACCTGGTGGATCAGGGCAGGTCACCCTGTAGTGCCCCTGTACCCACCTGGTGGATCAGGTCAGGTCACCCTTTAGTGCCTCTGTACCCATCTGGTGGATCAGGGCAGGTCACCCTGTAGTGCCCCTGTACCCACCTGGTGGATCAGGGTAGGTCACCCTGTAGTGCCCCTGTACCCACCTGGTTGATCAGGGCAGGTCACCCTTTAGTGCCCCTGTACCCACCTGGTGGATCAGGGTAGGTCACCCTGTAGTGCCCCTGTACCCACCTGGTGGATCATGGCAGGTCACTCTTTAGTGCCCCTGTACCCATCTGGTGGATCAGGGCAGGTCACCCTGTAGTGCCTCTGTCCCCACCTGGTGGATCAGGGCAGGTCACCCTGTAGTGCCCCTGTACCCACCTGGTGGATCAGGGCAGGTCACCCTTTAGTGCCTCTGTACCCACCTGGTGGATCAGGGCAGGTCACCCTATATTGCCCCTGTACCCACCTGGTGGATCAGGGCAGGTCACCCTGTAGTGCTCCTGTACCCGCCTGGTGGATCAGGGTAGGTCACCCTGTAGTGCCCCTGTACCCACCTGGTGGATCAGGGCAGGTCACCCTGTAGTGCCCCTGTACCCACCTGGTGGATCAGGGCAGGTCACCCTGTAGTGCCCCTGTACCCACCTGGTGGATCATGGCAGGTCACCCTTTAGTGCCTCTGTACCCACCTGGTGGATCAGGGCAGGTTATCCTGTAGTGCTCCTATACCCACATGTGGATCAGGGCAGGTCACCCTGTAGTGCCCCTGTACCCACCTGGTGGATCAGGGCAGGTCACCCTGTAGTGCCCCTGTACCCACCTGGTGGATCAATGCAGGTCACCCTGTAGTGCCCCTGTACCCACCTGGTGGATCAGGGCAGGTCATCCTGTAGTGCTCCTATACCCACATGTGGATCAGGGCAGGTCACCCTGTAATTCCCCTGTACCCACCCGATGGATCAGGGCAGGTCACCTGGAGTTTACCTGGAGAGAGTTCCGGGGGTCAACGCCCCCGCGGCCCGGTCTGTGACCAGGCCTCCTGGTGGATCAGAGCCTGATCATCCAGGCTGTTGCTGCTGGCTGCACGCAAACCAACGTACGAGCCACAGCCCGGCTGGTCTGGAACCGACTTTAGGTGCTTGTCCACTGCCAGCTTGAAGACTGCCAGGGGTCTGTTGGTAATCCCCCTTATGTATGCTGGGAGGCAGTTGAACAGTCTCGGGCCCCTGACACTTATTGTATGGTCTCTTAACGTGCTAGTGACACCCCTGCTTTTCATTGGGGGGATGTTGCATCGTCTGCCAAGTCTTTTGCTTTCGTAGTGAGTGATTTTCGTGTGCAAGTTCGGTACTAGTCCCTCTAGGATTTTCCAGGTGTATATAATCATGTATCTCTCCCGCCTGCGTTCCAGGGAATACAGGTTTAGGAACCTCAAGCGCTCCCAGTAATTGAGGTGTTTTATCTCCGTTATGTGCGCCGTGAAGGTTCTCTGTACATTTTCTAGGTCAGCAATTTCACCTGCCTTGAAAGGTGCTGTTAGTGTGCAGCAATATTCCAGCCTAGATAGAACAAGTGACCTGAAGAGTGTCATCATGGGCTTGGCCTCCCTAGTTTTGAAGGTTCTCATTATCCATCCTGTCATTTTTCTAGCAGATGCGATTGATACAATGTTATGGTCCTTGAAGGTGAGATCCTCCGACATGATCACTCCCAGGTCTTTGACGTTGGTGTTTTGCTCTATTTTGTGGCCAGAATTTGTTTTGTACTCTGATGAAGATTTAATTTCCTCGTGTTTACCATATCTGAGTAATTGAAATTTCTCATCGTTGAACTTCATATTGTTTTCTGCAGCCCACTGAAAGATTTGGTTGATGTCCGCCTGGAGTCTTGCAGTGTCTGCAATGGAAGACACTGTCATGCAGATTCGGGTGTCATCTGCAAAGGAAGACACGGTGCTGTGGCTGACATCCTTGTCTATGTCGAATATGAGGATGAGGAACAAGATGGGAGCGAGTACTGTGCCTTGTGGAACAGAGCTTTTCACCGTAGCTGCCTCGGACTTTACTCTGTTGACGACTACTCTCTGTGTTCTGTTAGCGAGGAAATTATAGTGCCTCTATACCCATCTGGTGGATCAGGGCAGGTCACCCTATGGTGCCGCTATACCCACCTGGTGGATCATGGCAGGTCACCCTGTAGTGTCCCTATACCCACCTGGTGGATCAGGGCAGGTCACCCTTTAGTGCCCCTGTACCCACCTGGTGGATCAGGGCAGGTCACCCTTTAGTGCCTCTGTACCCACCTGGTGGATCAGGGCAGGTCATCTTGTAGTGCTCCTATACCTACATGTGGATCAGGGCAGGTCACCCTGTAATGCCCCTGTACCCACCCGAGGGATCAGGTCAGGTCACCCTGTAGTGCCTCTATACCCACCTGGTGGATCATGGCAGGTCACCCTGTAGTATCGCTATACCCACCTGGTGGATCATGGCAGGTCACCCTGTAGTATCGCTATACCCACCTGGTGGATCATGGCAGGTCACCCTGTAGTGCCCCTATACCCACCTGGTGGATCATGGCAGGTCACCCTGTAGTGCCCATATACCCACCTGATGGATCAGGGCAGGACACCCTGTAGTGCCTCTGTACTCACCTGGTGGGTCAAGGCAGGCTTCTAGTTGTTGGTCACTGGAGCAGGTCACTGGAGCAGGTCACTCACTAGTAACGAGTCGCTGCCTGGTACACTAAATCAGCAGCTGGTATTTTAAGGCTAAGTTACTGTGGGTGACGTTTGTGCTTGAGATAGATGAAGGCGATGCAGTGGTAGTCTTGTACAACCGTCTGACTGTGTACACGGGAGAGGCACAGCTTAGGCACTAATATATACGTGTGTGGGATGGATGATAATGTTATAACCTAGACTAGGAGGACGATAAGGCCCATTACGGGGAAGTGCTGGCCAGGAGGGAGGGCCAGGACGGAGGGAGGGCCAGGACGGAGGGAGGGCCAGGACGGAGGGAGGGCCAGGACGGAGGGAGGGCCAGGACGGAGGGAGGGCCAGGACGGAGGGAGGGCCAGGACGGAGGGAGGGCCAGGACGGAGGGAGGGCCAGGACGGAGGGAGGGCCAGGAGGGAGGGCCAGGACGGAGGGAGGGCCAGGAGGGAGGGAGGGCCAGGAGGGATGGATGGAAGACCAGGAGGGAGGAATGAAGGGCCAGGAGGGAGGAATGAAGGGCCAGGAGGGAGGAATGAAGGGCCAGGAGGGAGGAATGAAGGGCAAGGAGGGATGGATGGAAGGCCAGGAGGGAGGAATGAAGGGCCAGGAGGGAGGAATGAAGAGCCAGGAGGGAGGTATGAAGGGCCAGGAGGGAGGAATGAAGGGCAAGGAGGGAGGAATGAAGAGCCAGGAGGGAGGTATGAAGGGCCAGGAGGGAGGAATGAAGGGCAAGGAGGGAGGTATGAAGGGCCAGGAGGGAGGAATGAAGGGCAAGGAGGGAGGGATGGAAGGCCAGGAGGGAGGAATGAAGGGCAAGGAGGGAGGGATGGAAGGCCAGGAGGGAGGAATGAAGGGCCAGGAGGGAGGAATGAAGGGCCAGGAGGGAGGAATGAAGAGCCAGGAGGGAGGTATGAAGGGCCAGGAGGGAGGAATGAAGAGCCAGGAGGGAGGTATGAAGGGCCAGGAGGGAGGAATGAAGGGCAAGGAGGGATGGATGGAAGGCCAAGAGGGAGGAATGAAGGGCCAGGAGGGAGGAATGAAGAGCCAGGAGGGAGGTATGAAGGGCCAGGAGGGAGGAATGAAGGGCAAGGAGGGAGGGATGGAAGGCTAGGGGGTAGGAATGAAGGGCCAGGAGGGAGGAATGAAGGGCCAGGAGGGAGGAATGAAGGGCAAGGAGGGATGGATGGAAGGCCAAGAGGGAGGAATGAAGGGCCAGGAGGGAGGAATGAAGAGCCAGGAGGGAGGTATGAAGGGCAAGGAGGGAGGAATGAAGGGCCAGGAGGGAGGAATGAAGGGCCAGGAGGGATGGATGGAAGGCCAGGAGGGAGGAATGAAGGGCCAGGAGGGAGGAATGAAGGGCCAGGAGGGAGGAATGAAGGGCCAGGAGGGATGGATGGAAGGCCAGGAGGGAGGAATGAAGGGCCAGGAGGGAGGAATGAAGGGCCAGGAGGGAGGAATGAAGGGCCAGGAGGGATGGATGGAAGGCCAGGAGGGAGGAATGAAGGGCCAGGAGGGAGGAATGAAGGGCAAGGAGGGATGGATGGAAGGCCAGGAGGGAGGAATGAAAGGCCAGGAGGGAGGTATGAAGGGCCAGGAGGGAGGAATGAAGGGCCAGGAGGGAGGAATAAAGGGCCAGGAGGGATGGATGGAAGGCCAGGAAGGAGGAATGAAGGGCCAGGAGGGAGGAATGAAGGGCCAGGAGGGATGGATGGAAGGCCAGGAGGGAGGAATGAAGGGCCAGGAGGGAGGAATGAAGGGCCAGGAGGGATGGATGGAAGGCCAGGAGGGAGGAATGAAGGGCCAGGAGGGAGGAATGAAGGGCCAGGAGGGATGGATGGAAGGGCCAGGAGGGAGGAAGAGCCAGGAGGGAGGAAGGGTCAGTAGGGAGGAATGAAGGGCCAGGAGGGATGGATGGAAGGCCAGGAGGGAGGAAGGGCCAGGAGGGAGGAAGAGCCAGGAGCGAGGAATGAAGGGCAAGGAGGGATGGATGGAAGGCCAGGAGGGAGGTATGAAGGGCCAGGAGGGAGGAATGAAGGGCAAGGAGGGATGGATGGAAGGGCCAGGAGGGAGGAATGAAGGGCCAGGAGGGATGGATGGAAGGCCAGGAGGGAGGTATGAAGGGCCAGGAGGGAGGAATGAAGAGCCAGGAGGGAGGAATGAAGGGCAAGGAGGGATGGATGGAAGGCCAGGAGGGAGGAATGAAGGGCAAGGAGGGATGGATGGAAGGGCCAGGAGGGAGGAATGAAGGGCCAGGAGGGAGGAATGAAGGGCAAGGAGGGATGGATGGAAGGGCCAGGAGGGAGGAATGAAGGGCCAGGAGGGAGGGGGTGATGGGTATGGGAGAGGGAAGGGGGAAAGAGTGTATGGAATGGGAAAATTTGTAATGTATATCATTGTCTTTGAAGTGTCTAGTGTATTGTGGTACACTGATCAAGCCTGGAGGATATATACACTCAGAGGTGTATAGCTCTATGTATATACACTGAGAGATGTATATATGTATATACACTGAGAGGTGTATATCTCTATGTATATATGCTGAGAGCGCTTTCGTGACTTCTCACATTATCAAGGAACTATGATAATGAGAAAGCACGAATGTGGTTGGAATTTCACTATTCTTTCACAGTGGTTGTTTTGCATATTCTGATATCACCTGTGTACTGTGATCTTATTGCATATACTGAGAGGTGTATGTCTCTTAGTGTATATTTATTAAGAGGTGTATATACACAAATACTAATACATTTTAAATTGTTATGTTAGTATCTTGACTGGCGGAGAATAGTGACCTTATGACCCTCGTGTAGTGGATAGGATTGAAACCCAAATTAACCAACGCAGTCTTATGCGTTACTGTATCAGACTTATGTGTTGCTGTATCAGTCTTATGTGTTGCTGTATTAGTCGTACATGTTACTGTATCAGGCTTATGTGTTACTGCATCAGTCTTACATCTTACTGCATCAATCTTATGTGTTACTGTATCAGTCTGATGTGTTAATGTATCAGTCTTACGTGTTAATTTATGTTATGGGTCACTTGAGGTCAGGTCAACAACATGGAACTGTTCGTTACTCTATAATATCACACCAGAGCGAAGGAGAAAGCTCAGTAAATTTGTTAGGGAGTGCCAGACAAGCTAATGTCAGGGCAGGGTAAGGCAGGGTAGGGCAGGGTAGGGTAAGGCAAGGCAGGGAAGGCAGGGTATTACGAACACAGGTGTAGTCTAGTGGCCTTCACATCTGCTTGTAACAACATAACCAAGATAAGAACGAGCGAAAGGCAGCAGAGTAAATACTTACATTACCTTCACCAAACAGCAAGCAATGAATGTACAATATATACCGAGATATGTACAATAAGGTAACACAAGCAGAGAAACGGAGAGAACCATCTTGGACCAGACTTAGAGGTAAGTCTACCAAGATGGATTCACCAGTGTATCACATCGCTTCACAACTTTGGTGGGTTTTCTTGTGGTTGGCTGGTTGAACCCAGGTTCTAGCATAATAAGGGGACCCCGCTTGTTATACTCTTAGTATCTGATTCACTGGTCGGGAGAACATGCCTATATGGGTGTGTGACATACGCCGAGTATACTGTAACATACTCTTAGCATGTCACACAGGCTAAGGCAGGGCACGGTAAAGCAGGGTAGTTCAGGGCAGGGCAGGGCAGGGCAGGGCAGGGCAGGGCAGGGCAGGGCAGGGCAGGGCAGGGCAGGGTGGTGTAGGCAGCGTGAGCACTCTGCCACTTGTGTTACCAGCTGAATAATGGAAATTACGCTGGCAGCGACGAGGTTAATGGAGGCGCACCTTCACTTCACTCTCCTGCCATGACCTGCTCTCCCATGACCTTCCCTGCTCTCCCACGACCTGCCCTGCTCTCCCATGACCTTCCCTGCTCTCTCATGACCTTCCCTGCTCTCCCATGACCTTCCCTGTTCTCTCATGACCTTCCCTGCTCTCCCACGACCTTCCCTGCTCTCCCATGACCTTCCCTGCTCTCCCACGACCTTCCCTGCTCTCCCATGACCTTCCCTGCTCTCCCACGACCTGCCCTGCTCTCCCATGACCTTCCCTGCTCTCCCATGACCTTCCCTGCTCTCCCATGACCTTCCCTGTTCTCCCATGACCTTCCCTGTTCTCCCACGACCTTCCCTGCTCTCCCATGACCTTCCCTGCTCTCTCATGACCTTCCCTGCTCTCCCATGACCTTTCCTGCTCTCCCATGATCTGCCCTGCTCTCCCATGACTTTCCCTGCTCTACATGACCTACCCTGCTCTCCCATGATATTCACTGCTCTACATGACCTACCCTGCTCTCCCATGACCTTCACTGCTCTCCCATGACCTACCCTGCTCTACCATGACCTGCCCTGCTCTACCATGGCCTACCCTGCTCTACCATGACCTGCCCTGTTTTACCATGGTCTACCCTGCTCCCCCATGACCTACCCTGCTCTACCATGGCCTACCCTGCTGCACCATGACCTGCCCTGCTCTCCCATGACCTACCCTGCTCTACCATGACCTACCCTGCTCTACCATGACCTGCGCTGCTCTACCATAGCCTACCCTGCTCTACCATGACCTACCCTGCTCTGCCATGACCTGCCCTGCTTTACCATGGTCTACCCTGCTCCCCCATGACCTACCCTGCTCTACCATGGCCTACCCTGCTGCACCATGACCTGCCCTGCTCTACCATGGCCTACCCTGCTCTGCCATGACCTATTCTGTTCTACCATGGCCTGCCCTGCTCTATTATGGCCTACCCTGCTCTACCATGGCCTACCCTGCTCTACCATGACCTACCATGCTATACCATGGCCTGCTCTGCTCTACCATGGCCTACCCTGCTCTACCATAACCTGCTCTGCTCTATTATAACCTACCCTGCTCTACCATGACCTTCCCTGCTCTATCATGGCCTACCCTGCTCTACCATGGCCTGCTGTGTTCTACCATGGCCTACCCTGCTCTACTATGGCCTACCCTGCTCTTCCATGACCTACCCTGCTCTACCATGTCCTGCTCCTCTGTACCATGGTCTACCGTGTTCTACCATGACGTAGCCTGCTCTACCATTGCCTACCCCGCTCTACCGTGGCCTGCCCTGCTCTCCCATGACCTACCCTGCTCTACTATGGCCTGCTGTGTTCTACCATGGCCTACCCTGCTCTACCATGACCTACCCTGCTCTACCATGGCCTACTCTGTTCTGCCATGACCTACCCTGCTCTATCATGGCCTGCTTTACTCTACCATGGCCTACCTGCTCTACCATGGCCTACCCTGCTCTACCATGGCCTTCCCTGCTCTACCATGACCTACCCTGCTCTACCATGGCCTGTTCTGCTCTACCATGACCTACCCTGCTTGTCCATGGCCTGCTCTTCTCTACCATGGCTTACCCTGCTCTACCACGGCCTGCTCTGCTCTACCATGGCCTACCCTGTTCTACCATGGCCTGCTCTGCTCTACCATGGTCTACCCTGCTCTATCATGGTCTCCCCTGCTCTACCATGGCCTACCCTGCTCTACCGTGGCCTGCTCTGCTCTACCATGGCCTACCCTGCTCTACCATGGCCTGCTCTGCTTGTCCATGGCCTGCTTTTCTCTACCATGGCTTACCCTGCTCTACCACGGCCTGCTCTGCTCTACCATGGCCTACCCTGTTCTACCATGGCCTGCTCTGCTCTACCTGGTCTACCCTGCTCTACCATGGTCTACCCTGCTCTATCATGGTCTCCCCTGCTCTACCATGGCCTAACCTGCTCTACCATGGTCTGCTCTGCTCTACCATGGCCTACCCTGCTCTACCATGGCCTAACTTGCTCTACAATGGCCTGCTCTACTCTACCATGGTGCATCCTGCTCTACCATGGCCTACTCTGCTCTACCATTGCCTTCCCTGCTCTACCATGACCTACCCTGCTCTACCATGGCCTACGCTGCTCTACCATGGCCTGCTCTGCTCTACCATGGCCTACTCTGCTCTACCATGGCTTACCCTGCTCTACCATGGCCTGCTCTGTTCTACCTTGGCCCACCCCCCTAGCATGGCCTGCTCTGCTCTACCATGGCCTACTTTGCTCTACCATGGTCTGCTCTGCTCTACCATAGCCTACCCTGCTCAACCATGGCCTACCCTGCTCTACCATGGCCTGCACTGCTCTACCATGGCCTACCCTGGTCTATCATGGCCTACCCAGCACTGCGCTGCGCTGGCAAGAAATGACAGAAATCTTACACCGACTGAAAACACTTTTGGAGCAGACACAGTCAGTGGCCTCCACTCCAGAACAACACATATTAAAGCTAGCAAATAAAATGCCCCTAAATTCCATCAATATAACGACATTTGTCTTTGCAAACATACAGGGTCTAAAGCCATCAACAAACAACAAAATTCCTTACATCAAGGGACTGCTCAGAGAGTCAAATGCAATATTTGCAGCATTCACAGAGACCCACCTAATGGATCATTTTGACAACGAAATATGGATCCCAGGTTATACCCTATTCTAATGTGACAGACTAAACTGGCAACAAGGGGAGGGGGAGGGTTGACTTGTTCGTCACAGAGTCGCTCATTAGCTCAGAACTACTAAACACCTCAAATGATGTAGTTGAAGTTTTGGCGGTAAAGACTGAAAACCAAAACCTTGTCATTGTTGTTGTACACAAGCCTCCAGATGCAACTTCCCACCAGTTCCAGGAGCAACTTTCCAAAATTGACCACTGTCTGGAAAATCTCCAAACTCCTGCCCCAAACATCTTACTACTGGGGGATTTCAACCTGATACACCTAAAATGGAGGAGTATAGCAAACAATGTTTTAACAGAGATCACCCCGGGAGGCAGCTCAGATGAAAATTCACACACAAACGAACTATTAAAATCTCTGCACCAAATTCACCTTAAACCAGCAGATATTAGAACCTACAGAACTAGAAAATACGCTGGACCTCATCTTCACTAACAACGACGATCTGATACGTAATATACCCGTATCAAAGACAATGCACTCAGATCACAGCATCATTGAGGTACAGACATGTATGCACAAAACTCCTGACCATTAAAATGTGATCAGTCATGAGGGATGTCTTCACAAAATTCAACGTCAGTAACAAAAATATACAATGGGAACAAGTGAACCATGTGATAAATGAAAACTGAGAAGATATTCTAAACAACATGGATCCGAAGCTTTGCCTAGAAAAAAATAACTCGGTGGCTCTTGAGGTCTGCTCAAGGCACATTCCATGAAGAAAAAGAAAGAGAAGATGTAAACTAGAAAGAGAAACGCTCTCTATACAAAGGCGAAAAATCGCAGAGCTGCTGAGAGTGGCCAATATATCTGAAACACGAAGGGAGGCACTGGTCAGTGAAATAGTAAATATCGAGCTTAAGCTAAAGGAATCTTACAGGAGACAAGAATCTCAGGAAGGACTAAAAGCCATAAAGGAAATTGAACAAAAAATACTTCTTCTCTTACGCCATCTAGTATTGGGCCTCTGCTTAGGCGAAATGCGACATACACAGATGGCCGCAAAGAAATGAGTGAGATACTAAAGTCCCAGTACGACTCAGTGTTCAGCGAGCCGTTACCAAGACTAAGGGTCGACAATCCAAATGAATTCTTTACGAACGAGACCCAAAATTTAGTCATCTCAAAAAGCTCTGATATTATCCTAACACCACAAGACTTTGAAAAGACAATACATGACACACCCGTGCACTCTGCCCCAGGCCCAGACTTGTGGAACTCCGTGTTCATCAAGAACTACAAGAAGCCCCTGTCACTTGCCTTCAGCATTGTATGGAGAGGGAGCATAGACACAGGGGTCATCCCACACTCACTAAAAACAACATACATAGCATCACCCTCCAAAGGTGGCAGTAGAGCAGTTGCAAAGAACTACAGACCGATAGCACTAACATCCCATATCATAAAAATCTTTGAAAGGGTTCTAAGAAACAAGATCGTCAACCACCTAGATACCCATCAGTTACACAACCCAGGGCAACACGGGTTTAGAGCAGGTCGCTCCTGCCTGTCCCAGCTTTGGACCACTATGACAAGGTCCTGGATGCTATAGAGGATAAACAAAATGCAAATGTAGTATACACAGACTTTGCAAAAGCCTTCGGAAAGTGCGACCACGGTGTAATAGCTCACAAAATGCGTGATAAAGGAATAACAGAAAAAGTTGGTAGATGGATCTAAAACTTCCCAACAAATAGAACACGAAGAATAATAGTAAACAGAGTAAAGTCCGAGGCAGCTACGGTGAAAAGTTGTGTTCCACAAGGTACAGTGCTCGCTCCCATCCTATTTCTCATCCTCATATCTGATATAGACAGAGATGTAAGCCATAGCTCCGTGTCTTCCTTTGTGGATGACACCCGAATTGTCATGGCAGTGACCTCCATCTAAGACACCGCGATACTCCAAACGGAAATCAACCAAATCTTCAAATGGGCCACTCAGAACAATAAGAAGTTCAATGAAGAGAAATTTCAACTACTCAAATATGGAAAATTTGAGGAAATTAAAACTGTATCAGGGTATACAACAAATTAATACCATACAATAGAGCGAGAAAGTAATGTGATGGACCTGGGAGTGATAATGTCAGAGGATCTCGCCTTCACAGAGTACAACAATGTATCTACCACATCTGCTAAAAAATGATAGGATGGATAATGAGAACCTTCAGAACTAGGGACGCCAAGCCCATGATTCTATTCAAATCGCTTGTTCTCTCTAAGGTGGAATACTGCTGTACACTAACTGCCCCCTTCAAGGCTGGCGAAAATATTGACCTGGAGAGTGTACACAAAACTTTCACGGCACACATGAGTATGATAAGGCACCTAAATTACTGGGAACGGTTGAAGGCCCTTGATCTGTATTCCCTGGAATGCAGGCGACAGAAATACATGATAATATACACTTGGAAAATCCTAGAGGGATTAGTACCAAACCTGCACACGAAAATCACTCCCTATGAAAGCAAAAGACTCGGCAGGAGATGCAACATTTCCCCAATGAAAAGCAGGAGCGCCATGAGTACACTGAGAGACAACACAATAAACGTCCGGGGCCCAAGACTGTTCAATTGCCTACCAGCATACATAAAGGAGATTACCAATAGACCCCTGGCTGTCTTCAAGAAGGCACTGGACAGACACCTAAAGTCACTACCTGACCAACCGGGTTGTGGGTCGTACGTCAGTTTGCATGCGGCCAGTAGTAACAGTCTGGTTGATTAGACCCAGATCCACCACGAGGCCTGGTCTTAGACCGGACCGCGGGGGCGTTGACCCCCGAAACCCTCTCCAGGTATACTTTAGGTATCCTGCCCTGGTTTTCCAGAGGCTGTCATCACTGGTTGCTGGAGCCTGGTTGGTGTTCTCTTGTGACCTTGTTACACTGAAGATTTACACACATGTACAACATCTGGGTATTTTTATTTGTAGACGTTTCGCCCTCCAGTGGTTTTATCAGTACAAGGCTAAAAGATGAAGACAGTAGAGCTATATACAAAAGATAGTTAATCAGTCCGTCAGTCTTGGAGTTAGTGAAGAGCACCGTAGTGTTGCAGGAAGATACCCAGATGTTGCACATGTGTCTGTAAATTGTCATATTTTGGGTATTATGTACAACCTGTTAGATTGTTGCTGCTAAATTCCCCTCACTGTTGCTGTTAACTCCACCACTGTTGTTACTAAAAGTACTTACAACAAACACTATACACAGGGATGGTAGTGGACATATTAAGAGTACTTTAAGCAAGAGTGCTGCAGGCTTCAACCTCCGTCTGATAATTACTAGTCACATGCGCTTACTAACTACACTTACTCAGGTGATCAAGTTTTTAACTTTCTTTTTTCATGTGAATTTTTTTTTTTGCTATGTGACCAGTGTTAATCTCTCTTATGTGACCAGTGTTAATCTCTCTTATGTGACCAGTTTTATTCTCTCTTGTTATGTGACCAGTTTTATTCTCTCTTGTTATGTGACCAGTGTTAACATCTCTTGTTATGTGACCAGTTTTATTCTCTCTTGTTATGTGACCAGTTTTATTCTCTCTTGTTATGTGACCAGTTTTATTCTCTCTTAACATGACTCACGAAATCGTAATGACACGACTGCAAACAAACCATACCACGGGCGGGGATATAACCCGCGGTCAGAGAGTCTCAAAACTCCAGACCGTCGTGTTAGCCACTGGACCAGCTAGCCACAGCAAGATTCGTCATGTTGACGGCAGTGAGGGGACTTGAGCTAGAGTTCGTCACGGCCACGCTAGCTGGAGATTCGTCTGTAAAAACTTGCATTTGTGGTCACAGTGGTGGCCTATGCTAACCTTCCTATGGTGTAGAAATATACCTAGTTGGACGAATCTTATTGTGGCTAGCTGGTCCAGTGGCTAACACGACGGTCTGGAGTTTTGAGACTCTCTGACCGCGGGTTCAATTCCCGTCCGTGGTATGGTTTATTCTGTCTTGTTATGTGACCAGTGTTAATATCTCTTGTTATGTGACCAGTGTTAATATCTCTTGTTATGTGACCAGTGTTAATATCTCTTGTTATGTGACCAGTGTTAATATCTCTTGTTATGTGACCAGTGTTAATATCTCTTGTTATGTGACCAGTGTTAATATCTCTTGTTATGTGACCAGTGTTAATATCTCTTGTTATGTGACTAGTGTTAATATCTCTTGTTATGTGACCAGTGTTAATATCTCTTGTTATGTGACCAGTGTTAATATCTCTTGTTAGCTGACCAGTGTTAATATCTCTTGTTATGTGACTAGTGTTAATATCTCTTGTTATGTGACCAGTGTTAATATCTCTTGTTATGTGACTAGTGTTAATATCTCTTGTTATGTGACCAGTGTTAATATCTCTTGTTATTTGACCAGTGTTAGTATCTCTTGTTATGTGACCAGTGTTAATATCTCTTGTTATGTGACTAGTTTTATTCTCTCTTGTTATGTGACCAGTTTTATTCTCTCTTGTTATGTGACCAGTTGTATTCTCTCTTGTTATGTGACCAGTTTTATTCTCTCTTGTTATGTGACCAGTTTTATTCTCTCTTGTTATGTGACCAGTTTTATTCTCTCTTGTTATGTGACCAGTTGTATTCTCTCTTGTTATGTGACCAGTTTTATTCTCTCTTGTTATGTGACCAGTTTTATTCTCTCTTGTTATGTGACCAGTTTTATTCTCTCTTGTTATGTGACCAGTTGTATTCTCTCTTGTTATGTGACCAGTTTTATTCTCTCTTGTTATGTGACCAGTTTTATTCTCTCTTGTTATGTGACCAGTTTTATTCTCTCTTGTTATGTGACCAGTTTTATTCTCTCATGTTATGTGACCAGTTGTATTCTCTCTTGTTATGTGACCAGTTTTATTCTCTCATGTTATGTGACCAGTTGTATTCTCTCTTGTTATGTGACCAGTTTTATTCTCTCTTGTTATGTGACCAGTGTTAATATCTCTTGTTATGTGACCAGTGTTAATATCTCTTGTGTGCCCAGTTTTATTCTCTCTTGTTATGTGACCAGTTTTATTCTCTCTTGTTATGTGACCAGTGTTAATATCTCTTGTTATGTGACCAGTGTTAATATATCTTATGTGCCCAGTTTTATTCTCTCTTGTTATGTGACCAGTTGTATTCTCTCTTGTTATGTGACCAGTTTTATTCTCTCTTGTTATGTGACCAGTGTTAATATCTCTTGTTATGTGACCAGTGTTAATATCTCTTGTTATGTGACCGGTGTTAATCTCTCTTGTTATGTGACCAGTTTTATTCTCTCTTGTTATGTGACCAGTTTTATTCTCTCTTGTTATGTGACCAGTGTTAATCTCTCTTGTTATGTGACCAGTTTTATTCTCTCTTGTTATGTGACCAGTGTTAATCTCTCTTGTTATGTGACCAGTTTTATTCTCTCTTGTTATGTGACCAGTGTTAATCTCTCTTGTTATGTGACCAGTTTTATTCTCTCTTGTTATGTGACCAGTTTTATTCTCTCTTGTTATGTGACCAGTGTTAATCTCTCTTGTTATGTGACCAGTTTTATTCTCTCTTGTTATGTGACCAGTGTTAATATCTCTTGTTATGTGACTAGTGTTAATCTCTCTTGTTATGTGACCAGTTTTATTCTCTCTTGTTATGTGACCAGTGTTAATCTCTCTTGTTATGTGACCAGTTTTATTCTCTCTTGTTATGTGACCAGTGTTAATCTCTCTTGTTATGTGACCAGTTTTATTCTCTCTTGTTATGTGACCAGTTTTATTCTCTCGTTATGTGACCAGTGTTAATCTCTCTTGTTATGTGACCAGTTTTATTCTCTCTTGTTATGTGACCAGTTTTATTCTCTCTTGTTATGTGACCAGTGTTAATCTCTTGTTATGTGACCAGTGTTAATCTCTCTTGTTGTGTAACCAGTGTAATCTCTTATGTGACCAGTCTAACTGGTCATTCACTTGTTTTAACTAGGTCTGTCTGCTGTGGCTTGGTGCTCAGCAGCCACAGCAGAGCCCAGCAATGTGTGTACATTACTGTGATATCCACGACTTCCCATGTTGTTGTTATAGTTGTAGTCTGGTTGTGAGTGTTAGAGGGGAAACAGTGGCTGAGGGGTAATAGTGGCTGAGGGGTAACAGTGACTGAGGGGTGAGGGGAAACAGTGGCTGAGGGGTAACAGTGGCTGAGGGGTAACAGTGACTGAGGGGAAACAGTGGCTGAGGGGTAATAGTGGCTGAGGGGTAACAGTGACTGAGGGGTAACAGTGACTGAGGGGTGAGGGGAAACCGTGGCTGAGGGGTAACAGTGGCTGAGGGGTAACAGTGACTGAGGGGTGAGGGGAAACCGTGGCTGAGGGGTAACAGTGGCTGAGGGGTGAGGGGAAACCGTGGCTGAGGGGTAACAGTGGCTGAGGGGTGAGGGGAAACAGTGGCTGAGGGGTAATAGTGGCTGAGGGGTAAGGGGAAACAGTGGCTGAGGGGTAACAGTGGCTGAGGGGTGAGGGGAAACCGTGGCTGAGGGGTAACAGTGGCTGAGGGGTGAGGGGAAACAGTGGCTGAGGGGTAATAGTGGCTGAGGGGTAAGGGGAAACAGTGGCTGAGGGGTAACAGTGGCTGAGGGGTAACAGTGACTGAGGGGTGAGGGGAAACCGTGGCTGAGGGGTAACAGTGGCTGAGGGGTGAGGGGAAACAGTGGCTGAGGGGTAACAGTGGCTGAGGCGTGAGGGGAAACAGTGGCTGAGGGGTAACAGTGGCTGAGGGGTAACAGTGGCTGAGGCGTGAGGGGAAACAGTGGCTGAGGGGTAACAGTGGCTGAGGGGTGAGGGGAAACAGTGGCTGAGGGGTAACAGTGGCTGAGGGGTGAGGGGAAACAGTGGCTGAGGGGTAACAGTGGCTGAGGGGTAACAGTGGCTGAGGGGAAACAGTGACTGAGGGATAACAGTGGCTGAGGGGTAACAGTGGCTGAGGGGAGAGGGGAAACAGAGACTGAGAGGAAACAGTGGCTGAGGGGTAACAGTGGTTGAGGGGTAACAATGGCTGAGGGGTGAGGGGAAACAGTGGCTGAGGGGTGAGGGGAAACAGTGGCTGGGGGGTAACAGTGGCTGAGATGTGAGGGGAAACAGTGGCTGAGGGGTAACAGTGGCTGAGGGGTAACAGTGGCTGAGGGGAAACAGTGGCTGAGGGGTAACAGTGGCTGAGGGGTGAGAGGGAAACTTTGGCTGAGGGGAAACAGTGACTGAGGGGAAACAGTGGCTGAGGGGAAACAGTGGCTGAGGGATAACAGTGACTGAGGGGTAACAGTGGCTTAGGGGTGAGGGGAAACAGTGGCTGAGGGGAAACAGTGGCTGAGGGGTAACAGTGGCTGAGGGGTAACAGTGGCTGAGGGGTAACAGTGGCTGAGAGGAAACAGTGGCTAAGGGGAAACAGTGGCTGTGGGGTAATAGCTGAGGGGTGAGGGGAAACAGTGGCTGAGGGGAAACAGTGGCTGAGGGGTAACAGTGGCTGAGGGGTGAGGGGAAACAGTGGCTGAGGGGTAACAGTGGCTGAGGGGTGAGGGGGAAACTGTGGCTGAATGGAAACAGTGAATGAGGGGAAACAGTGGCTGAGGGGAAACAGTGGCTGAGTAACAGTGGCTGAGGGGTAACAGTGGGATAGGGTAGAGGGGAAACTGTGGCTGAGGGGAAACAGTGGCTGAGGGGTAACAGTGGCTGAGGGCTGAGGGGTAACAGTGGCTGAGGAGAAACAGTGGCTGAGGGGAAACAGTGGCTGAGGGGTAACAATAGTTGAGGGGTGAGGGGAAACAGTGGCTGAGGGGAAACAGTGGCTGAGGGGTAACAGTGGCTGAGGGGTGAGGGGAAGCAGTGGCTGAGGGGAAACAGTGGCTGAGGGGTAACAGTGGCTGAGGGGTAACAGTGGCTGAGGGGAAACAGTGGCTGAGGGGAAGCAGTGGCTGAGGGGTAACAGTGGCTGAGGGGTAACAGTGGCTGAGGGGAAACAGTGGCTGAGGGGTAACAGTGGCTGAGGGGTGAGGGGGAAACTGTGGCTGAGGGGAAACAGTGACTGAGGGGAAACAGTGGCTGAGGGGTAACAGTGGCTGAGGGGTAACAGTGGCTGAGGGGTAACAGTGGCTGAGGGGTAACAGTGGCTGAGGGCTGAGGGGTAACAGTGGCTGAGAGGAAACAGTGGCTAAGGGGAAACAGTGGCTGAGGGGTAACAGCTGAGGGGTGAGGGGAAACACTGGCTGAGGGGAAACAGTGGCTGAGGGGTAACAGTGGCTGAGGGGTGAGGGGAAACAGTGGCTGAGGGGTAACAGTGGCTGAGGGGTGAGGGGGAAACTGTGGCTGAATGGAAACAGTGGCTGAGGGGAAACTGTGGCTGAGGGGAAACAGTGGCTGAGGGGTAACAGTGGCTGAGGGGTAACAGTGGCTTAGGGGTGAGGGGGAAACTGTGGCTGAATGGAAACAGTGGCTGAGGGGAAACTGTGGCTGAGGGGAAACAGTGGCTGAGGGGTAACAGTGGCTGAGGGGTAACAGTGGCTTAGGGGTAACAGTGGCTGAGGAGAAACAGTGGCTGAGGGGAAACAGTGGCTGAGGGTAACAGTAGCTGAGGGGTGAGGGGAAACAGTGGCTGAGGAGAAACAGTGGCTGAGGGGAAACAGTGGCTGAGGGGTAACAGTGGCTGAGGGGTAACAGTGGCTGAGGGGTAACAGTGGCTGAGGAGAAACAGTGGCTGAGGGGAAACAGTGGCTGAGGGGTAACAGTAGCTGAGGGGTGAGGGGTAACAGTGGCTGAGGGGAAACAGTGGCTGAGGGGTAACAGTGGCTGAGGGGTAACAGTGGCTGAGGGGTGAGGGGAAGCAGTGGCTGAGGGGAAACAGTGGCTGAGGCGTAACAGTGGCTGAGGTGTGAGGGGGAAACTGTGGCTGAGGGGAAACAGTGACTGAGGGGAAACAGTGGCTGAGGGGTAACAGTGGCTTAGGGGTGAGGGGAAACAGTGGCTGAGGGGAAACAGTGGCTGAGGGGTAACAGTTGCTGAGGGGTGAGGGGAAACAGTGGCTGAGGGGAAACAGTGGCTGAGGGGTAACAGTGGCTGAGGGGTGAGGGGAAACAGTGGCTGAGGAGAAACAGTGGCTGAGCGGTAACAGTGGCTGAGGGGTGAGAGGAAACAGTGGCTGAGGGGAAACAGTGGCTGAGGGATAAGTGGCTGAGGGCTGAGAGGTAACAGTGACTGAGGGGTGAGGGGAAACAGTGGCTGAGGGGTAACAGTGACTGAGGGGAAACAGTGGCTGAGGGTAAACAGTGGCTGAGGGGTAACAGTGGCTGAGGGGTAACAGTGGCTGAGGGGTGAGGGGAAACAGTGGCTGAGGGGAAACAGTGGCTGAGGGGTAACAGTGACTGAGGGGTGAAGGGAAACAGTGGCTGAGGGGTAACAGTGGCTGAGGGGTGAGGGGAAACAGTGGCTGAGGGATAAGTGGCTGAGGGCTGAGAGGTAACAGTGACTGAGGGGTGAGGTGAAACAGTGGCTGAGGGGTGAGGGGAAACAGTGGCTGAGGGGTGAGGGTTAACAGTGGCTGAGGGGTGAGGGTTAACAGTGGCTGAGGGGTGAGGGGAAACAGTGGCTGAGGGGTGAGGGTTAACAGTGTCTGAGGGGTGAGGGGAAACAGTGGCTGAGGGGTGAGGGGAAACAGTGGCTGAGGGGTGAGGGGAAACAGTGGCTGAGGGGTGAGGGGAAACAGTGGCTGAGGGGTGAGGGGAAACAGTGTCTGAGGGGTGAGGGGAAACAGTGGCTGAGGGGTGAGGGGAAACAGTGGCTGAGGGGTAACAGTGGCTGAGGGGTAACAGTGACTGAGGGGTGAGGGGAAACAGTGGCTGAGGGGTGAGGGGAAACAGTGTCTGAGGGGTGAGGGGAAACAGTGGCTGAGGAGTGAGGGGAAACAGTGGCTGAGGGGTGAGGGGAAACAGTGGCTGAGGGGTGAGGGTAAACAGTGGCTGAGGGGTGAGGGGAAACAGTGGCTGAGGGGTGAGGGGAAACAGTGGCTGAGGGGTGAGGGGAAACAGTGGCTGAGGTGTGAGGGGAAACAGTGGCTGAGGGGTGAGGGGAAACAGTGGCTGAGGGGTGAGGGGAAACAGTGTCTGAGGGGTGAGGGGAAACAGTGGCTGAGGAGTGAGGGGAAACAGTGGCTGAGGGGTGAGGGGAAACAGTGGCTGAGGGGTGAGGGGAAACAGTGTCTGAGGGGTGAGGGGAAACAGTGGCTGAGGAGTGAGGGGAAACAGTGGCTGAGGGGTGAGGGGAAACAGTGCCTGAGGTGTGAGGGGAAACAGTGGCTGAGGGGTGAGGGGAAACAGTGGCTGAGGGGTGAGGGGAAACAGTGGCTGAGGGGTGAGGGGAAACAGTGGCTGAGGGGTGAGGGGAAACAGTGGCTGAGGGGTGAGGGGAAACAGACAAGTGTAGCAGCAAGAAGGAGGAGGGAAGCTGGCAGAACACAGAGCGGTTGTATTATAAAGATGAGAAGGGAGGTAAGAGAGGGGAGGGAAGGGATTGAGGTAGGGGTGATAAAGAAAAGTGGGGGAATGAGAGGTGAGGGGAAGGGCCGGATTTAGAGATAGTAAAGGAAAGAAGGAATAATATGAGGGGAAGGACTGAGGTAGGGATGATAGAGAGGGAGGGGAAAGCAGTAAAAAGGCGAGACAGAGAATATTGGGAACAGAAGACTGGAAAGATAATTAGTAGGTGATGAGAGGAGTGAGGAAGAGAGGAAGGAAAAGAAGAAATAAGGAAGAGAGGGAGGGAGGGAGAAAGGAAGAGAGGAAGGTAGGAAATAAGACAGGAAAGAATGGTAATTAAAAATTGGTGGGAAGTGATAGTGAGAGAGAGTAGGTAGGACTTCCTGGGAAGAGAGAGAGAGAGAGAGAGAGAGAGAGAGAGAGAGAGAGAGAGAGAGAGAGAGAGAGAGAGAGAGAAAGAGAGAGAGAGACGTCCTAGAGGCGGTGAGGAGGCAATAAGAGAGTGAATATAGACAAAGAAAGAAAGAGTGAAGGATAGAGAGAAACATTAAAGAAATACGGAGGAAGCAAGATAGGTGGGGGGAGAGGGGAGGGAAGAGAGGGGAGGAAGGATGCAGAGGAGGAGGAGGAGGGGAGGGGAGGGAAGAGAGGGGAGGAAGAATGCAGAGGAGGAGGGGAGAGAGGGGGGAAGGATGCACAGGAGGAGGGGAGGGGAGGGGAGAGAAATTAAAGAGAACTATTTTTAGTGAAGACTGAAGTTGTGGTCCCAGGCACTTGTTGACCCTCACTACCACCACTACTACCACCACTACTACCACCACTACTGAAGTTGTGGTCCCAGGCACTTGTTGACCCTCACTACCACCACTACTACCACCACTACTACCACCACTACTACCACCACTACTGAAGTTGTGGTCCCAGGCACTTGTTGACCCTCACTACCACCACTACTACCACCACTACTACCACCACTACTACTACTACTGAAGTTGTGGTCCCAGGCACTTGTTGACCCTCACTACCACCACTACTACCACCACTACTACCACCACTACTACTACTACTGAAGTTGTGGTCCCAGGCACTTGTTGACCCTCACTACCACCACTACTACCACCACTACTACCACCACTACTGAAGTTGTGGTCCCAGGCACTTGTTGACCCTCACTACCACCACTACCACCACTACTACCACCACTACTACCACCACCACTACTACTACTACTGAAGTTGTGGTCCCAGGCACTTGTTGACCCTCACTACCACCACTACTACCACCACTACTACTACTACTGAAGTTGTGGTCCCAGGCACTTGTTGACCCTCACTACCACCACTACTACCACCACTACTGAAGTTGTGGTCCCAGGCACTTGTTGACCCTCACTACCACCACTACTACCACCACTACTACTACTACTGAAGTTGTGGTCCCAGGCACTTGTTGACCCTCACTACCACCACTACTACCACCACTACTACTACTACTGAAGTTGTGGTCCCAGGCACTTGTTGACCCTCACTACCACCACTACTACCACCACTACTACCACCACTACTACCACCACTACTACCACCACTACTGAAGTTGTGGTCCCAGGCACTTGTTGACCCTCACTACCACCACTACTACTACTACTGAAGTTGTGGTCCCAGGCACTTGTTGACCCTCACTACCACCACTACTACCACCACTACTACCACCACTACTACTACTACTGAAGTTGTGGTCCCAGGCACTTGTTGACCCTCACTACCACCACTACTACCACCACTACTACTACTACTGAAGTTGTGGTCCCAGGCACTTGTTGACCCTCACTACCACCACTACTACCACCACTACTACCACCACTACTACTACTACTGAAGTTGTGGTCCCAGGCACTTGTTGACCCTCACTACCACCACTACCACCACCACTACTACCACCACTACTACCACCACTACTACCACCACTACTACCACCACTACTACCACCACTACTACCACCACTACTACCACCACTACTACCACCACTACTACTACTACTGAAGTTGTGGTCCCAGGCACTTGTTGACCCTCACTACCACCACTACTACCACCACTACTACCACCACTACTACTACTACTGAAGTTGTGGTCCCAGGCACTTGTTGACCCTCACTACCACCACTACCACCACCACTACTACCACCACTACTACCACCACTACTACCACCACTACTACCACCACTACTACCACCACTACTGAAGTTGTGGTCCCAGGCACTTGTTGACCCTCACTACCACCACTACTACCACCACTACTGAAGTTGTGGTCCCAGGCACTTGTTGACCCTCACTACCACCACTACTACCACCACTACTGAAGTTGTGGTCCCAGGCACTTGTTGACCCTCACTACCACCACTACTACCACCACTACTACCACCACTACTACCACCACTACTACCACCACTACTACCACCTCTCCTACCACCACTACTACCACCACTACTACCACCTCTACTACCACCACTACTACCACCACTACTACCACCTCTACTACCACCACTACTACCACCACTACTGAAGTTGTGGTCCCCGGCACTTGTTGACCCTCACTACCACCACTACTACCACCACTACTACCACCACTACTGAAGTTGTGGACCCAGGCACTTGTTGACCCTCACTACCACCACTACTACCACCACTACTACCACCACTACTACCACCACCACTACCACCACTACTACCACCACTACTACCACCACTACTACCACCACTACTACCACCACTACTACCACCACTACTACCACTACTACTACCACCACTACTACCACCACCACTACCACCACTACTACCACCACTACTACCACCACTACTACCACCACTACTACCACCACTACTACCACCACTACTACCACCACTACTACTACTACTGAAGTTGTGGTCTCAGGCACTTGTTGACCCTCACTACCACCACTACTACCACTACTACTACCACCACTACTACCACCACCACTACCACCACTACTACCACCACTACTACCACCACTACTACCACCACTACTACCACCACTACTACCACCACTACTACCACCACTACTACCACCACTACTACCACCACCACTACCACCACCACTACCACCACTACTACCACCACTACTACCACCACTACTACCACCACTACTACCACCACTACTACCACCACTACTACCACCACTACTACCACCACTACTACCACCACTACTACCACTACTACTGAAGTTGTGGTCCCAGGCACTTGTTGACCCTCACTACCACCACTACTACCACCACTACTACTACTACTGAAGTTGTGGTCCCAGGCACTTGTTGACCCTCACTACCACCACTACTACCACCAATACTACCACCACTACTGAAGTTGTGGTCCCAGGCACTTGTTGACCCTCACTACCACCACTACTACCACCACTACTACCACCACTACTATTACTACTGAAGTTGTGGTCCCAGGCACTTGTTGACCCTCACTACCACCACCACTACTACCACCACTACTACTACTACTGAAGTTGTGGTCCCAGGCACTTGTTGACCCTCACTACCACCACTACTACCACTACTACCACCACTACTACCACCACTACTACTACTACTGAAGTTGTGGTCCCAGGCACTTGGTGACCCTCACTACCACCACTACTACCACCACTACTACCACCATTACTACCACCACTACTACCACCACTACTACCACCAGTACTACCACCACTACTGAAGTTGTGGTCCCAGGCACTTGTTGACCCTCACTACCACCACTACTACCACCACTACTACCACCACTACTGAAGTTGTGGTCCCAGGCACTTGTTGACCCTCACTACCACCACTACTACCACCACTACTGAAGTTGTGGTCCCAGGCACTTGTTGACCCTCACTACCACCACTACTACCACCACTACCACCACTACTACCACCAGTACTGAAGTTGTGGTCCCAGGCACTTGTTGACCCTCACTACCACCACTACTACCACCACTACTACCACCTCTACTACCACCACTACTACCACCACTACTGAAGTTGTGGTCCCAGGCACTTGTTGACCCTCACTACCACCACTACTACCACCACTACTGAAGTTGTGGTCCCAGGCACTTGTTGACCCTCACTACCACCACTACTACCACCACTACTACCACCACTACTGAAGTTGTGGTCCCAGGCACTTGTTGACCCTCACTACCACCACCACTACTACCACCACTACTACTACTACTGAAGTTGTGGTCCCAGGCACTTGTTGACCCTCACTACCACCACTACTACCACTACTACCACCACTACTACCACCACTACTACTACTACTGAAGTTGTGGTCCCAGGCACTTGGTGACCCTCACTACCACCACTACTACCACCACTACTACCACCATTACTACCACCACTACTACCACCACTACTACCACCAGTACTACCACCACTACTGAAGTTGTGGTCCCAGGCACTTGTTGACCCTCACTACCACCACTACTACCACCACTACTGAAGTTGTGGTCCCAGGCACTTGTTGACCCTCACTACCACCACTACTGAAGTTGTGGTCCCAGGCACTTGTTGACCCTCACTACCACCACTACTACCACCACCACTACCACCACTACCACCACTACTACCACCAGTACTGAAGTTGTGGTCCCAGGCACTTGTTGACCCTCACTACCACCACTACTACCACCACTACTACCACCTCTACTACCACCACTACTACCACCACTACTGAAGTTGTGGTCCCAGGCACTTGTTGACCCTCACTACCACCACTACTACCACCACTACTGAAGTTGTGGTCCCAGGCACTTGTTGACCCTCACTACCACCACTACTACCACCACTACTGAAGTTGTGGTCCCAGGCACTTGTTGACCCTCACTACCACCACTACTACTACTACTGAAGTTGTGGTCCCAGGCACTTGTTGACCCTCACTACCACCACTACCACCACTACTACCACCACTACTACCACCACTACTACCACCACTACTACCACCACTACTAAGACCACTACTACTACTACTACTACTGAAGTTGTGGTCCCAGGCACTTGTTGACCCTCACTACCACCACTACCATTACTACTACCACCACTACTACAACCACTACTACCACCACTACTACCACCACTACTACCACCACTACTACCACCACCACTACCACCACTACTACCACCACTACTACCACCACTACTACCACCACTACTACCACCACTACTACTACTACTGAAGTTGTGGTCCCAGGCACTTGTTGACCCTCACTACCACCACTACTACCACTACTACCACCACTACAACCACCACTACTACTACTACTACTGAAGTTGTGGTCCCAGGCACTTGTTGACCCTCACTACCACCACTACTACCACCACTACTACTACTACTGAAGTTGTGGTCCCAGGCACTTGTTGACCCTCACTACCACCACTACCACCACTACCACCACTACTACCACCACTACTACCACCACTACTACCACCACTACCACCACTACTACCACCACTACTACTACTACTGAAGTTGTGGTCCCAGGCACTTGTTGACCCTCACTACCACCACTACCACCACTACCACCACTACTACCACCACTACTACCACCACCACTACTACTACTGAAGTTGTGGTCCCAGGCACTTGTTGACCCTCACTACCACCACCACTACTACTACTGAAGTTGTGGTCCCAGGCACTTGTTGACCCTCACTACCACCACTACTATCACCACTACTACCACCACTACTACCACCACTACTACTACCACCATTACTACTACCACCACTACTACCACCACTACTACCACCACTACTACTACCACCATTACTACTACCACCACTACTACCACCACTACTACCACCACTACCACCACTACCACTACTGCTATCACTACTACTACCACCATTACTACCAGCTACCACTGCTGCCCACAGCCTGCCACCTGCTTCCTGCACAGCTATTTTTCTGCCCTGCACAGTTTACTACCATCACTCCATCCCACACCACAATTACCTGCCACCCGCCTCACTACTACTTTACCACCACTGCTGCCACTACTACTGCACTGATTGGCACCAGCTGCTTGCATTCCACCACAGCTATGGTACTACTACCCCACTGCTGAACACACCACCACGGCTACCACCACATTACCAGCATATTTACACTAACTACCTCTACTACTACCACCACCACAGTTACCACTACCACCACAACTATACCATACTACCATATAGTACAGCTACCACCTGCCACAGCTACCACTACTACCACCACCACAGTTTACTACCATCACCACCACAATTACCTGCCACACCTGCTACCACAACTGCCACTGCTGCTGCACACACCACTATAATTGGCGCTGCCCACCCCTATGCTGGTGCCACTGCCCACCACAATTGCAGCCACCACCTGGCACAGCACTGCCTGATTACACTACCACCACCCGCTGCACCACAGCTACCCTGCACCCTACTACCACTACTACCACCACAGTTACTACCATCACACCACAGATTGCCACTACTACCCTTTCCTGCCACCAAACACCACTGCTACTACACCACCACAGTTACTACCATCACACCCACAATTCCACTACCACCACCACTGCCTACACAACTCTGCTTTACTATTCTTATACTATGTTGTATCACAGTTATACTATATATATACTATACAACTACACTCTTCTTTATACTCTTTTCTACTATATGCAGTTTTCTATCTTACAGTTTTACCTACCTATTCTTCTACTACATTACACTACTACTACCACACACAGTTACTGCATTCATACATGCAGTTGCCACTACTACACACTTCACTGCCACACAACACAGCTGCTTTACCCCACACTACTGCACTGCTACCATTACTTCAGTTACTACCATCCTGCCACAGTTCCTGTGCCACCACAACTCTGTGCTCTGCCACCCTTACTCTTACACTCTACTACCACACCACCCAGTTGCTACCATCACCACTGCAGTTACCACTACCACCACCACCTTCTTACTCTACCACCACAGTTTCATGCCTGCAATTTACCACTGCACACACAACACCACTACCACCCAACATGCGTGCTTTACACACTACTACTACTGCAACACAGTTACTACCCATGCCACACGTTTGCTACTGCACCACCACAGCTACCACTTTACCCCACCACCACTGCCTACTGCCACTACCACCACGGTTGCTACCATTCACACCACAGTGCCACTACTGCCACCACCACCACTACTACACTACCACACCACAGTTACTACCATCACCTGCAGTTACCACCACAACTGCGTACTACCGCCCCACCACCACTGCCACTGCCTGCCTGCCACAGTTACTACCATCACCACCACAGTTACCACTACTACCACCACCACAACTACCGTACTACTACCCCACCACCACTACTACCACTACTACTACCACCACCACAGTTACTACCATCACCACCACAGTTACCTGCCACACACACACCTTTGCCCCACCACCCTTCACTGCACTCACTGCTACCTACAGTTACTGCCACTCCCACCTGCAATTTGCCACTACTACCTACCACCACAACTCTTTACTACTGCACACCACACACACCACCACTCTACCTGCCTGCTACCACTACCACCTGCCACCACTACTGCCACTGCTACCACAACTGCCACTGCCACACAACTACACTGCTACCTGCAGTTGCTATATCACCTGCAGTTACACTACTACACACCACATGCCGTGCTGTACACACACTACTACCACTACTACCACCACCACAGTTACCATCACACCACAGTTACACTTTACTACCACCACCACAACTGCAAACCTACTACACACCACTACTACACACACCACAGTTTACTATACCATACAGTTTGCTACTACCACCACCACACAACTACCACTACTACCACCACCACCACCACTACCACCACTACCACACCACCACCACCACCACAACTACCACCACTACTGCCCACTACCACCTACAGTACTACCATCTTTACAATTTACCACTACACACCACCACCACCTCACACTACTGCCACCACAGTTACTACACATCACCACCAGTTACCACTACTACCACCATACAACTGCTACCCCACCTGCTACTACCACTGCCTACACCACCACTGCAGTTACTACCATCACCACACAGTGCCACCACTGCTACCACCACCACCACTACTGCCACACTGCTACTGCCACCACACAGTTACTGCATCACCACCACAGTTGCACCACTACCACCACCACACAACTACACTCTACTACCTGCAATTAACACCAGTTCACAACACCACTGCCACTACAACCACAACTACTACAATTACCACCACCACTACCACCACAATTACCACCACCTCTACCACCACAATTACCACCACCACTACCACCACAATTACCACCACCACTACCAGCACAACTACCACCACTAACACTAAATCACAATTACCACTACTACTACTACTACCAACACCAGCACAATAACCATCGCCACTACCACCACAATTGCAGCCTACCAGCACCACTACTACCACCTGCCAGCACAGCTACCACTAACAACTACCTCTAAAACTACTACACCAACACCACCACAGTACCACCACTACCATAACACCGCCCCACCACAACCTTCACCACCACCATTACCACCACAACTACCACCACTACTACCACCACAATTACCACCACTACTACCACCACCAATATGAGACTAAAAATATTTCCTGACATTACCGTTGCTTATTTTTTTTTTAATTTCATTTGTTGTCTTTATTGTTAATGTTGGAGAGAAGTTCCTTGTCCATCCTGATAGTTTCACATGAGACCGTTGGTCTGAGGATCAGAAGTCTTCCTTACTCCCTTCCACTCCTGGTCATTATGGTTCCTAAACTCTCTCCACATGTTGTATCTGCCTTATCTCTGGCACTATCTCTAGCAGTGTGGTAGTAGGCTGGGGTGGTGGTGGTGTTTTAACAGTGTGTTATTGAGTGATGACCAGTAAGGGCAACAGTGTGTGTGAGTGATGAGGTAGTGTAATGAGTGTGGTAGCTAATGGTGATGTGGTGGGGGCAGTAGTGTGGTAATGAAAATGTGGTATTGAGATCGAGAACGCTACAATCAAGTAGTAGTGGTGGTGGTGAGCAACATTATGGTAGTGGTGGTGGTGGTGAGGGCAATAGTCTGTGGTAGTAGTGTTGGTAGTGAGAGACGGCTGGTGTAATGTGGTGGCCAGTGTTGGTGGTGAAGGCACGGCACAGTGTATTGTGGTGATGGTGGTGTGGTAGTGAGGTGAGTGGCTAGGGCAACAATATGGTAGTGGTGGCGGTGGTGGTGAAGACGGCGTGAATATTGGTAGCTGGTGTTGGTGGTGGGGGCGGCATGTGTGGTAGTGTGTTGGTGGTGGGGGCAATGAGTGTGGTAGTAATTGTTGATGATGAACGGCCACAGTGTGGTAGTAGTGTTGGTGTGGGGGCGCAGCTGAATGTGGTAGTAGTCGTGGTGGTGGGAACTAGCTGATGTGTTGGTAATTGGTGGTGGTGAAGGCAGCACAGTGGTAGTGAGTGAGCCAGTGGTGAAGACTAACATGGTAGTAGTGGTGGTGAGAAGCAGAAATGGTATTGGTGTTAGTGGTGAGTGTGGTGGTAGTGGTGGTGGTGGAACAGTGTGGTAGTAGCAGTGAAGTGTGGTGAGGCAGCCTGGTGTGGTAGTGATGGTGGTGGTAAAGACAACAGTGTGGTAGTAGTGGTCAGTATGGTGTGGTGGTGAGTGGTAGGCTGGCTCAATTAGTGTGGTAATGATGACGCTAGAACAATAATTGTAGTATTAAGTAGTAGTAATGTTTAACTGATATTAGTGACTGGTAGTGATGTTTCAACTTTAATATGGTAGTGTAGTGGTGGTGATGGCACCTTAGTGTGGTAATGGTATGTTGGTAGTGAGAACGGCTGTGATGATGTGTGAGTGGTAAGAGCTTAACAGTGTGGTAGTGAGTGGTAGTGGTAGAAGGCTGCTTTAGTGTGGTAGTAGTAGTAGTGGTGAAATTGCCAACTAACTGGTAGTAGTAGTGGTAGTGAGGCTTCATCATTGTAGTGTTAATGAGTGAGGCGCGGCTGAATGTGTGGTGAAAGTGGAAATGTTGATGATGAGTGCAACTGAAATGTGTGTGAAATGATGAGTGGTTGAGAGCAACAATGGTAGTAGTGTTATTATTAAGGGAGCATAATTAATGGTAGTAGTGTTAGTGACCAGAAAATAGTATGTAGTAATTGTTAGTGGTAGAGAACAGCAGTAATGGCTGGCTGTGTTAGTAGTGAAGGGGCTGCTGAGTGTGGTAGTAGTGAGTGGTAGAGAACTGCTGATGTGGTATTAGTGTTATTAATGAGAGCAACAGGTAATGGTAGTAGTGATGAGTGGGGCTGGCACAGTGTGGTAGTAGTGTTGGTGAGTGGGGAAACAACAGTGTGGTAGTGGTGTTGGTGGTAAGAGAGTTTTTAACAGTGTGGTAGTGAGTGTTGGTGGTGAGGCAGTAGTGTGGTAGCCAGTATTGGTGGTGGGGGGCAGCAGTGTGGTAGTAGTGTTGGTGGTGAGCAGCCAGTGTGGTAGTAGTGTTGGTGGTGGGGGCATTCAGTGTGGTAGTAGTGGTGGTGGTGAGAAGGCATCAATGTGTGAGTGATGATGGTAGAAGCAATAGTGTGGTAGTAGTAGTGGTGATGAACGGCGCAGTAATATTGTGGTGAGCAATTGGTAATAGAAACATCAGTATTAGTAGTGTTGGTGGTGAAATTTCAATGATGTGGTAGTAGTAAGTAGTAAGGGAGCATCAGTGTAGTAGTGTTGGTGGTGAGAACAATAATTGTGGTAGCAATGTGGTGAATGACAAGAAACATCGAATATTGGTAGTAGTGTTGATGGTGAGGCAACAGTGTGGTAGTCAGTGTGGTAGTAGTGGTGGTGGTGGGGGCATCAGTGTGGTAGTAGTGTTGGTGGTGGGGGCAGTAGTGTGGTAGTAGTGGTGGTGGTGGGGGCAGTAGTGTGGTAGTAGTGGTGGTGGTGGGGGCAGTAGTGTGGTAGTAGTGGTGGTGGTGGGGGCAGCAGTGTGGTAGTAGTGGTGGTGGTGGGGGCAGCAATATGGTAGTAGTGGTGGTGGTGGGGGCAGTAGTGTGGTAGTAGTGTTGGTGGTGGGGGCAGTAGTGTGGTAGTAGTGTTGGTGGTGGGGGCAGCAGTGTGGTAGTAGTGGTGGTGGTGGGGACAGCAGTGTGGTAGTAGTGGTGGTGGTGGGGGCAGCAGTGTGGTAGTAGTGTTGGTGGTGGGGGCAGTAGTGTGGTACTAGTGGTGGTGGTAGGGGCAGCAGTGTGGTAGTAGTGGTGGTGGTGGGGGCAGCAGTGTGGTAGTAGTGGTGGTGGTGGGGGCATCAGTGTGGTAGTAGTGGTGGTGGTGGGGGCAGCAGTGTGGTAGTAGTGGTGGTGGTGGGGGCAGTAGTGTGGTGGTGGTGGTGGGGGCAGCAGTGTGGTAGTAGTGGTGGTGGTGAGGGCAGCAGTGTGGTAGTAGTGGTGGTGGTGGGGGCAGCAGCGTGGTAGTAGTAGTAGTAGTGGTGGTGGTGGGGGCAGCAGAGTGGTAGTAGTGGTGGTGGTAGGGGCAGCAGAGTGGTAGTAGTGGTGGTGGTGGGGGCAGTAGTGTGGTGGTAGGGGCAGCAGTGTGGTAGTAGTGGTGGTGGAGGGGGCATCAGTGTGGTAGTAGTGGTGGTGGTGGGGGCAGCAGTGTGGTAGTAGTGGTGGTGGTGGGGGCAGCAGTGTGGTAGTAGTGGTGGGGGCATCAGTGTGGTAGTAGTGGTGGTGGTGGGGGCAGCAGTGTGGTAGCCGTGGTGGTGGGGGCATCAGTGTGGTAGTAGTGGTGCTGGTGGGGACAGCAGTGTGGTAGTAGTGGTGGTGGTGGGGGCATCAGTGTGGTAATAGTGGTGGTGATGGGGGCAGCAGTGTGGTAGTAGTGGTGGTGGTTGGGGCAGCAGTGTGGTAGTAGTGGTGGGTGTGGGGGCAGCAGTGTGGTAGTAGTGGTGGTGGTAGGGATAGCAGTGTAGTAGTGGTGGTGGTGGGGGCAGTAGTGTGGTGGTGGTGGGGGCAGCAGTGTGGTAGTAGTGGTGGTGGTGGGGGCAACAGTGTGGTAGTAGTGGTGGTGGTGGGGACAGCAGTGTGGTAGTAGTGGCGGTGGTGGGGGCAGCAGTGTGGTAGTAGTGGTGGTGGTGGGGACAGCAGTGTGGTAGTAGTGGTGGTGGTGGTGGCAGCAGTGTGGTAGTAGTGGTGGTGGTGGGGACAGCAGTGTGGTAGTAGTGGTGGTGGTGGGGGCAGCAGTGTGGTAGTAGTAGTGGTGGTGGGGTCAGCAGTGTGGTAGTAGTGGTGGTGGTGGGGGCAGCAGTGTGGTAGTAGTGGTGGTGGTGGGGGCAGCAATATGGTAGTAGTGGTGGTGGGGGCAGCAGTGTGGTACTAGTGGTGGTGGTAGGGGCAGCAGTGTGGTAGTAGTGGTGGTGGTGGGGGCAGCAGTGTGGTAGTAGTGGTGGTGGTGGGGGCATCAGTGTGGTAGTAGTGGTGGTGGTGGGGGCAGCAGTGTGGTAGTAGTGGTGGTGGTGGGGGCAGTAGTGTGGTGGTGGTGGGGGCAGCAGTGTGGTAGTAGTGGTGGTGGTGAGGGCAGCAGTGTGGTAGTAGTGGTGGTGGTGGGGGCAGCAGCGTGGTAGTAGTAGTAGTAGTGGTGGTGGTGGGGGCAGCAGAGTGGTAGTAGTGGTGGTGGTAGGGGCAGCAGAGTGGTAGTAGTGGTGGTGGTGGGGGCAGTAGTGTGGTGGTAGGGGCAGCAGTGTGGTAGTAGTGGTGGTGGTGGGGGCAGCAGTGTGGTAGTAGTGGTGGTGGAGGGGGCATCAGTGTGGTAGTAGTGGTGGTGGTGGGGGCAGCAGTGTGGTAGTAGTGGTGGGGGCATCAGTGTGGTAGTAGTGGTGGTGGTGGGGGCAGCAGTGTGGTAGCCGTGGTGGTGGGGGCATCAGTGTGGTAGTAGTGGTGGTGGTGGGGACAGCAGTGTGGTAGTAGTGGTGGTGGTGGGGGCATCAGTGTGGTAATAGTGGTGGTGATGGGGGCAGCAGTGTGGTAGTAGTGGTGGTGGTTGGGGCAGCAGTGTGGTAGTAGTGGTGGGTGTGGGGGCAGCAGTGTGGTAGTAGTGGTGGTGGTAGGGATAGCAGTGTAGTAGTAGTGGTGGTGGTGGGGGCAGTAGTGTGGTGGTGGTGGGGGCAGCAGTGTGGTAGTAGTGGTGGTGGTGGGGGCAACAGTGTGGTAGTAGTGGTGGTGGTGGGGACAGCAGTGTGGTAGTAGTGGAGGTGGTGGGGGCAGCAGTGTGGTAGTAGTGGTGGTGGTGGGGACAGCAGTGTGGTAGTAGTTGTGGTGGTGGGGGCAGCAGTGTGGTAGTAGTGGTGGGTGTGGGGACAGCAGTGTGGTAGTAGTGGTGGTGGTGGGGACAGCAGTGTGGTAGTAGTGGTGGTGGTGGGGGCAGCAGTGTGGTAGTAGTAGTGGTGGTGGGGTCAGCAGTGTGGTAGTAGTGGTGGTGGTGGGGACAGCAGTGTGGTAGTAGTGGTGGGGGCAGCAGTGTGGTAGTAGTGGTGGTGGTGGTGGCAGCAGTGTGGTAGTAGTGGTGGTGGCAGCAGTGTGGTAGTAGTGGTGGTGGTGGTGGCAGCAGTGTGGTAGTAGTAGTGGTGGTGGTGGTGGCAGCAGTGTGGTAGTAGTAGTGGTGGTGGTGGTGGCACGCTGCCAACACTTGGACATCATCACAGCAGCACTGTAGGTGAAGGATGCTAGGTGAACGATGCTGCTAGGTGAAGGATGATAGGTGAAAGATGCTGCTAAGTGAAGGATGCTAGGTGAACGATGCTGCTAGGTGAACGATGCTAGGTGAACGATGCTGCTAGGTGAAGGATGCTAGATGAACGATGCTGCTAGGTGAACGATGCTGCTAGGTGAAGGGTGCTAGGTGAACGATGCTGCTAGGTGAAGGATGCTGCTAGGTGAATGATGCTAGGTGAACGATGCTGCTAGGTGAAGGTGCTGCTAGGTGAACGATGCTGCTAAGTGAGTGATGCTGCTAGGTGAAGGATGCTGCTAGGTGAACAATGCTGCTAGGTGAACGATGCTGCTAGGTGAACGATGCTGCTAGGTGAACGATGCTGCTAGGTGAAGGATGCTGCTAAATAAAGGATGCTAGGTGAAGGATGCTGCTAGGTGAAGGATGCTGCTAGGTGAAGGGTGCTGCCAAATAAAGAATGCTAGTTGAACGATGCTGCTAGGTGAAGTATGCTGCTAGGTGAATGATGCTAGGTGAAGGATGCTGCTAGGTGAAGGATGCTGCTAAGTAAAGGATCCTAGGTGAACGATGCTGCTAGGTGAAGGATGCTAGGTGAACGATGCTGCTAGGTGAAGGGTGCTGCTAGGTGAAGGATGCTGCTAAGTGAAGGGTGCTGCTAGGTGAAGGATTCTGCTAGGTGAATAATGCTGCTAGGTGAAGGATGCTGTTAGGGAAAGGATGCTGCTAGGTGAATGATGCTTCTAGGTGAAGGATGCTTCTAGGTGAAGGATTCTGCTAGGTGAAGGATGCTGCTAGGTGAATGATGCTTTTAGGTGAAGGATGCTAAGTGATGGATGCTGCTAGGTGAAGGATGCTGCTAGGTGAATGATGCTGCTAGGTGAAGGATGCTGCTAGGTCAATGATTCTAGGTGAAGGATGCTGCTAGGTGAAGGATTCTGCTAGGTGAATGATGCTGCTAGGTGAAGGATGCTGTTAGATGAAGGATGCTGCTAGTTGAAGGATGCTGCTAGGTGAATGATGCTGCTAGGTGAAGGATGCTGCTAGGTGAATGATGCTGCTAGGTGAAGGATGCTTCTAGGTGAAGGATTGTGCTAGGTGAAGGGCGCTGCTAGGTGAATGATGCTTCTAGGTGAAGGATGCTAAATGAAGGATGCTGCCAGGTGAAGGATGCTGCTAGGTGAATGATGATAGGTGAAGGATGCTGCTAGGTGAGTGATGCTGCTAGTTGAAGGATGCTGCTAGGTGAAGGATGCTGCTAGGTGAGTGATGCTGCTAGTTGAAGGATGCTGCTAGGTGAATGATGATAGGTGAAGGATGCTGTTAGGTGAGTGATGCTGCTAGTTGAAGGATGCTGCTAGGTGAAGGATGCTGCTAGGTGAGTGATGCTGCTAGTTGAAGGATGCTGCTAGGTGAAGGATGCTGCTAGGTGAGTGATGCTGCTAGGTGAAGGATGCTGCTAGGTGAAGGATGCTGCTAGGTGAAGGATGCTGCTAGTTGAAGGATGCTGCTAGGTGAATGATGCTGCTAGGTGAAGGATGCTTCTAGGTGAAGGATTCTGCTAGGTGAAGGACGCTGCTAGGTGAATGATGCTTCTAGGTGAAGGATGCTGCTAGGTGAGTGATGCTGCTAGGTGAAGGACGCTGCTAGGTGAGTGATGCTGCTAGGTGAAGGATGTTTCTAGGTGAAGGATGCTGCTAGGTGAGTGATGCTTCTAGGTGAGTGATGCTGCTAGGTGAGTGATGCTGCTAGGTGAAGGATGCTGCTAGGTGAATGATACGTGAAGGATGCTGCTAGGTGAAGGATGCTGTTAGGCGAAGGATACTGCTAGGTGAATGATGCTGCTAGTTGAAGGATGCTGCTAGGTGAGTGATGCTGCTAGGTGAATGATACTGCTAGGTGAAGGATGCTGCTAGGTGAAGGATGCTGCTAGGTGAATGATGCTGCTAGGTGAATGATGCTGCTAGGTGAAGGATGTTGAATGATGCTGCTAGGTGAAGGATGCTGCTAGGTGAAGGATGCTGCTAGTTGAAGGATGCTGCTAGGTGAGTGATGCTGCTAGGTGAAGGATGCTGCTAGGTGAGTGATGCTGCTAGGTGAAGGATGCTTCTAGGTGCAGGATGCTGCTAGGTGAAGGATGCTGCTAGGTGAGTGATGCTGCTAGGTGAAGGATGCTGCTAGGTGAACGTTGATGCTAGGTGAATAATGCTGCTAGTTGAAGGATGCTGCTAGGTGAAGGATGCTGCTAGGTGAGTTATGCTGCTAGTTGAAGGATGCTGCTAGTTGAAGGATTGTGCTAGGTGAGTGATGCTGCTAGGTGAATGATGCTGCTAGTTGAAGGATGCTGCTAGGTGAGTGATGCTGCTAGGTGAAGGATGCTGCTAGGTGAGTGATGCTGCTAGTTGAAGGATGCTGCTAGGTGAACGTTGATGCTAGGTGAATAATGCTGCTAGTTGAAGGATGCTGCTAGGTGAAGGATGCTGCTAGGTGAGTTATGCTGCTAGTTGAAGGATGCTGCTAGTTGAAGGATTCTGCTAGGTGAGTGATGCTGCTAGGTGAATGATGCTGCTAGTTGAAGGATGCTGCTAGGTGAGTGATGCTGCTAGGTGAAGGATGCTGCTAGGTGAGTGATGCTGCTAGTTGAAGGATGCTGCTAGGTTAATTATGCTGCTAGTTGAAGGCTGCTGCTAGGTGAGTGATGCTGCTAGGTGAAGGATGCTGCTAGGTGAATGATGATAGGTGAAGGATGCTGCTAGGTGAGTGATGCTGTGTTACAAAAAATGCGATTCTAAAAGCTTAGAGATCTCCAGTGAATGCTAGAAAGGACTGCCCTTCCAGCATCCAGCCTGTTACTGGGTTTTCGTAACAATTAGTCAGTATCCTTGTCCAATTATCCATTAGAATTCAATATGATTCAATAGTGCTTCAGGATTACAACTGGTAGGCTACTAACTAGAGAAAATAAAATTTAATAAATTTATTAAGTATCGTCTAGAGGTATATTATCAAAGTAAATTAAATTAACAATAATCAAAATAATAATAATCACTTCTCTCGTGTACAGTAGTATTGTGCTGAAAGCACATATCACATATTATGTCTTAAGTACCGTCTGGTACATTAACATTTAATAAGATATTATAAATATGTACAAGTAAGTTTATGTATATGTGTGTAAGTGCTCTAAGTAGTTCGCTATGTCTCACGACTCGACTAGACTTAAACAAGTGACTGACAAAGTTCTCAAATAAACTAACTTCTTGACCAACTGGCTATCAGAACAGTCTGCTTGAACAATAAAAAGAATGCTAAGCCCAATAGCAATATAACAAGCAACTGCGACACAATCAGGATCAAGGAGATAATATATCGACACTAAGTAGGGACCATCTGCAGATCCTCCACAAAAGTCATAAAACTCCCATAATACTGAATCTAAGTTCAGCATAAGACAATCCCCAACTGTGATAATACACAGATACCAGTACAAGTTAGGTCAGAAGCTACAGCTCAGGACCTGAGTTGTTTAGAGTGTCTATGCGACACACAACCTCAGTACAACGTCGAAAATCACTAAATCTATACAATGTTCTGTGAGTAAGTAAGTAAGTTTATTCAGGTATACACAAATACAGTTACATAGAATTATCATACATAGCAGCATATGTGTAGAGAACCTAGGATAACCCAAAAAAGTCAGACAGAGTGACTTATTTCCATTGGGGTCCTTTTACCTTATTATTATAATATAAAGGTTATAATATTTTCTTATTATTCTACAATGAAGATAACATCTTATTATCATACTAAAAAGACTATCTACTACACCAAGGTCATTAAGACTATCTACAATACGAGGGTCATTACTAGGAATACGGTAAAATTTACACGTATGTTAGCTAAAAAATAGAAAATCATTCCCCTCCCTTTCTGTAGCTACATTCATCAGACACCTTTTGGTACTCTTCTTGAACTGGTTCATGCTATGACTGGCTTTGACATGTGCGGGCAGTCTGTTCCATTCCTTTATTGCTGTACAATAAAAGGTGTTTGAAGCCTGTCCAATGACTGTGGGTACTACAAAGTTGTGCTCTCTCCCCCTAGTACTATGATTGCTGCGGTTCCCAACCTTGACAAAATTGACAGCAAGATATTCTGGACATTGTTTGTGAGCAATTTTATAAACATGATTTAGCTTCAGTTGTTTTACTCTGTCTTCAACATTCAGCATATCCAACTGCTGTAATTCATCCTGGCCTACATGTTCTCTTGGTCCCAGCCCCAGGATGAATCTTACGATTTTGTTCTGGGTGATTTGCAGTCTATCCTTCAGTTTTTTTGTCAAGGCAGAGTACCAAGAAGAGCAAGCGTAATCCATATGGCATTGTATAAGGGCTAGACATAGGGTCCTGCTAGCCTCAGTAGGTAGACACTGTGCTTGTCTATATAGGAACTTCAGTCTGGCATTCGCTTTCTTTACTACACTGTTCCCTATCAATTCTCCTGACATGCATGGGTCAAAGGGGATTCCCAAATATTTTACTGATGAAACCAAAGTGATGGGCTCCCCATTACATTGAACATTAAAATTATTTACCCTTCTCAGTTTATGTTTCGTGCCAAAGAGAATGGCTTCAGTTTTCCCTAGGTGTAATGATAGTTTGTTGTCTACTAACCATTTGCTGCAGGACTCCAGTTCCAGTGTTAAAACATTAGCAATATCTTGTGGGTCTTTACCTGACACTAACAGAGCACTGTCATCTGCATACAGTAGGAGTTTGCACTTGACACTGATAGGCATATCATTGACATAACATAAGAATAATAAGGGACCCAGAATACTACCTTGGGGAACTCCACATGTTATCGGCAGGGGTTCTGATTCTGTTTTGTTGATTTTGACTATTTGTCTCCTGTTGCTAAGGTAGGACTTAAACCAGTCTACAGAACCTATACCGATAGCTTGAAGTTTATTACATAATATATTGTGGTTGACAGTATCGAAGGCCTTTTGCAGGTCTAAGGTTACCATACCTATGAGGTTCCCCTTTGACATTTAAGTTCTCAGGTAATCCATCAGATTAATAAGGGAGGTGTCGGTTGAGTAGGATCTTCTAAAGCCCGATTGATAGCTATGGAGAATGTTGTTGTTATTAAGGTACTTAACTACTTGAGAATACACCGCTCTCTCTATAATTTTAGATATTATACTGAGTATACTAACAGGCCTATAGTTGCTTACATCAGACCTACTATTTTTCTTGAAGATAGGAGTAACTCTGGCCTCCTTGAACCCCTCAGGTACGGTATTAGTGGTGATTGATAGATTTATTATGTGAGCAATAGGGATTGACAGTTCAGAAGCACCATCTTTTAGGAACTTAGACGGGATGTTATCAGGGCCTGTGCTCTTAGTTGGGTTTAACCTGCTTAGTTCTTTTTGAATGAAGTCATGAGATACACTTACTAGTTGACAACTGTTTGGGGTTACCCCTTTATTGGTATAGTATGTTTGAAACTTATCAGAGTCTGTGTTAAAGGTATTTGATGCAGCTGGTAGTTTACTTACTAGTGTTGATGCAACAGATGTGTAGTAGGAATTAAAGCAATTTGCCACCTTAGATGTTTCGTGGCATACCTCATTATCGATAGTGAGTACTATGTTAGACCTATCTACTGGCTTATGGCTATACCCCAACTGTTTTAGTTGTTGCCAGAGCTTTCTGGGGTTATGCTTATACTCTTCAATTTTTGAGCAGTAGTGCTTTGCCTTTGCTCCTTTTATAAGTCTCTGTACTCTGTTCCTCACCCTTTGGAATTCATTTAGTGCTGCAATATCCTGTCTGTTTGCTTTAAATCTTTTTAGCAGCTGGTCTCTGAATTTCATATTATCTAATATCTCAGTATTCATCCAGGGTTCAGTTCTTCGTTTAATCCTAACCTCTTTAACTGGTGCAATATTATCAAGGATGGTAGTGAACATTGTTTTGAATTTTTCCCAGGCATCGTTTACGTCCGTGCAACTTGTTATCTCTGTCCAGTCACAATTGTGTAGCCTATTTACCAGTGTTTCTTTACTGTAGTTTCTAGTTGACCTCATTTTTATTGTCCTGTGTAGGCCTATCCTATCCCTAGTGATTTTCCTGGTGCAGTAAATGATGAAATGATCACTAAGACCTGTGGTAATGACGCCTGACTGACTAATGTTCTCAGAGCGGTTACAAAGTATGTGGTCAATTAGGGTGGCTGAGAACTGTGTGATCCGGGTTGGAGTATTAATTAGTTGAGTGTAACTATTTAAACCTAGAATTTGCTTATACCTTTTGCATAGCCCGTTATTTTGCTGCTGAAAACAGATATTGAAGTCCCCCAGTATTATTGTCTCGCAATTGTTTTCAACTCCGGACAAGACTCTGGAAAAGTCTTCTAAGAACTGGTCCTGGGTAGGAGGGCGGTAACTAGTTCCTACTAAGATGGGTTTGGTCTTAGGAAGCAGCACTTCAAACCATAGAATCTCCAGTTTATTGCTATTTAAATCAGGTCTTGGGTTGTAAGCTAAGTCATTTCTAATGTAGGCACATACTCCACCACCCTTTCTGTTCCTATCTAAGCGTTTTATATTGTAACCATCTATTTTGACCTCGTCGTCAGTCACCGTATCATCCAACCAAGATTCAGAGATGGTTATAACTGCCGCCCTAATTTTGTTAGCTAGAATCCTAATCTCTGCCAATTTAGGAAGAAGTGATCTTGCATTGACATGAATAAAGTGAAGGCCTGTTTTCATAAAACAATCATAATCATCAATATATGGCAATGCGTCATTTGTATTAAATTTAGGTAAATCAATGTCATCACTGCTAAAGGGTAACTGTGCCAAAGTGCATTTGTTACACAAAAAATTAATTCTGGCACCGTTGTTATAATTGTACATACATCCATCATGCACCCACCCCTTACACATTTTACATAAGGTGCCTTTTCTGTTTTTCATGCGTACTTTAGTACAGTGTATGCACCTGTTTGATAGTGTTTGAGATAATAATGGCTGTATTGTCTCACATTGACCTATGTATGCATTACATATGGAGTTAAGGTTATCATTCCTAGCTACTAGACCGTCATTATCACCGTCATTTATCTGTCTGTTTTGCCTCTGCACAATAGTTTGAGGTCCTGGATTAATTTGGATATCACCACTTAAGAGCGCTACAATAAGAGCTGTGTGCCACTGTTTTTGTTTGGGTATGCGGTGTTGCCATACCTTGCGGTGATAGTGATATTTACTTTTCTGGTAGGATGGCAACTGTTGGGCTTTTACTGTCCAGGGCGCTGTTACTCCATTCACCTTTTCCAACCCCCATGACTGATTTCTTTCTTCATGGAATTGAAGAAGAAATATAAATATAATTATGGCAGCCTGTACCCCCCTAATGCCTGCCATTTTCACTCTTCGCTCTTTTACTCATATACAATAATATTTATTTCTCTTTTCCAGTCCCTAGTACACTTAGTATCTGCTTTAGCAATCACCACTGAATTACTAGTAAAATTTCTTCTTCAAAACCCTCTTCACTGCTCACTTTTCCCTTAACTTCACAAAACCCTTACAGTTAACCCCTTATTACACACTCCCCTTCCCATCTCACTTCACAGTCTGGCTTCACCAATTAACTTCTAACTCCTTTCCATTCTGGTAGATCAGAAAGGTTTAATCCATGGTTTTATCCTTCCAAATCCCCCTCAATTCCATTTATCGGGGGTTGTGTGGTGTTGTCTCCTGACCTGTTCTGCTGACTCAGCCATTTTTAAAACACTGAGGGGAGTAACGCCACCTACAACCTGACTTTCCTTGAGTTTATAGATATATTTGGCGTTTTCTGCAATGATTCTCTCACTGTACACTGGTCAGCTGAATATAGGTCAGCTACTAAAACATTAACCTTGACTGTTTAACTATTCACTTCTTTCTCACGACTGGCACTGAGGGATATCCGACCTATAACCTTGGAGTTTTGTACTGTTGATTTGACGATGTCTCCTGTGTTTCCCTCTCGTTAGCACTGGTACAGGTGATATGATGGTGGTACAGATATGATGCTACTGTCAACAGATGAACGTCAGTAAAGATGAGAATTTCACTTCGCTAGTTGTACGTCTGGCAGTAGCGGCTGTTTGGATGCCGGTCAGCCATGTTTAAATGCTCAATTCTTTCCCTCGTTTGGCACTGAAGAAAAAAGTCCTACAGACCTGTCATTTCCTTGGAGATTTAGTTGATCAGGTTTTCTGCCATGTTGTCTTCCCGTTAAACACTGGTGCAGTTGATATGGAGGTCAGTTATTTCATTGTAGTGGAAAACGTCTCATGTCTGGTTCACGTCTGGCAGCAGGTCTGGTACTTGAATGCCGGTCCCTCTTTTGTCATATTTAGTCCATTTCGTTGTCGTCACCGTCAGTTTTTATGTCACTATAGGTTCCTTGCATGTTGTTGCAGCAGTACTTGCAAATTTGGCCATCACTGGAGTTCGGATAGGCCCAGGGGACGGCAAGATATAGGAGCAGCCTTGTTGTTGCTTGCTGCGGCTGCCCAGAGTCTCATAGAACCTACAAGAAAGCTAGAGACGATCTTCCAACAAGGGCCTATAAGGGAGATTTAGGCACTTTGTCTGGAATATGTCCAACCACCCAGCGAGTCTAGACCAGACTGAATACTTCAGGCGAGGTGAGGACACCCCCCTCGATCACGTGATAGCTCCGTGGACAGCTGTTGCCCAGCAACAGAAGCCGGCAGGGAAACGAGCAAAGAGCGATAATTACAGTAGTTAGACAAGACTTGAACTGAGCACATAATATGTTACATCCTACCTAACAACATAACTAAGTCAAATAATAATATAAAGCAATACATTTACGATTTAGCTATTATCGCAAATATTAGCAATATAAAATTATATGAAAAGGTAATAATTATATATATACATATTAATCATTGCAACCCATTCAGGGGTTGCAACATGCTGCTAGGTGAATGATGCTGCTAGGTGAGTGATGCTGCTAGGTGAGTGATGCTGCTAGGTGAGTGATGCTGCTAGGTGAATGATGATAGGTGAAGGATGCTGCTAGGTGAGTGATGCTGCTAGTTGAAGGATGCTGCTAGGTGAGTGATGCTGCTAGGTGAATGATGATAGGTGAAGGATGCTGCTAGGTGAGTGATGCTGCTAGGTGAATGATAGGCGAAGGATGCTGCTAGGTGAGTGATGCTGCTAGGTGAATGATGATAGGTGAAGGATGCTGCTAGGTGAGTGATGCTGCTAGGTGAATGATAGGCGAAGGATGCTGCTAGGTGAGTGATGCTGCTAGTTGAAGGATGCTGCTAGGTGAGTGATGCTGCTAGGTGAGTGATGCTGCTAGGTGAGTGATGCTGCTAGGTGAGTGATGCTGCTAGGTGAGTGATGCTGCTGAGTGATGAGTGTCATGCAGATGCATGGACACATGGTGTTCAGAGTGTACAAGTTACTCTTCATGTTACATTAATTTTAATTACAATTATGAACATTGAGAGTCAGATCAAAGAGAAGAAGAGAGTGTGGCGCCCAGACCGTACCGGAGTGTTCCTCATTCTCTTCACCACAAACCATGACTTTAATTAAGCAAGTTCCATCACATCATACATAAACAAAAGTTACTTGTTTCCAAACAGCAAAAAAAAAAAAAAAGTTTTAGCAAGTCTCGTCAATTATAGGACACAAAGGCAGGCGTCAAGGCTATTGAACGAGGCCAATACAAACATTAAAATTCAATAATAATTATAAATATTACCCCGAAAAATAGCAAGTGAAAACACGTGTGGGAGCACAAAGGCATTATACACTGGTACAATGACACCACCACACTGACTTCATTATCTACACTGACAATTAGTGAGTGTGTCCAGCACTGCCTGAAAGGGAGCGCCTACAGCGGTAAAAACCTATAATTCTCCTATTATTCCTAGATTATTGATCATCAGAGTTCTTTCATCAGACAATTACCAGGCAGCCACGGACACAAGCCGTCAAAAAACTCAGAGAATACAGCAAACAACACTGGCAGTGGAGGAGTACTCAGTGGCAGTAGTGCCAGAAGTGCCACTAGGTCACAGTGACACTATTAATACCGATACCACTAGGCCAGGTGGCGCTATTACTAATAGTACCCCTAAGTCAAATGGCGCTGTTATTAACATTACCACTAGGATAAGTTAGTACTATTACCAGTGATTAAACTAAGACTACGTTATAATGGCATTGGTGCTAACAGTGTCACTAGGACAGAGTGGCACTGATGCCAGCACATTTGAGAAAGTGACAGTGAAGGCGTTTACAAATGAGTGTGTCCTGGAGACACTCATAATGTTTGTAATGTATGGTGTGGAGCCTGGTGTAGAGCCTGGTGTGGAACCTGGTGTGGAGCCTGGTGTGGAGCCTGGTGTAGAGCCTGGTGTGGAACTTGGTGTGGAACCTTGTGTGGAGTCTGGAGTGGAACCTGGTGTGGAACCTGGTGTGGAACTTGGTGTGGAACCTTGTGTGGAGCCTGGCGTGGAACCTGGTGTGGAGCCTGGTGTGGAACCTGGTATGGAACCTGGTGTGGAGCCTGGTGTGGAGCCTGGTGTAGAGCCTGGTGTGGAACTTGGTGTGGAACCTTGTGTGGAGTCTGGAGTGGAACCTGGTGTGGAGCCTGGTGTGGAGCCTGGTGTGGAGCCTGGTGTGGAGCCTGGTGTGGAACCTGGTGTGGAGCCTGGTGTGGAGCCTGGTGTGGAGCCTGGTGTGGAGCCTGGTGTGGAGCCTGGTGTGGAACCTGGTGTGGAGCCTGGTGTGGAACCTGGTGTGGAGCCTGGTGTGGAGCCTGGTGTGGAGCCTGGTGTGGAGCCTGGTGTGGAACCTGGTGTGGAGCCTGGTGTGGAACCTGGTGTGGAGCCTGGTGTGGAACCTGGTGTGGAGCCTGGTGTGGAGCCTGGTGTGGAGCCTGGTGTGGAACCTGGTGTGGAGCCTGGTGTGGAACCTGGTGTGGAGCCTGGTGTGGAGCCTGGTGTGGAGCCTGGTGTGGAGCCTGGTGTGGAACCTGGTGTGGAGCCTGGTGTGGAGCCTGGTGTGGAACCTGGTGTGGAACCTGGTGTGGAGCCTGGTGTGGAGCCTGGTGTGGAACCTGGTGTAGAGCCTGCTGTGGCGCCTGGTGCGGAACCTGGTGTGGAACCTGGTGTGAAACCTTGTGTGCAACCTGGTGTGAAACCTGGTGCGGAACCTGGTGTGGAGCCTGGTGTGGAACCTGGTGTGGAACCTTGCGTGGAGCCTGGTGTGGAGCCTGGTGTGGAACCTGGTGTGGAACCTGGTGTGAAACCTGGTGTGGAACCTGGTGTGGGGCCTGATGTGGAACCTGGTGTGGAACCTGGTGTGGAGCCTGGTGTGGAGCCTGGTGTGGAACCTAATGTGGAACCTGGTGTAGAACCTGGTGTGGAACCTGGTGTGGAGCCTGGTGTGGAGCCTGGTGCGGAACCTGGTTTGGAACCTGGTGTGGAACCTTGCGTGGAGCCTGGTGTGGAGCCTGGTGTGAAACCTTGTGTGGAACCTGGTGTGGAGCCTGGTGTGAAACCTGGTGTGAAACCTTGCGTGAAGCCTGGTGTGGAGCCTGGTGTGGAACCTGGTGTGGAACCTTGCGTGGAGCTTGGTGTGGAGCCTTGTGTGAAACCTTGCGTGGAGCCTGGTGTGGAACCTTGCGTGGAGCCTGGTGTGGAGCCTGGTGTGGAACCTGGTGTGAAACCTTGCGTGGAGCCTGGTGTGGAACCTGGTGTGGAACCTGGTGTGGAACCTTGCGTGGAGCCTGGTGTGGAGCCTGGTGTGGAACCTGGTGTGGAACCTGGTGTGGAACCTTGCGTGGAGCCTGGTGTGGAGCCTGGTGTGGAACCTGGTGTGAAACCTGGTGTGGAACCTGGTGTGAAACCTTGTGTGGAACCTGGTGTGGAGCCTGGTGTGGAACCTGGTGTGGAACCTGGTGTGGAGCCTGGTGTGGAACCTGCTGTGGAACCTGCTGTGGAACCTGGTGTGAAACCTTGTGTGGAACCTGGTGTGGAGCCTGGTGTGGAGCCTGGTGTGAAACCTTGTGTGGAACCTGGTGTGGAACCTGGTGTGGAACCTGGTGTGGAACCTGGTGTGGAGCCTGGTGTGGAACCTGCTGTGGAACCTGCTGTGGAACCTGGTGTGAAACCTTGTGTGGAACCTGGTGTGGAGCCTGGTGTGGAGCCTGGTGTGAAACCTTGTGTGGAACCTGGTGTGGAACCTGGTGTGGAACCTGGTGTGAAACCTTGTGTGGAACCTGGTGTGGAGCCTGGTGTGGAGCCTGGTGTGGAACCTGGTGTGGAGCCTGGTGTGGAGCCTGGTATGGAACCTGGTGCGGAACCTGGTGTGGAGCCTGGTGTGGAACCTGGTGTGGAACCTGGTGTGGAACCTGGTGTGGAGCCTGGTGTGGAACCTGGTGTGGAACCTGGTGTGGAACCTCGTGTGAAACCTCGTGTAGAACCTGGTGTAGAACCTGGTGTGGAACCTGGTGTGGAGCCTGGTGTGGAGGATCTTGTGTGTTGTGGAACCTGGTGTGGAGGATCTTGTATGGTGTTTAGCCTGGTGTGGAACCTGGTGTGGAGCCTGCTGTGGCGCCTGGTGCGGAACGTGGTGTGGAACCTGGTGTGGAGCCTGCTGTGACGCCTGGTGTGGAACGTGGTGTGGAACCTGGTGTGGAGCCTGCTGTGGCGCCTGGTGCGGAACGTGGTGTGGAACCTGGTGTGGAACCTGCTGTGGAACCTGGTGTGGAGGATCTTGTGTGGTGTGGAACCTGGTGTGGAGGCACGAGCACCTACACTAAGCCATGAGCACCTACACTAAGCCATGAGCACCTACACTAAGCCATGAGCACCTACACTAAGCCATGAGCACCTACACTAAGCCATGAGCACCTACACTAAGCCATGAGCACCTACACTAAGCCATGAGCTCCTACACTAAGCCATGAGCACCTACACTAAGCCATGAGCACCTACACTAAGCCATGAGCACCTACACTAAGCCATGAGCACCTACACTACGCCATGAGCACCTACACTAAGCCATGAGCACCTACACTAAGCCATGAGCACCTACACTAAGCCATGAGCTCCTACACTAAGCCATGAGCACCTACACTAAGCCATGAGCACCTACACTAAGCCATGAGCACCTACACTAAGCCATGAGCACCTACACCTAGCCACGAGCACCTACACTAAGCCATGAGCACCTACACTAAGCCATGAGCACCTACACTAAGTCACGAGCTCCTACACTAAGCAATGAGCACCTGCACTAAGCCATGAGCACCTACACCTAGCCACGAGCACCTACACTAAGCCATGAGCACCTACACTAAGCCATGAGCACCTACACTAAGCCATGAGCACCTACACTAAGCCATGAGCACCTACACTAATCCACGAGCACCTACACTAAGCCACGAGCACCTACACTAAGCCATGAGCACCTACACTAAGCCACGAGCACCTACACTAAGCCACGAGCACCTACACTAAGCCACGAGCACCTACACTAAGCCATGAGCACCTACACTAAGCCATGAGCACCTACACTAAGCCATGAGCACCTACACTAAGCCATGAGCACCTACACTAAGCCATGAGCACCTACACTAAGCCATGAGCACCTACACTAAGCCATGAGCACCTACACTAAGCCATGAGCACCTACACTAAGCCATGAGCACCTACACTAATCCACGAGCACCTACACTAAGCCACGAGCACCTACACTAAGCCATGAGCACCTACACTAAGCCACGAGCACCTACACTAAGCCACGAGCACCTACACTAAGCCACGAGCACCTACACTAAGCCATGAGCACCTACACTAAGCCATGAGCACCTACACTAAGCCATGAGCACCTACACTAAGCCATGAGCACCTACACTAAGCCATGAGCACCTACACTAAGCCATGAGCACCTACACTAAGCCACGAGCACCTACACTAAGCCACGAGCACCTACACTAAGCCACGAGCACCTACACTAAGCCATGAGCACCTACACTAAGCCATGAGCACCTACACTAAGCCATGAGCACCTACACTAAGCCATGAGCACTACACTAAGCCACGAGCACCTACACTAAGCCATGAGCACCTACACTAAGCCATGAGCACTTACACTAAGCCATGAGCTCCTACACCAAACCATGAGCACCTACACTAAGCCATGAGCACCTACACTAAGCCACGAGCACCTACACCAAACCATGAGCACCTACAGTAAGCCATGAGCACCTACAGTAAGCCATGAGCACCTACACTAAGCCATGAGCACCTACAGTAAGCCATGAGCACCTACAGTAAGCCATGAGCACCTACACTAAGCCATGAGCACCTACACTAAGCCACGAGCACCTACACTAAGCCACGAGCACCTACACTAAGCCACGAGCACCTACACTAAGCCACGAGCACCTACACTAAGCCACGAGCACCTACACTAAGCCATGAGCACCTACACTAAGCCATGAGCACCTACAGTAAGCCATGAGCACCTACACTAAGCCATGAGCACCTACACTAAGCCATGAGCACCTACACTAAGCCATGAGCACCTACACTAAGCCATGAGCACCTACAGTAATCCATGAGCACCTACACTAAGCATTGAGCACCTACAGTAATCCATGAGCACCTACACTAAGCCATGAGCACCTACACTAAGCCATGAGCACCTACACTAAGCCATGAGCACCTACACTAAGCCATGAGCACCTACACTAAGCCATGAGCACCTACACTAAGCCATGAGCACCTACACTAAGCCATGAGCACCTACACTAAGCCATGAGCACCTACACTAAGCCATGAGCACCTACACTAAGCCATGAGCACCTACACTAAGCCATGAGCACCTACAGTAATCCATGAGCACCTACACTAAGCATTGAGCACCTACAGTAATCCATGAGCACCTACACTAAGCCATGAGCACCTACACTAAGCCATGAGCACCTACACTAAGCCATGAGCACCTACACTAAGCATTGAGCACCTACAGTAATCCATGAGCACCTACACTAAGCCATGAGCACCTACACTAAGCCATGAGCACCTACACTAAGCCATGAGCACCTACACTAAGCCATGAGCACCTACACTAAGCCATGAGCACCTACACTAAGCCATGAGCACCTACAGTAATCCATGAGCACCTACACTAAGCATTGAGCACCTACAGTAATCCATGAGCACCTACACTAAGCCATGAGCACCTACACTAAGCCATGAGCACCTACACTAAGCCATGAGCACCTACACTAAGCCATGAGCACCTACACTAAGCCATGAGCACCTACACTAAGCCATGAGCACCTACACTAAGCCATGAGCACCTACACTAAGCCACGAGCACCTACACTAAGCCACGAGCACCTACACTAAGCTACGAGCACCTACACTAAGCCATGAGCACCTACACTAAGCCATGAGCACCTACACTAAGCCATGAGCACCTACACTAAGCCATGAGCACTACACTAAGCCACGAGCACCTACACTAAGCCATGAGCACCTACACTAAGCCATGAGCACCTACACTAAGCCATGAGCTCCTACACCAAACCATGAGCACCTACACTAAGCCATGAGCACCTACACTAAGCCACGAGCACCTACACCAAACCATGAGCACCTACAGTAAGCCATGAGCACCTACAGTAAGCCATGAGCACCTACACTAAGCCATGAGCACCTACACTAAGCCATGAGCACCTACAGTAAGCCATGAGCACCTACACTAAGCCATGAGCACCTACACTAAGCCATGAGCACCTACACTAAGCCATGAGCACCTACACTAAGCATTGAGCACCTACAGTAAGCATTGAGCACCTACAGTAATCCATGAGCACCTACACTAAGCCATGAGCACCTACACTAAGCCATGAGCACCTACAGTAATCCATGAGCACCTACACTAAGCATTGAGCACCTACACTAAGCCATGAGCACCTACACTAAGCCATGAGCACCTACACTAAGCCATGAGCACCTACACTAAGCCATGAGCACCTACACTAAGCCATGAGCACCTACAGTAATCCATGAGCACCTACACTAAGCCATGAGCACCTACACTAAGCATTGAGCACCTACAGTAAGCATTGAGCACCTACACTAAGCCATGAGCACCTACACTAAGCCATGAGCACCTACACTAAGCCATGAGCACCTACACTAAGCCATGAGCACATACACTAAGCCATGAGCACATACACTAAGCCATGAGCACCTATACTAAGCCATGAGCACCTACACTAAGCATTGAGCACCTACACTAAGCCATGAGCACCTACAGTAATCCATGAGCACCTACACTAAGCATTGAGCACCTACACTAAGCATTGAGCACCTACACTAAGCATTGAGCACCTACAGTAAGCATTGAGCACCTACACTAAGCATTGAGCACCTACACTAAGCATTGAGCACCTACAGTAAGCATTGAGCACCTACAGTAATCCATGAGCACCTACACTAAGCCATGAGCACCTACACTAAGCCATGAGCACCTACACTAAGCCATGAGCACCTACACTAAGCCATGAGCACCTACACTAAGCCATGAGCACCTACACTAAGCCATGAGCACCTACACTAAGCCATGAGCACCTACACTAAGCCATGAGCACCTACACTAAGCCATGAGCTCCTACACTAAGCCATGAGCACCTACACTAAGCCATGAGCACCTACACTAAGCCATGAGCACCTACACTAAGCCATGAGCACCTACACTAAGTCACGAGCTCCTACACTAAGCCATGAGCACCTACACTAAGCCATGAGCACCTACAGTAATCCATGAGCTCCTACACTAAGACATGAGCACCTACACTAAGCCATGAGCACCTACACTAAGCCATGAGCACCTACACTAAGCCATGAGCACCTACACTAAGCCACGAGCACCTACACTAAGCCACGAGCACCTACACTAAGCCATGAGCACTTACACTAAGCCACGAGCACCTACACTAAGCCACGAGCACCTACACTAAGCCACGAGCACCTACACTAAGCCATGAGCACCTACACTAAGCCATGAGCACCTACACTAAGCCATGAGCACCTACACTAAGCCATGAGCACCTACACTAAGCCATGAGCACCTACACTAAGCCACGAGCACCTACACTAAGCCACGAGCACCTACACTAAGCCACGAGCACCTACACTAAGCCATGAGCACCTACACTAAGCCATGAGCACCTACACTAAGCCATGAGCACCTACACTAAGCCATGAGCACCTACACTAAGCCATGAGCACCTACACTAAGCCATGAGCACTTACACTAAGCCACGAGCACCTACACTAAACCATGAGCACCTACACTAAGCCATGAGCACCTACACTAAGCCATGAGCTAATACACCAAACCATGAGCACCTACACTAAGCCATGAGCACCTACACTAAGCCACGAGCACCTACACCAAACCATGAGCACCTACAGTAAGCCATGAGCACCTACAGTAAGCCATGAGCACCTACACTAAGCCATGAGCACCTACAGTAAGCCATGAGCACCTACAGTAAGCCATGAGCACCTACACTAAGCCATGAGCACCTACACTAAGCCACGAGCACCTACACTAAGCCATGAGCACCTACACTAAGCCACGAGCACCTACACTAAGCCACGAATACCTACACTAAGCCACGAGCACCTACACTAAGCCATGAGCACCTACACTAAGCCATGAGCACCTACAGTAAGCCATGAGCACCTACACTAAGCCATGAGCACCTACACTAAGCCATGAGCACCTACACTAAGCCATGAGCACCTACACTAAGCCATGAGCACCTACACTAAGCCATGAGCACCTACACTAAGCATTGAGCACCTACAGTAAGCATTGAGCACCTACAGTAATCCATGAGCACCTACACTAAGCCGTGAGCACCTACACTAAGCCATGAGCACCTACACTAAGCCATGAGCACCTACACTAAGCCATGAGCACCTACACTAAGCCATGAGCACATACACTAAGCCATGAGCACCTACACTAAGCCATGAGCACCTACACTAAGCCATGAGCACCTACAGTAATCCATGAGCACCTACACTAAGCATTGAGCACCTACACTAAGCCATGAGCACCTACACTAAGCCATGAGCACCTACACTAAGCCACGAGCACCTACACTAAGCCATGAGCACCTACACTAAGCCATGAGCACCTACACTAAGCCATGAGCACTTACAGTAATCCATGAGCACCTACAGTAAGCATTGAGCCCCTACAGTAATCCATGAGCACCTACACTAAGCCATGAGCACCTACACTAAGCCATGAGCACCTACACTAAGCCATGAGCACCTACACTAAGCCATGAGCACCTACACTAAGCCACGAGCACCTACACTAAGCCATGAGCACCTACACTAAGCCATGAGCACCTACACTAAGCCATGAGCACCTACACCAAGCCACGAGCACCTACACTAAGCCATGAGCACCTACACCAAACCATGAGCACATACAGTAAGCCATGAGCACCTACAGTAAGCCATGAGCACCTACACTAAGCCATAAGCACCTACACTAAGCCATGAGCACGTACACTAAGCCATGCACCTACACTAAGCCATGAGCACCTACACTAAGCCATGAGCACCTACACTAAGCCATGAGCACCTACACTAAGCCATGAGCACCTACAGTAAGCCATGAGCGCCTACAGTAAGCCATGAGCACCTACACTAAGCCATGAGCACCTACAGTAAGCCATGAGCACCTACACTAAGCCATGAGCACCTGCAGTAAGCCATGAGCATCTACAGTAAGCCATGAGCACCTACACTAAGCCATGAGCACCTACACTAAGCCATGAGCACCTACACTAAGCCATGAGCACCTACAGTAAGCCATGAGCACGTTCACTAAGCCATGAGCACCTACACTAAGCCATAAGCTCCTACACTAAGCCATAAGCACCTACACTAAGCCATGAGCTCCTACACTAAGCCATGAGCACCTACACTAAGCTATGAGCTCCTACACTAAGCCATGAACACCTACACTAAGCCATGAGCACCTACAGTAAGCCATGAGCACCTACACTTTGCCATGAGCTCCTACACTAAGCCATGAGCACCTACAGTAAGCCATGAGCTCCTACACTAAGCCATGAGCACCTACACTAATCCATGAGCTCCTACACTAAGCCATGAGCACCTACACTAAGCCGTGAGCTCCTACACTAAGCCATGAGCTCCTACACTAAGCCATGAGCACCTACTCTAAGCCACGAGCACCTACACTAAGCCATGAGCACCTACACTAAGCCACGAGCACCTACACTAAGCCACGAGCACCTACACTAAGCCATGAGCACCTACACTAAGCCACGAGCACCTACACTAAGCCATGAGCACCTACACTAAGCCATGAGCTCCTACACTAAGCCATGAGCTCCTACACTAAGCCATGAGCTCCTACACTAAGCCATGAGCTCCTACACTAAGCCATGAGCACCTACTCTAAGCCACGAGCACCTACACTAAGCCACGAGCACCTACACTAAGCCATGAGCACCTACTCTAAGCCACGAGCATCTACACTAAGCCACGAGCACCTACACTAAGCCACGAGCACCTACACTAAGCCACGAGCATCTACACTAAGCCACGAGCACCTACACTAAGCCATGAGCACCTACACTAAGCCATGAGCACCTACACTAAGCCATGGATTATGGAACACAATCTGTGTTCTCAGTGGTGTACCGGGACCACTGCTCGGTATTTCTCACTGGTGTACCGGGACCACTGCTCGGTATTTCTCACTGGTGTACAGGGGCCACTGCTCAAGTGTTCTCACTGGTGTACCGGGACTACTGTTCAGTGTTCTCACTGGTGTACCGGGACCACTGCTCAGTGTTCTCACTGGTGTACCGGGACTACTGTTCAGTGTTCTCACTGGTGTACCGGGACCACTGTTCAGTGTTTTCACTGGTGTACCGGGACCACTGCTCAGTGTTCTCACTGTTGTACCGGGACCACTGCTCAGTGTTTTCACTGGTGTACCGGGACCATTGTTCATTGTTCTCACTAGTGTACCGGGACCACTACTCAGTGTTCTCACTAGTGTACCAGGACCTCTGTTCAGTGTTCTCACTGGTGTACCGGGACCATTGCTCAGTGTCACTGGTGTACCGGGACCATTGCTCAGCCTCACTGGTGTACCTGGACCACTGCTCTTTGTTCTCACTGGTGCACCGGGACCATTGCTCAGTGTTCTCACTGGTGTACCGGGACCACTGCTCTTTGTTCTCACTGGTGCACCGGGACCATTGCTCAGTGTTCTCACTGGTGTACCGGGACCACTGTTCAGTGTTCTCACTGGTGTACCGGAACCACTGCTCAGTGTTCTCACTGGTGTACCGGGACCACTGCTCAGTGTTCTCACTGGTGTACCGGGACCACTGCTCAGTGTTCTCACTGGTGTACCGGAACCACTGCTCTTTGTTCTCACTGGTGTACCAGGACCACTGCTCAGTGTTCTCACTGGTGTACCGGGACCACTGTTCAGTGTTCTCAATGGTGTACCGGGACCACTGCTCAGTGTTCTCAATGGTGTACCGGGACCACTGCTCAGTGTTCTCAATGGTGTACCGGGACCACTGCTCAGTGTTCTCACTGGTGTACCGGGACCTCCGTTCAGTGTTCTCACTGGTGTACCGGGACCACTGCTCAGTGTTCTCGCTGGTGTACCGCGACCACTGCTCATTGTTCTCACTGGTGTACCGGGACCACTGCTCAGTGTTCTCACTGGTGTACCGGGACCACTGTTCAGTGTTCTCACTGGTGTACCGGGACCACTGCTCAGTGTTCTCACTGTTGTACCGGGACCACTGCTCAGTGTTCTCACTGGTGTACCGGGACAATTGTTCATTGTTCTCACTGGTGTACCAGGACCACTTTTCAGTGTTCTCACTGGTGTACCGGGACCTCTGTTCAGTGTTCTCACTGGTGTACCGGGACCATTGCTCAGTCTCACTGGTGTACCGGGACCACTGCTCTTTGTTCTCACTGGTGTACCGGGACCATTGCTCAGTGTTCTCACTGGTGTACCGGGACCACTGTTCAGTGTTCTCAATGGTGTACCGGGACCACTGCTCAGTGTTCTCAATGGTGTACCGGGACCACTGCTCAGTGTTCTCAATGGTGTACCGGGACCACTGCTCAGTGTTCTCACTGGTGTACCGGGACCTCCGTTCAGTGTTCTCACTGGTGTACCGGGACCACTGCTCAGTGTTCTCGCTGGTGTACCGCGACCACTGCTCATTGTTCTCACTGGTGTACCGGGACCACTGCTCAGTGTTCTCACTGGTGCACCGGGTCCACTGTTCAGTGTTCTCACTGGTGTACCGGGACCACTGCTCAGTGTTCTCACTGTTGTACCGGGACCACTGCTCAGTGTTCTCACTGGTGTACCGGGACCATTGTTCATTGTTCTCACTGTTGTACCAGGACCACTTTTCAGTGTTCTCACTGGTGTACCGGGACCTCTGTTCAGTGTTCTCACTGGTGTACCGGGACCATTGCTCAGTCTCACTGGTGTACCGGGACCACTGCTCTTTGTTCTCACTGGTGTACTGGGACCATTGCTCAGTGTTCTCACTGGTGTACCGGGACCACTGTTCAGTGTAGATTTGAGGTTGTCAGTCCCTCAGGCTGAGGGACTGACAACCTCAAATCTACGACTTTAAGGGTGATGGACTAATTACATCGTCTTCACATCTCTACTGTTCCTGTCTACTTTCTGTATTCGACTGAAGAAGCCTATTGTGTAGGCGAAACGTTTCGGAATAAAGCTGCCTAACTGTTGCCTATGTGTCTTACTTACCAATCTGTCGGTATTGTATACCATTTTGATATTCACCACTGCTCAGTGTTCTCACTGGTGTACCGGGACCACTGCTCAGTGTTCTCACTGGTGTACCGGGACCACTGCTCAGTGTTCTCACTGGTGTACCGGGACCACTGCTCAGTGTTCTCACTGGTGTACCGGGACCACTGCTCAGTGTTCTCACTGGTGTACCGGGACCACTGCTCAGTGTTCTCACTGGTGTACCGGGACCACTGCTCAGTGTTCTCACTGGTGTACCTGGACCACTGTTCAGTGTTCTCACTGGTGTACAGGGACCACTGCTCAGTGTTTTCACTGGTGTACCGGGACCACTGCTCGGTATTCCTCACTGGTGTACCGGGACCATTGCTCGGTATTCCTCACTGGTGTACCGGGACCATTGTTCAGTGTTCTCACTGGTGTACCGGGACCACTGCTCAGTGTTCTCACTGGTGTACCGGGACCACTGCTCAGTGTTCTCACTGGTGTACCGGGACCACTGCTCAGTGTTCTCACTGGTGTACCGGGACCACTGCTCAGTGTTCTCACTGGTGTACCGGGACCACTGTTCAGTGTTCTCACTGGTGTACAGGGACCACTGCTCAGTGTTTTCACTGGTGTACCGGGACCACTGCTCGGTATTCCTCACTGGTGTACCGGGACCATTGCTCGGTATTCCTCACTGGTGTACCGGGACCATTGTTCAGTGTTCTCACTGGTGTACCGGGACCACTGCTCAGTGTTCTCACTGGTGTACCGGGACCACTGCTCAGTGTTCTCACTGGTGTACCGGGACCACTGCTCAGTGTTCTCACTGGTGTACCGGGACCACTGCTCAGTGTTCTCACTGGTGTACCGGGACCACTGTTCAGTGTTCTCACTGGTGTACAGGGACCACTGCTCAGTGTTTTCACTGGTGTACCGGGACCACTGCTCGGTATTCCTCACTGGTGTACCGGGACCATTGCTCGGTATTCCTCACTGGTGTACCGGGACCATTGTTCAGTGTTCTCACTGGTGTACCGGGACCACTGCTCAGTGTTCTCACTGGTGTACCGGGACCACTGCTCAGTGTTCTCACTGGTGTACCGGGACCACTGCTCAGTGTTCTCACTGGTGTACCGGGACCACTGCTCAGTGTTCTCACTGGTGTACCGGGACCACTGCTCAGTGTTCTCACTGGTGTACCGGGACCACTGCTCGGTGTTCTCACTGGTGTACCGGGACCACTGCTCGGTATTCCTCACTGGTGTACCGGGACCACTGCTCGGTATTTCTCACTGGTGTACCGGGACCACTGTTCAGTGTTCTCACTGGTGTACCGGGACCACTGCTCGGTATTTCTCACTGGTGTACCGGGACCACTGTTCAGTGTTCTCACTGGTGTACAGGGACCACTGCTCAGTGTTCTCACTGTGTACAGGGACCACTGCTCAGTGTTTTCACTGGTGTACCGGGACCACTGCTCGGTATTCCTCACTGGTGTACCGGGACCACTGCTCGGTATTTCTCACTGGTGTACCGGGACCACTGCTCGGTATTCCTCACTGGTGTACCGGGACCACTGCTCGGTATTTCTCACTGGTGTACCGGGACCACTGTTCAGTGTTCTCACTGGTGTACCGGGACCACTGCTCGGTATTTCTCACTGGTGTACCGGGACCACTGTTCAGTGTTCTCACTGGTGTACAGGGACCACTGCTCAGTGTTCTCACTGGTGTACCGGGACCACTGCTCGGTATTCCTCACTGGTGTACCGGGACCACTGCTCGGTATTTCTCACTGGTGTACCGGGACCACTGCTCAGTGTTCTCACTGGTGTACCGGGACCACTGCTCAGTGTTCTCACTGGTGTACCCGGACCACTGCTCGGTATTTCTCACTGGTGTACCGGGACCACTGCTCGGTATTTCTCACTGTATTTCGGATTGATGAGAGGGCTAGTGCGAGATGAGAGAGAGTCATTTACAGTTATTCTACCTGGTCGCCTGGCTTCCTCCAGCCAGCTGGATGGAATTGGTGACTGGTGAGCCAGACGCTGGTATTAGGCTCAGTTCTCAGGTAATATACTTCTTTATGAAGCCTGAATGTGCCTCCTCTTCTATCTCTCTCTCTCTCTCTCTCTCTCTCTCTCTCTCTTGTATAGCGGCACCCTCATCACATGACATTGATAAGTGCCATTAATACTGGTAGATATTTCAGTGTCACTGAGAGAGAGAGAGAGAGATGGGGGTAGGGAGAGTAGGACCTATTTCACTCAGGTATACCTACACAAGACAGTCACTCAGGTATACCACCTACACGAGACAGTCACTCAGGTATACCACCTACACAAGACAGTCACTCAGGTATACCACCTACACGAGACAGTCACTCAGGTATACCACCTACACAACAAGACAGTCACTCAAGTATTCCAGATGTAACTAATTAGTCAAGTGTCATCTTCCATGTTCATTAATTGAACTCACCTGGAACCCTCCTCTCCTCCCTCCACCCCCTCACCCCCATCCCCACACACATAGTATGTGCAGAAGAAAAACATTATATACAACGAACTTCCCTCTTCGGTACTACGATATTTGCTTCCTGGACGATTGTGTCCTGGTCATTGACGTCCCTGGATATTTGCGTCTGTTTTATTTCTTGCTACCCGGTTATTTGCGTCCCACCCTATGAAACTATTACTGGGTAATAAACCCAGTGTTTTATATGTGAAGCCTCATGTCTCGGCTCAAAATCTAAGGACCTAACCTAACCTAACCTACCCTACCCTAACCTAGCCTAACCTAACCTAACCTAACCTAACCTAACCTAGCCTAACCTAACCTAACCTAACCTAACCTAGCCTAACCTAACCTAACCTAACCTAGCCTAACCTAACCTACCCTACCCTAACCTAGCCTAACCTAACCTAACCTAACCTAACCTAACCTAGCCTAGCCTAGCCTAACCTAACCTAACCTAACCTAACCTAGCCTAACCTAACCTAACCTAACCTAACCTAACCTACCCTAACCTAGCCTAACCTAACCTAACCTAACCTACCCTACCCTAACCTAGCCTAACCTAACCTAACCTTATCTAGCCTAGCCTAACCTAACCTAACCTAACCTAACCTAACCTAACCTACCCTACCCTAACCTAGCCTAACCTAACCTAACCTAACCTAACCTAGCCTAACCTAACCTAACCTGGTCTAACCTGGTCTAACCTAACCTAACCTAACCTAACCTAACCTAACCTGGTCTAACCTGGTCTAACCTGGTCTAACCTGGTCTAACCTGGTCTAACCTAATCAATAAAATACATGCTACATTCACTTTTTAATTACTAACAATATTTGAGATAAAAAAGTAGGTGAATATGTAAAATTATATTTTTTTATGAATTATACAAATCTTAGTGTCAAGATATTCATCACAGACACAGAAAAAAAATTACGTCTATTATGAAATATATATTACAACACAAATGTCCAGGGACGCCAATGACCGGGACGTAATTGACCGGGACACAGTTGATCAGGACCCAATTGTCCATTCATCACTGAGTAGCATGATAGTTCACTACTACTAGTGTTGAAGTACTGAGTAGCATGATAGTTCACTACTACTAGTGTTGAAGTACTGAGTAGCATGATAGTTCACTACTACTAGTGTTGAAGTACTGAGTAGCATGATAGTTCACTACTACTAGTGTAGAAGTACTGAGTAGCATGATAGTTCACTACTACTAGTGTAGAAGTACTGAGTAGCATGATAGTTCACTACTACTAGTGTTGAAGTACTGAGTAGCATGATAGTTCACTACTACTAGTGTTGAAGTACTGAGTAGCATGATAGTTCACTACTACTAGTGTTGAAGTACTGAGTAGCATGATAGTTCACTACTACTAGTGTTGAAGTACTGAGTAGCATGATAGTTCACTACTACTAGTGTTGAAGTACTGGGTAGCATGATAGTTCACTACTACTAGTGTAGAAGTACTGAGTAGCATGATAGTTCACTACTACTAGTGTAGAAGTACTGGGTAGCATGATAGTTCACTACTACTAGTGTAGAAGTACTGGGTAGCATGATAGTTCACTACTACTAGTGTAGAAGTACTGGGTAGCATGATAGTTCACTACTACTAGTGTTGAAGTACTGGGTAGCATGATAGTTCACTACTACTAGTGTTGAAGTACTGAGTAGCATGATAGTTCACTACTACTAGTGTTGAAGTACTGAGTAGCATGATAGTTCACTACTACTAGTGTTGAAGTACTGAGTAGCATGATAGTTCACTACTACTAGTGTAGAAGTACTGGGTAGCATGATAGTTCACTACTACTAGTGTAGAAGTACTGGGTAGCATGATAGTTCACTACTACTAGTGTAGAAGTACTGGGTAGCATGATAGTTCACTACTACTAGTGTAGAAGTACTGGGTAGCATGATAGTTCACTACTACTAGTGTAGAAGTACTGAGTAGCATGATAGTTCACTACTACTAGTGTAGAAGTACTGGGTAGCATGATAGTTCACTACTACTAGTGTAGAAGTACTGGGTAGCATGATAGTTCACTACTACTAGTGTAGAAGTACTGGGTAGCATGATAGTTCACTACTACTAGTGTTGAAGTACTGAGTAGCATGATAGTTCACTACTACTAGTGTAGAAGTACTGGGTAGCATGATAGTTCACTACTACTAGTGTAGAAGTACTGAGTAGCATGATAGTTCACTACTACTAGTGTAGAAGTACTGAGTAGCATGATAGTTCACTACTACTAGTGTAGAAGTACTGAGTAGCATGATAGTTCACTACTACTAGTGTTGAAGTACTGAGTAGCATGATAGTTCACTACTACTAGTGTCTAAGTACTGGGTAGCATGATAGTTCACTACTACTAGTGTTGAAGTACTGGGTAGCATGATAGTTCACTACTACTAGTGTAGAAGTACTGGGTAGCATGATAGTTCACTACTACTAGTGTAGAAGTACTGAGTAGCATGATAGTTCACTACTACTAGTGTTGTACTGGGTAGCATGATAGTTCACTACTACTAGTGTTGTACTGGGTAGCATGATAGTTCACTACTACTAGTGTAGAAGTACTGGGTAGCATGATAGTTCACTACTACTAGTGTTGTACTGGGTAGCATGATAGTTCACTACTACTAGTGTAGAAGTACTGAGTAGCATGATAGTTCACTACTACTAGTGTAGAAGTACTGAGTAGCATGATAGTTCACTACTACTAGTGTAGAAGTACTGGGTAGCATGATAGTTCACTACTACTAGTGTAGAAGTACTGGGTAGCATGATAGTTCACTACTACTAGTGTAGAAGTACTGAGTAGCATGATAGTTCACTACTACTAGTGTAGAAGTACTGGGTAGCATGATAGTTCACTACTACTAGTGTAGAAGTACTGGGTAGCATGATAGTTCACTACTACTAGTGTAGAAGTACTGGGTAGCATGATAGTTCACTACTACTAGTGTAGAAGTACTGAGTAGCATGATAGTTCACTACTACTAGTGTAGAAGTACTGAGTAGCATGATAGTTCACTACTACTAGTGTTGAAGTACTGAGTAGCATGATAGTTCACTACTACTAGTGTAGAAGTACTGAGTAGCATGATAGTTCACTACTACTAGTGTAGAAGTACTGAGTAGCATGATAGTTCACTACTACTAGTGTAGAAGTACTGGGTAGCATGATAGTTCACTACTACTAGTGTAGAAGTACTGAGTAGCATGATAGTTCACTACTACTAGTGTTGAAGTACTGAGTAGCATGATAGTTCACTACTACTAGTGTAGAAGTACTGAGTAGCATGATAGTTCACTACTACTAGTGTTGAAGTACTGAGTAGCATGATAGTTCACTACTACTAGTGTTGAAGTACTGAGTAGCATGATAGTTCACTACTACTAGTGTTGAAGTACTGAGTAGCATGATAGTTCACTACTACTAGTGTTGTACTGGGTAGCATGATAGTTCACTACTAGTGTAGAAGTACTGGGTAGCATGATAGTTCACTACTACTAGTGTAGAAGTACTGAGTAGCATGATAGTTCACTACTACTAGTGTTGAAGTACTGAGTAGCATGATAGTTCACTACTACTAGTGTTGTACTGGGTAGCATGATAGTTCACTACTAGTGTAGAAGTACTGGGTAGCATGATAGTTCACTACTACTAGTGTAGAAGTACTGGGTAGCATGATAGTTCACTACTACTAGTGTAGAAGTACTGAGTAGCATGATAGTTCACTACTACTAGTGTTGAAGTACTGAGTAGCATGATAGTTCACTACTACTAGTGTCTAAGTACTGGGTAGCATGATAGTTCACTACTACTAGTGTTGAAGTACTGAGTAGCATGATAGTTCACTACTACTAGTGTAGAAGTACTGAGTAGCATGATAGTTCACTACTACTAGTGTTGAAGTACTGAGTAGCATGATAGTTCACTACTACTAGTGTCTGAGTACTGGGTAGCATGATAGTTCACTACTACTAGTGTCTAAGTACTGGGTAGCATGATAGTCCACTACTACTAGTGTCTAAGTACTGGGTAGCATGATAGTCCACTACTACGAGTGTAGAAGTACTGACAAGTGTCACGTAGGTCATTATGGTACTGCTCTAACACTGAGAAGAGTGCAATGTAAGAGAGTGTAGGTGGTGAGCGTCTTAATACTGTGTGTGTAGGAACCTGTGCTTGCCAGGATGCTGTCTTCTAAATTATACCTGCCATCGTGGGGGTGCCTTGATGCCCGCTCAAGAACTATTGACTTAAGAGTTACGGCTTCCCTTTCCGTCCTCGTAAACGACCTGATTTTCTCTCACCCCTCCCGTTTGCCTGGCGCTGTATGACCCTTATGGGTTTAGTGCTAAGCTATGAATATATTTGCATAATGCTGAATAGTCTTTTCCTCCCAACACTATGTACATGTTAAAACTTCCATGGCACCGTGTAGAGCGCCGTGCGCACCTGTGCTCTGATGTCTCTAAGCCCTTCATTACATACTTGTGCTAAGTATCTGAGAGACCCTGGTGCCAGGATTAACAACTCACTAAGTATCAGACAGGGACCTGGGACTACAGTTAACAGTAAGTATCAGAGAGGGACCTGGGACTACAGTTAACACAGGGATGCCTTTCTCTGATCGCACAGTGTGCCTCGTTGTGCTCCCGGTTTTCTGGTGTTTTCACGGTCGCTCTTACGTGCTAGAACTTTAATTTGTGTCATCAATCCTATACGATACATCCCTCTAGCGCCTGGAACCAATCTTGGGCGGAAAACATTATATACTGAGTCAAAAAAGGAGAATTAGTGTGCATTACCTAGCAGAGTTTACTGCCAGAGGGGAATCATAGGCCTGTTTTCCGTGTGAAAAAAATAATAATAATTGAACTTTGTGTCAGAGGAAAGAAAGTCTCCCTGAAAGCATTGAGTATACATAGTGTATAGTGTATACTACAGTGGCTCCCTAGTATATTGATGATAAAGGCTAAAGTGTCATTTGAAAACAGGTGAATTTGTAAATGAAGTGATAAGCCTATAGAGGCAGGTGCCAGAAGTCGCCAGAAACTTACCACAGGTCAGCTGTTTTTAATAATCTTCCTGGCCTGCTAGTGTACTCGCATATAATCTAGTGATACCAGTGAATAGCAGAATACAGTGTTGTAGTAGCAACTAACCAGTATTATAATGGTACTTAGTGGAGTGGAGTGACTTTCATTAGTTTCTTTTTCTTGAAATACGAGACGTTACTGTGAATTTCATATAACCTGTAGTTACCAGCGGTCGCAATATACACAACGAGAAGCAATTATTACTACAGAAAAAGCGTCCTTCCTCCAAAATTTGCACCAGTCAACTATAGTGATAATATAGCATTTATTGTGGTGGAGACGGAAAAAACCAAAATAGAAAAGCCAGATACAGCGATTGATAAACAAAGAGGTCGACTGTACGTCATTGTAGGAGCTGCCAGATATCACCGGCTCTTCAACACGCAAGTTATACTTTTGTATCAGTCAAATCACATATTACTCGGGTAGATAATTTCCAGTAGATCCTTCATGTGTTAGCTCAAATCACCGACCAGTATGTTTTAAATAAGTGACCCACTGATCAGAGCAGATCGACTGGTCCGAACCCTTGACTGGTCCGAACCCTTGACTGGTCCGAACCCTTGACTGGTCCGAACCCGGGACTGGTTTCAAACAGTTTCGTTGGACAATAAAGCAGACTGTAAACGGATGGGTTTGTAGGCGCCCTTATAAACACAAACATTAAAAATCAGGAACGTGACGGTAAGCTGTCCAATATACAAAAAGAGTTAGAAACAGAAATACAAATAGCTAGAGCTTCATTTAAGGTTATTAATATAATATTCAAGAGGTTGCTAGTAGAATTGCAGTAAATCAACCATTCAAATCATTATGAAGCTGTGTGTAGTCTGTGGTCAGTCAAACAAACGGGCTTCCACATGGATAAATTGTCATTTTTGTGGAAATTGGTGTCACGCTCCTTGTGCAGATATCCCAGAACTAGCTACAAGCAGTATTAAAACAGAGAAGTGTTTTTGGGTATGCCCAAATGAGGAAAATCTGTGGACTAAAATCACAAGGGTATTAAAAGAGGATAACATCAAAGCTGCTTTCATAGAAAACCTGGAAGCTTTCTACAACAGATGGGAACATAAAAAGTCTGGGCTGAATGGTACTGCCCTTGATACTGGCCATGTAGTCACAAACTGTAAGGCTGGAGGTGATGTCCTGGTAGTCAGTAAATGTGGGGCTGATAGTGCTGTCCTGGGAGACAGTAATGGTGAAGCTGGAGGTGCTGTCCTGGGAGACAGAAATGGTGAAGCTGGAGATACTGTCCTGGGAGACAGTAATGGTGAAGCTGGAGATTTTGTCCAGGTAGTCGGGAATTATACGCATGAAGGAATACATATAAATGACCTCATAGAGGACAGGAGCCATAGTAGGGAAACAAGTGTAGTCAAAGATAAGATAAAACCAATATTGCAAACTAGAAATACCGCAGGAAATAGCAAACAAGAGGACTCCAATAGCAATAGTGAGGATAAATTACCAAAAACAACTGGTGGGAGCTCCATTGTTGGTGCTAGGGAGGATAGGAGTAAGACAGGGAAACATGCACCAACAGGGAATACAGTCACAGAAACCCAAGGCAAACGGAAACCAAGCCTGTGCACATACTATGCACTTGGTATCTGCTGGCATGGGAAATCTGGAAAAACAGATGGGACATGCAACTATGACCACCCTAGAAAATGTCATGCCCATATGACAACAGGAAAATGCAAACTCCCTTCCTGTAAGCTTTTTCACCCTGAAATGTGTACCTCTTCAGTACAGGAAAGACTGTGCTATAACTTAAATTGCCAGGCATACCATCTAAAGGGGACAAAAAGATACAAAACATCCAGGCCATGGGAAAACCTGGGTAGCCACAGCCACTCAAGAGGGAGAGGTTTTTTAGTGCCAGGAAGGAAAAAAAACTGGCAGGAAATGGCAGAAATCGTACACCAAATCCAGTCATTCCTGGAGTGGAACCACAGTCGATGGCCTCCACTCCAAACCAACAGATACAGATACTAATGCCGGAAAAAAAATCCCCCCCCAGTACCAACAATACCACCAGTCCGATAACATTCTTCTTTGCAAATATACAGGGTCTAAAGCCAGCAACAAACAACAAAATACCTTTCATCCGTGGACTGCTTGCAGAGGCAAAGGCAATGTTCGCGGCTTTCACTGAGACCCACATAAAGGATCACTTGGACAACGAAATATGGATCCCAGGTTACAACCTATACAGATGTGACAGAGTGAACAGGCAAAAGGGGGGGGGGGGTTGGCCTGTACATTGCAGAGTCACTTGTTTGCACAGAACTGCTTAATGCCTCAAATGACGTAGTGGAAGTTTTAGCAGTAAAGGTCGAGAACCAAAACCTAGTCATTGTGGTAGTCTACAAGCCTCCGGATGCAACATCCCAGCAATTCCAGGAACAGCTGTTAAAAATTGACCACTGTCTGGAAAATCTTCCAGCTCCTGCACCCAACATCTTGCTCCTGGGGGATTTCAACTTAAGGCACCTAAAATGGAGGAATATAGCAAATAATATTGTTGCAGTAATAACACCAGGAGGCAGCTCTGATGAAAACTCACACTCACACGAGCTTTTAAATCTCTGCACAAAATTCAATTTAAACCAGCAAATAATAGAGCCTACTAGACTGGAGAATACACTAGACCTCATCTTCACTAACAATGATGATCTGATAAGAAATGTCACCATATCAAAAACAATATACTCAGATCACAACATAATTGAGGTTCAGACATGTATGCGTGGAGCCCCAGACCGACAAAATGAGACTAGTCACGAGGGAGCATTCACCAAATTCAACTTCAATAACAAAAACATAAAGTGGGACCAAGTAAACCAAGTCCTAACCGATATAAGCTGGGAAGATATACTAAGCAACACAGACCCAAACTTATGCCTAGAACAGATTAACTCGGTGGCACTCGATGTATGCACAAGGCTAATTCCTCTAAGAAAAAGGAGGAGTAGATGTAAAATAGAAAGAGACAGGCGCTCCCTTTACAGGCGACGGAAAAGAATAACAGAGCGGCTAAAAGAGGTCAATATATCTGAAATGCGCAGGGAGACACTGGTCAGAGAAATAGCAAGCATCGAACTTAAGCTAAAAGAATCCTTTAGGAGTCAGGAATCGCGGGAAGAACTAAAAGCCATAAATGAAATCGAAAGAAACCCAAAGTATTTCTTCTCCTATGCCAAATCAAAATCGAGAACAACGTCCAGTATTGGGCCCCTACTTAAACAAGATGGGTCCTACACAGATGACAACAAGGAAATGAGTGAGCTACTCAAGTCCCAATATGACTCAGTTTTTAGCAAGCCGCTAACCAGACTGAGAGTCGAAGATCAAAATGAATTTTTTATGAGAGAGAGCCACAAAATTTGATTAACACAAGCCTATCCGATGTTATCCTGACGCCAAATGACTTCGAACAGGCGATAAATGACATGCCCATGCACTCTGCCCCAGGGCCAGACTCATGGAACTCTGTGTTCATCAAGAACTGCAAGAAGCCCCTATCACGAGCCTTTTCCATCCTATGGAGAGGGAGCATGGACACGGGGGTCGTCCCTCAGTTACTAAAAACAACAGACATAGCCCCACTCCACAAAGGGGGCAGTAAAGCAACAGCAAAGAACTACAGACCAATAGCACTAACATCCCATATCATAAAAATCTTTGAAAGGGTCCTAAGAAGCAAGATCACCACCCATCTAGAAACCCATCAGTTACACAACCCAGGGCAACATGGGTTTAGAACAGGTCGCTCCTGTCTGTCTCAACTACTGGATCACTACGACAAGGTCCTAAATGCACTAGAAGACAAAAAGAATGCAGATGTAATATATACAGACTTTGCAAAAGCCTTCGACAAGTGTGACCATGGCGTAATAGCGCACAAAATGCGCGCTAAAGGAATAACAGGAAAAGTCGGTCGATGGATCTATAATTTCCTCACTAACAGAACACAGAGAGTAGTCGTCAACAGAGTAAAGTCCGAGGCAGCTACGGTGAAAAGCTCTGTTCCACAAGGCACAGTACTAGCTCCCATCTTGTTCCTCATCCTCATATCCGACATAGACAAGGATGTCAGCCACAGCACCGTGTCTTCCTTTGCAGATGACACCCGAATCTGCATGACAGTGTCTTCCATTGCAGACACTGCAAGGCTCCAGGCGGACATCAACCAAATCTTTCAGTGGGCTGCAGAAAACAATATGAAGTTCAACGATGAGAAATTTCAATTACTCAGATATGGTAAACATGAGGAAATTAAATCTTCATCAGAGTACAAAACAAATTCTGGCCACAAAATAGAGCGAAACACCAACGTCAAAGACCTGGGAGTGATTATGTCGGAGGATCTCACCTTCAAGGACCATAACATTGTATCAATCGCATCTGCTAGAAAAATGACAGGATGGATAATGAGAACCTTCAAAACTAGGGAGGCCAAGCCCATGATGACACTCTTCAGGTCACTTGTTCTATCTAGGCTGGAATATTGCTGCACTCTAACAGCACCTTTCAAGGCAGGTGAAATTGCCGACCTAGAAAATGTACAGAGAACTTTCACGGCGCGCATAACGGAGATAAAACACCTCAATTACTGGGAGCGCTTGAGGTTTCTAAACCTGTATTCCCTGGAACGCAGGAGGGAGAGATACATGATTATATACACCTGGAAAATCCTAGAGGGACTAGTACCGAACTTGCACACGAAAATCACTCACTACGAAAGCAAAAGACTTGGCAGACGATGCACCATCCCCCCAATGAAAAGCAGGGGTGTCACTAGCACGTTAAGAGACCATACAATAAGTGTCAGGGGCCCGAGACTGTTCAACTGCCTCCCAGCACACATAAGGGGGATTACCAACAGACCCCTGGCAGTCTTCAAGCTGGCACTGGACAAGCACCTAAAGTCAGTTCCTGATCAGCCGGGCTGTGGCTCGTACGTTGATTTGCGTGCAGCCAGCAGCAACAGCCTGGTTGATCAGGCGCTGATCCACCAGGAGGCCTGGTCACAGACCGGGCCGCGGGGGCGTTGACCCCCGAAACTCTCTCCAGGTAAACTCCAGGTAAGTATCAGAGAGGGGCCTGGGACTACAGTTAACACAGTAAGTTTCAGAGAGGGACCTGGGACTACAGTTAACACAGTAAGTATCAGAGAGGGACCTGGGACTACAGTTAACACAGTAAGTATCAGAGAGGGGCCTGGGACTACAGTTAACACAGTAAGTTTCAGAGAGGGACCTGGGACTACAGTTAACACAGTATCAGAGAGGGACCTGGGACTACAGTTAACACAGTAAGTATCAGAGAGGGACCTGGGACTACAGTTAACACAGTAAGTTTCAGAGAGGGACCTGGGACTACAGTTAACACAGTAAGTATCAGAGAGGGACCTGGGACTACAGTTAACACAGTAAGTATCAGAGAGGGACCTGGGACTACAGTTAACACAGTAAGTATCAGAGAGGGACCTGGGACTACAGTTAACACAGTAAGTGTTGATAGTGTTCCTTGATAATGTGAGTAGTCACGAAAGCGCTTGGAATTTCTCTATTCTTTCAGAGTGGTTGTTTTGCATATTCTGAAATCACCTGTTTACTGTGATCTTATTGCATTAACACAGTAAGTATCAGAGAGGGACATGGGAGTACAGTTAACACAATAAGTATCAGAAAGGGACCTGGGACTACAGTTAACAATAAGTATCGAAGAGGGACATGGGACTAGAGTTAACACAATAAGTATCAGAGAGGGACCTGGGACTACAGTTAAACCAATAAGTATCAAAGAGGGACATGGGACTACAGTTAACACAGTAAGTATCCGAGAGGGACATGGGACTACAGTTTACAATAAGTATCAGAGAGGGACATGGGACTACAGTTAACAATAAGTATCAGAGAGGGACCTGGGACTACAGTTAACACAGTAAGTATCCGAGAGGGACATGGGACTACAGTTTACAATAAGTATCAGAGAGGGACATGGGACTACAATTAACAATAAGTATCAGAGAGGGACCTGGGACCACAACACACTAAGTATATGACTAAGTATGAGACTACAACACACTCACCATGTTATTGATGTCAACCTTCATGCCCTAGGGAGCAGGACACCCGAGGATCATTTGATTGTTGCTGCTGATGCTCGTCTGTCTTCCAAGCCTTGATCCAAGAAGTTGGTGCTTCCCTCCCTTTCCTCGGATCAAGTCTAGTTATTTCCTGTGTCTCAGGCGCTGTATAACCGGATGGGTTGAAAGCTTTTCCATGAATATGATATGTATACAAAGAAGAATAATACGTAACGTATAGAGAACGTGTCGCCCACTAGTTTTTCGTTGGAATGAAGACGCTCTTAGGGATGAGGGGCAAAACATTAACTAAATAAAAATTCCTCATATGTTGCATGTTTCTCCTTCATACATTTGTTGGTACAAGTTATCTTACGTGATATACAAATGTAAAAATAATTGAGCCAGGCTGTGTTGTTAAAGTCAAGACTCTGCATACTCTCACCTGCTGTCACACACTTTTACTCATTTTCCACCTTAATGTGGTGACCATGTTTAAGCTGCTTAGCCTAAGAACCCAACGCCTCCACCCATCCTTTATAAAGGATTAGATAGCAGGAAATTTTTTCCCATTAGTTAAAATATGCTCTTGGGATTATCGATGGGGTCATTCTGTTACTCTCCTTATTCTCCCGCCACTTGCCATGTTGAGGTGGTCTGCAACACTCGAAGAGGGCGTCCTGCTCTAGGCTTTCTGTTGGTAGATCTTGTGGTTTTCTGGCGGCGGACGTATTACTGGAGGTTACCTCTGAATACAAGACTGGTGACTGAAGATGTACTGCATAGCTTTTCATCCTGGTTACTCAGCTAAAATACACAAATATCCCGCACATAGGAGAGATATCTGACGACCTTTGCGTTAGTTAGTTTAATATGTTTATTATGCACCCCATACCCATCCTGTGGGCGGTAGTCAAAAGATTACAGAGGTACATAATGGGTCCAGGGACTGGGCCTCAAAGTTTTGATAGCTGAGCAAGTTACAGAGGTAATGAATTCACAATTTACAAAGGTAATGAACTCACAATTTACAAAGGTAATGAACTCCAGGTAGGTCTAGTCACAATCATGACAAGTTACAAAGGTATTTACAGATTACAGAGGTACACAATGGGTCCAGGGACCGGGCCCCAAAGTTTTGATAGCTGAACTAGGTACAAAGGTAAGAGAAGATAAGATTTCGTTCGGATTTTTAACCCCGGAGGGTTAGCCACCCAGGATAACCCAAGAAAGTCAGTGTGTCATCGAGGACTGTCTAACTTATTTCCATTGTGGTCCTCAATCTTGTCCCCCAGGATGCGACCCACACCAGTCGACTAACACCCAGGTACCTATTTGCTGCTAGGTGAACAGGACAACAGGTGTAAGGAAACGTGTCGAAATGTTTCCACCCGCCGGGAATCGAACCCGGGCCCTCCGTGTGTGAAGCGGGAGCTTTAGCCACCAGGCCACCGGGTCACAAGTTACAAAGGTAAGGAATTCTGTAAGAATGGTTACTTACGTTTATACATGGCTACAATCATGAACAAATTATAGTGTAATGAGCAATTCACACTTCCACACCCGGTCACAACTGTAATGAGTTACTGGTGCAAATATAGACATAGAGAATATAGTGTTGACGAGAGTGAGAAGGTAGGTGGGACAAGCTTTTAAGGGCAACATTGTAAGATGGTGCTAGGGTCAGGTCCCAGGAGGGTTGTGTCAGGTCACAAGAAGTTGCGGCCAGTCATTACACCGCACAAGATTCTCTCTCTCACACACACACACACACTCACACACACACACACACATGCACACACGCACACAGGCAGTGTTACTACCGGTAGTTATAAGCAGTAAGAATACTTAGGAAGCTAGGAAGTCCTCTCTCAATGTGAACAAGGAAAATGATAATAACCAGCAACAATTAATATGTAAATCCAGAAAGGGCAATAAGTGGAGAGAGTAGATAATTGGGAAAGATAAATGAGACAAAATTTGTGCCTACACGACGGATCTTTCAACCACACAACCTACCCCCCCTAACCCTCCCTCCCTCACACACAAGCACACACACACAAGGGTAGACACTCACACACACACACACACACACACACACACACACACACACACACACACACACACACACACACACACACACATACACACATACATACATACATAAACACATACACACACACAAACACACACACACACACACACACACACACACACACATACACACAAACACACATACATAAACACATACACACACACAAACACACACACACACACACACATACACACATACATACATACATAAACACATACACACACACAAACACACACACACACACACACACACACACACACACACACACACACACATACACACATACATACATACATAAACACATACACACACACAAACACACACACAAACACACACACACACACACACACACACACACACACATACACACATACATACATACATAAACACATACACACACACAAACACACACACACACACACACACACACACACACACACACACACACACACACATACACACATACACACACACACACACCACACACACACACCACACACACACACACCACACACACACACACCACACACACACACACCACACACACACACCACACACACACACACCACACATACACACCCCACACACACACACATCACACACACACACACACACCACACACACACACCACACACACACACCACACACACACACCACACACACACACCACACACACACACCACACACACACACACACCACACAGACCCCACACACACACACACCACACACACACGCCACACACACACACACACACCACACACACACACATGCACACACACACACACACATACACACACACACACACACCCACACACCCTCCACCACTTGACACAAACACTTGACACAAACACGTACCCCCCTCTCCCCCTTCCCTAACCACCTCACCTTAGCCACCTACCCCTCCCCCAAACCACCTAACCCCTCCCCAAACCGTCTAACCCCCCCAACTACCTCCCTCCCTCCAGTAACCATCCTCCCCCTCTCCCATAACCATCCATCCCCTCTCTCCCCCAAACCATCTAACCCCCTCCCCCAACTATCTCTACCCCTCCAATAACCATCCTCCCCCTCCCCCACAAGCATCCATCCCCTCTCCTAACCATCTATTCCCCTCCCCCTAACCAGGATGAGGACAAGGGGCTCCAAGGACGAATCTGGGAGGGAGGAATGGGAGGTAGAGCTCAAAAAAAGGGAGGAAGACTGAGGAAGGAGACTAGATGAGCTGGAAAGGAAGATGGAAGAGAGGTTAGCAGCAGAATGCAGAAGGTGGAAGCAACAGGCCACAGCAGCAGAAATCAAGATAGATTAGAAGAGGAGCTGAGACATCTGAAACAGCACAGAGACAAAGATATTACAGAAGTAGCATTGGCAATGGCTACATCAAACACAGACAACAGGTCTGAAGGAAGCATGGAAACTAAACTGTATGCAGAGGTCCTGTCAAACCCACATGGGGCCAAAACAAAGACAGGGAGCACACTAGGACAGAATGAGAGGTTGGAAGACATTGAAGGAACTAGGACATGTGCAAGGACCTTACCAGATACCTGTGGGGGCCAGGAGCAGGTGAGCAGGAAGGATAAACCAAGAAGCATAGGGGCAATAACTAGGGAAGGGACTGAAGGAAGGAACACTCCACGGGAAGGAACTAAAACACATCAGAGGATGCAATGGGAGTCACAGTGGGAGGTGGAAAGGGAAAGATTCGTGTTTGTCTATGGGCTAGACGAAGCTAAAGGGGAAACTTATGATGAAAGAAAGCAGGAGGAGAAAAAAGCGATTGAAGATATCATGAAGGTGATAGGCGAGGGGGACATGACCCAGGTGGCAAATTTTCGGAGAATTGGGTGGTTCACAAAGAAAAGGAATCGGCCTCTCAAAGTAATTTTCAAGGCAGAATCAACCCGAACCATGATCCTGCAGGAGAAAGCACGACTGAGAGGCAAGCAGGAGTTCCGGAGTGTGTACCTCGATCGAGACAGAACACAGGACGAAAGGAAGACAATGAAAGAGAGAGTTCAAAAACGAAAGGAGAAATGGGAGTGTAGTGATACTGGTCCTGTGGGGAGCAGCAGCAGGATAATACTGCACCACCTCTAGGGGCCCTTAACAACAACAACAGTTTGGTGTGTCATGGGCACCAACACATGGTGTGTGATTCTCTCCTACTTTATCCATTTATCAGCGATGCAGATTACATGGTGAGTTTAAATATGTGGCCTGTAGTTATAACTTTTCTCTTGACATATGCAAGACATCACCATCCCTGTAGAAGCCATTATTAGATGTACTAGTCATTATATTTTGTTGTTGCAGAAGTACTATGAAGATTCTATGTTCAATAAAGCCTAGAGATAAGGCCTGTGTTTCTATCACAACAATTTATTGAACATAGAATCCTGGGCTACCTGGTAGTGATCCTGCGCTAGACTACATCACAACATGGAGCGTTTACTGAAACCTGAGAGGCTAGACTGTGACCCCAGCTTATCAACGGCTGCTCAGGAATGGAAGCACTGGTTTAAGACTTTCGAAAACTTCTTGGGAGCCCTTCCTAAAGAAGATCTAGATAAACTAAGTCTGCTCATCAATTTTGTGTCACCTAAGATATATGAGGCTATTTCTGAGTGTAATACCTACGAAGATGCTATCAAAACCCTCAAGTCTCAGTATATTAAACCTACAAATGAAATCTTTGCACGCTATCGCCTTGCAACTCGCCGCCAGCAGATTGATGAGTCCTTAGAGGAATACTTTCAAGCACTGAAAATTTTAGGTAAGGACTGTCACTTCCAAGCAGTGACAGCTGCTCAGTATTGTGAAGAGTCCATCAGGGATGCTTTTATCAGTGGCCTGCAATCACCAATAATAAGGCAGCGTTTATTGGAGAATAAAACTCTCGACTTAGCCGCTGCCTTTGACCAGGCAAGAGCTCTAGATTCAGCCCAGAAGAATTCTGAAGTATACAGTACCACTCAGCCTTCTCGAGTGGTAAGTGCTGCAATTCCTGACCAAGACTCTTGCAATGAAGTTACTGTGGAACCTGCCTCAGTGACAGCAGCAGCAGGTACGGTGTGTTTCTTTTGTGGTTTTTCAAGACATCCACGTCCAAAGTGTCCTGCTCGTGAAGCAATGTGCCATAAATGCCACAAGAAAGGTCACTTTGCTAAAGTATGTCGTGCTAATGCATCAACAAGAGCTAGTGCCTCCACACATTCCAGTGATCATGCGACTCTAGCAACAGTGACTTCTGCGGCTACTCCAAATTCACTGTCAAAGGCAGTTGTGAAAGTATTCATCAAAGGAACAGAAGTAGATGGTCTTATTGATAGTGGCAGCTCAGAGAGTTTCATCAACCTTGACTTAGTTAAACGGCTCTCCTTGACTCTACATCACTCATCAGGTACCGTTTCCATGGCATCAACATCTCTCTCTATTCAGACCTTAGGGTTTTGTAAGGTAAATCTCAGAGTTAATGGAAAGGATTATCAAGATGTACATTTAGCTATTCTGCCACAACTGTGCTCTGATGTTATCCTTGGTCAGGACTTTCAGAAGCTGCATGGTAGTGTCACCTTAACATATGGAGGTGAACTGCCTCCTCTTGTTGTCTGTGGACTTAGCACTTTAAGGGTAGACCCACCAAAGCTGTTTGCAAATCTTACCGCGGATTGCCATCCTATATCAGCTAAGTCACGCCGCTATTCTTATGAGGATCGGATGTTCATTGAGAAAGAAACTCAGAGGCTGCTGAAGGAGGGTATTATAGAACCGAGTGATTCCCCTTGGCGTGCACAGGTTGTTGTTGTTAAAGATGGTTATAGGAAACGGAGACTGGCTATCGATTACTCTGAGACAATCAACAAATTTACACTTCTTGATGGGTACCCTCTACCTCGAATTGACGATACAGTGAACAAAATTGCTCAGTACTACGTGTTTAGCACAATTGATCTGCAGAGTGCCTATCATCAAGTCCCTATAAGGAATGAAGATAAACCATACTCAGCGTTTCAGGCTAGTGATGGCCTGTATCAGTTTACCAGAGTCCCTTTTGGAGTCACCAATGGGGTAGCCTGCTTCCAACGAATTATGGATTCACTCATTCAGGAAGAGCAACTCATGGGAACCTATGCGTATTTAGATAACGTTACCATTTGTGGCAAGACCCAGGAGGAACATGATGCAAACCTTGATAAGTTTTTGGAAGCCGCCAAGAAGAAAAATATCAGTTACAATGAGGAAAAGTGCACTTTTTCAACTAAAAGGCTTAGCATCCTTGGTTATGTAGTGGAAGGAGGTTCAATATTCCCAGACCCTGAACGACTACGACCTCTACGGGAACTTCCAATGCCTCAAGACAAAAAGTCACTCCGAAGAACTCTTGGTCTCTTTGCTTATTACTCACAATGGATCTACAACTATTCAAGTAAAGTCCGCCCATTGAGTGCTACCACATTTCCTGTGACAAAGGAAGCAGAAGCCGCTTTCCATACTCTCAAACAGGACATTGAAAACTCAGTAGTTCAAGCCATTGATGAGTCCCTACCATTCGAAGTGGAAACGGATGCATCTGACATTGCCATTGCTGCAGTCTTATCTCAGGCAGGACGACCAGTAGCCTTCTTTTCGAGAACTTTTCAAGGATCAGAGAAATGTTATGCTGCTGTAGAAAAGGAAGCCCAGGCCATCATAGAAGCAGTTCGCCACTGGAGGCATTATTTAACTGGTAGACATTTCACCATAAGGACTGACCAACGGTCCGTGATGTATATGTTCGACAAGAGGCACAAAAGTAGGATAAAGAATGACAAGATATTACGCTGGAGGATGGAACTATCGTGTTATGACTTTGATATTCTGTACCGACCGGGTCAAGAGAACATCTCACCTGATGCATTCTCTAGGTCCCACTGTGGAGCAGCATGTCATGATTTGCAATCACTCTCAGCTCTCCACAAGGCTTTGTGTCACCCAGGAGTTACACGCCTGTACCATTTTGTCAAATCAAAGAACATGCCCTACTCAGTGGAAGATGTGCGACAAGTGATCAGAGCATGCAGAGTATGTGCAGAGTGCAAGCCAAACTTTCATCAGCCAGAGAAGACTCATCTCATAAAATCCACCCAGCCTTTCGAAAGATTGAATATAGATTTCAAAGGACCTCTACCAAGCACAAATCAGAATAGGTATTTCCTTAACATAGTAGATGAATATTCAAGGTTTCCCTTTGTATTCCCCTGTGCAAATATGGCTGCTTCAACTGTTATTAGTTGTCTTTCACAGTTGTTCTCTATTTTTGGTATGCCAGCTTATATCCATTCAGACAGGGGATCCTCGTTCATGAGTAACGAACTTCAGGAGTTTTTGGCTAGCAAAGGTATTGCCTGCAGCAGAACAACAAGCTACAACCCTCAAGGCAATGGTCAAGTGGAGCGGTTCAATGGTATATGGAAGGCAGTTACAATGACATTAAAGTCGCGCAATCTACCTGTTCAACACTGGCAAACTGTCCTACCTGATGCTCTTCACTCTATTAGATCACTGCTGTGCACAGCTACTAATGCAACCCCTCATGAAAGACTCCTCAACTATTCACGTCGTTCCTCTACGGGAGCCTCCGTGCCCACTTGGTTATGTCATCCTGGACCCGTTCTCCTGAAGAGTCACCGTAGGATGAACAAGACGGATCCTTTAGTGGAAGAGGTAGAGCTCCTGCAAGCTAATCCACATTACGCCCACATTCGCTACCAAAATGGTGAAGAGACTACAGTATCTACAAGACATTTAGCCCCAGTTGAAATCCCTATTAGTGTGGAATCTCAAGATACACCAATAGATGTGAAAGATGCTTCGTTTTCTCCTGGAAAGCCCCTTGAGACTACCCCTATGGAAATAGAGGATTCTGCTCCAGCAGTTAATCAAACCCCGTTGGAAAATATCGAACCTGGTGAAGAGGCTCAAGGGCTACGAAGGTCGGGACGTGTACGTCGCCCACCTAACAGTTTGGGAGATTACTGTCTCTGATATTTTAGAAGGGGGAGATTGTAGTGATACTGGTCCTGTGGGGAGCAGCAACAGGATAATACTGCACCACCTCTAGGGGCCCTTAACAACAACAACAGTTTGGTGTGTCATGGGCACCAACACATGGTGTGTGATTCTCTCCTACTTTATCCATTTATCAGCGATGCAGATTACATGGTGAGTTTAAATATGTGGCCTGTAGTTATAACTTTTCTCTTGACATATGCAAGACATCACCATCCCTGTAGAAGCCATTATTAGATGTACTAGTCATTATATTTTGTTGTTGCAGAAGTACTATGAAGATTCTATGTTCAATAAAGCCTAGAGATAAGGCCTGTGTTTCTATCACAACAGGGAGGAAATGAAAAAGGAGAGCAGAATAATCCAGGATCAAATGGAAGGACAAGTGCACCCCCCAGAAACACCTGCAGAAGGACTCCAGCCATGACACCCCCAAGGCAGCTGAACAATCCAAACCAACCATCACACACCGATCCCTCTGTTTCCACCCCCCACACCACAGTTACAGTATTAGAACAGAAGTTGAAGGTTTGGTACACAAATGCAGATGGATTAACGAATAAACATGAGGAATGGCAAGAAAGAATCAATGAGAAGTCCCCAGACATCATAGCAGTTACAGAAACAAAACTCATGGAGACAATAACAGATGCAATCTTCCCACCAGGATACCAGATCATGAGGAAAGATAGAAGGGGCAAGGGGGGAGGTGGGGTTGCTCTGCTCGTAAAAGCAGATGGAAATTCGAGAAAATGGAAGGAATAGATGAGACAGGAGAAAGAGACTACATAGCAGGTACACTTCAGTCTGGGGAACACAAAGTGGTCATTGCAGTGATGTATAATCCACCACAGAACTGCAGGAGGCCAAGAGAGGAATATGAAGAGAGCAACAGAGCAATGGTGGACACACTTGCTGAGGTGGCAAGAAGAGCTCACTCCAGCAGAGCAAAGTTGCTGGTTATGGGGGATTTCAACCACAGGGAGATTGACTGGGAAAACCTGGAGCCACATGGGGGTCCCAAAACATGGAGAGCCAGGATGTTGGACGTGGTGCTGGAAAACCTCATGCACCAACATGTTAAGGACACTACCAGAGTGAGAGGGGAGGATGAACCAGCAAGATTGGACCTTGTGTTCACCCTGGGCAGCTCAGATATTGAGGACATCAAGTATGAGAGTCCCCTAGGAGCTAGCGACCACGTGGTTCTGTGCTTTGAATACATAGTACAACTGCAAGTGGAGAGAATAACAGGAGTTGAATGGGAAAAGCCTGACTATAAAAGAGGGGACTACATAGGGTTGAAGAACTTCCTGTGGGAGGTCCAGTGGGAGAGAGAACTGGCAGGAAAGCCAGTAAATGAAATGATGGAATATGTAACAACAAAATGCAAGGAGGCAGTGGAAAGGTTTATTCCCAAGGGCAACAGTAACAACGGGAAGACCAGAACGAGCCCCTGGTTTACCCGACGGTGTAAGGAGGCAAAAACAAAATGCAATAGAGAATGGAAGAAGTACAGAAGGCAGAGAACACACGAAAATAGGGAGATAAGTCGCAGAGCCAGGAATGAGTACGCACAGGTAAGGAGGGAGGCCCAGCGACAGTATGAAAATGACATAGCATCGAGAATCAAGACTGACCCGAAACTGTTGTATAGCCACATCAGGAGGAAGACAACAGTCAAAGACCAGGTGATCAGATTAAGGACAGAAGGTGGAGAACTCACAAGAAATGATCAGGAGGTATGTGAGGAGCTGAACAGGAGATTTAAGGAAGTTTTTACAGTAGAGACAGGAAGGGCTGTGGGAAGACAGCACAGAAGGGAACATCAAGAGGGAATATACCAACAAGTGTTGGATGACATACGAACAACTGAGGAGGAGGTGAAGAAGCTCTTAAGTGACCTTGACACCTCAAAGGCGATGGGACCGGACATCTCCCCATGGGTCCTTAGAGAAGGAGCAGAGATGCTGTGCGTGCCTCTAACCACAATCTTCAACACATCCCTTGAAACTGGGCAACTACCTGAGAAATGGAAGACAGCTAATGTAGTCCCCATATTTAAGAAAGGAAACAGAAACGAGGCACTGAACTACAGACCTGTGTCTCTGACATGTATTGTGTGCAAAGTCATGGAGAAGATTATCAGGAGGAGAGTGGTCGAACACCTGGAAAGGAACAAGATTATAAATGAAAACCAGCATGGGTTCATGGAAGGCAAATCTTGTATCACAAACCTCCTGGAGTTTTATGACAAGGTAACAGAAGTAAGACACGAGAGAGAGGGGTGGGTAGATTGCGTTTTCCTAGACTGCAGGAAGGCCTTTGACACAGTTCCCCACAAGAGATTAGTGCAGAAGCTGGAGGATCAGGCGCACGTAAAAGGGAGGGCACTGCAATGGATAAGGGAATACCTGACAGGGAGGCAGCAACGAGTCATGGTACGTGAAGAGGTATCACAGTGGGCGCCTGTTACGAGCGGGGTCCCACAGGGGTCAGTTCTAGGACCAGTGCTATTTTTGATATATGTGAACGACATGATGGAAGGAATAGACTCTGAAGTGTCCCTGTTCGCAGATGACGTGAAGTTGATGAGAATTAAATCGGACGAGGATGAGGCAGGACTGCAAAGAGACCTGGACAGGCTGGACATGTGGTCCAGCAACTGGCTTCTCGAATTCAATCCAGCCAAATGCAAAGTCATGAAGATTGGGGAGGGGCAAAGAAGACCGCAGACAGGATATAGGCTAGGTGGACAAAGACTACAGACCTCACTCAGGGAGAAAGACCTTGGGGTGACCATAACACCGAGCACATCACCGGAGGCACACATCAACCAAATAACCGCTGCAGCATACGGGCGCCTGGCAAACCTGAGAATAGCGTTCCGATACCTTAATAAGGAATCGTTCAAGACACTACACTGTGTATGTTAGGCCCATACTGGAGTATGCAGCACCAGTCTGGAACCCACACCTGGACAAGCACGTCAAGAAGTTAGAGAAAGTACAAAGGTTTGCAACAAGGCTAGTCCCAGAGCTCAAGGGAATGTCGTACGAGGAAAGGTTAAGGGAAATCGGACTGACGACACTGGAGGACAGAATGGTCAGGGGAGACATGATAACGACATACAAGATACTGCGGGGAATAGGCAAGGTGGACAGAGATAGGATCTTCCAGAGAGGGGACACAGGGACAAGGGGTCACAACTGGAAGCTGAAGACTCAAACGAGTCACAGGGACGTTAGGAAGTATTTCTTCAGTCATTGAGTTGTCAGCAAGTGGAATAGCCTAGCAAGTGAAGTAGTGGAGGCAGGAACCATACATAGTTTTAAGAAGAGGTATGACAAAGCTCAGGAAGCAGAGAGAGAAAGGATCCAGTAGCTATCAGTGAAGAGGCGGGGCCAGGAGCTGAGTCTCGACCCCTGCAACCACAATTAGGTGAGTACAATTAGGTGAGTACACACACACACACACATACAAACTCATACACACACACGCACACACACTCATACACACACATACATACACACACACACACACACACACACACACACACACACACACACACACACACACACACACATACACAAACTCATACACACACACGCACACACACTCATACACACACACGCACACACACTCATACACACACACATACACACACACACACACACACACACACACACACACACACACACACACACACACACACACACACACACACACTCATACACATACACACAAACACACACACAAACACACACACACACACACACACACACACACACACACACACACACACAAACACACACAAACACACACACACACACAAACACATACACACACACATGCACATATGTGGTAATGCTTTATTTACATCTAGCAAAGTCAGGGTATTTCTCCAGAATGGTCTGTAATATACCACTGTGGATAAAATACTTAGCCATTTCTTGAACACTTCTGAGTGAGTTGTTTCTAAATTCATTAATTTTATCGCACTCCAGTACATAATGACGCAAGGTGTGACAATAGTCCATCTGGCAAAGTTTACATTTCGTTTGGTCTACATCTGGTGGTGGTGATTTAACCTGCCAAAGATACTTGTAACCCAGCCGGAGCCGGCCGGTAGTGACATCCAAGAGTCTGCTTATTTTGTTGGATGCACCATAGACATGTGGCTCCTCCTGCATGATAGAATGATGATAGATGGACTCACTGGTGTCAATCTCCCTGAGCCTTAAGTCCATAAAATTCAGTTGAAGTTCTTTTCGTATTATTGTTCTCAAACTACTACCTGACAAGCCAAGATTGTAATCTACTCCCTCTTTGAAAGCATACAGCTTAGCCAATTTATCAGTTCTATCATGCATCTGAAGACCAATGTGAGATGGAATCCACAGCATGTGCACTCTGACTCCACTGTCCACAATCCTACCATACCTGTGTCTGGCTTCTGACACAAACATGCCACAATTTATGCTTAATGAGTTGAGAGCATTTATGGATGACAGAGAATCAGTTACAATTAAACTGTCAATCTTTGATACATAGATGCATTTCAGTGCAAGGAGTATGGCAAACAGTTCTGTCTGAAGGGTAGAGGCCCAATTATTGATGCGTGCTCCAATTTCTTTAAGAGAGCCATCACTCTGTACGATAACAGCAGCACTACCAGCTGCACCAGTGGATTGGTGTACAGAACCATCAGCGTAAATAATTTGCGAGAGTGTGTGCTGTGTGACTAAGTTATCAATACAGCTTAAGGCTTCAAGGCGAAGTTTTGGTTGTGATTTAAGAAGTAGTTTGGGGGGAAATGGAGGAATGGTAGTTTGGAATGGGGTAATATTCCATGGAGCGGAGAAGTGCCGCTGTTGCCTTACTTGACATAGATCATGTATCTGATTCATGCGGAGGTCGGTTCCAGTTTTTTCGATCCATCTGGAGGAGTGTTCACCAGTGCTGAGGAAAGTTTGGAGGGCTTCTGTGCAGGGGTTTGAATGAGCTTGCCTGAGCATATTAACCCCAATTAGGATATTTCTTTCAATAACACGATCTCTGATGCTTGGAATAAACCATACCCCCGGCCGGGATTGAACCCGCGGTCATAGAGTCTCAAAACTCCAGCCCGTCGCGCTAGCCACTAGACCAGCTAGCCACAATAAGATTCATCCAACTAGGTATATTTCTACACCATAGGAAAGTTAGCACAGGCACCTCTGTGACCACAAATGCAAGTTTTTACAGACGAATCTCCAGCTAGCGTGGCCGTGACGAACTCTAGCTCAAGTCCCTTCACTGCCGTCAACATGACTTAAGAAATCGTAATGACACGATTGCAAATAAACCATACCCCCGGCCGGGATTGAACCCGCGGTCATAGAGTCTCAAAACTCCAGCCCGTCGCGCTAGCCACTAGACCAGCTAGCCACAATAAGATTCATCCAACTAGGTATATTTCTACACCATAGGAAAGTTAGCACAGGCACCTCTGTGACCACAAATGCAAGTTTTTACAGACGAATCTCCAGCTAGCGTGGCCGTGACGAACTCTAGCTCAAGTCCCTTCACTGCCGTCAACATGACTTAAGAAATCGTAATGACACGATTGCAAATAAACCATACCCCCGGCCGGGATTGAACTTGCATTTGTGGTCACAGAGGTGCCTGTGCTAACTTTCCTATGGTGTAGAAATATACCTAGTTGGATGAATCTTATTGTGGCTAGCTGGTCTAGTGGCTAGCGCGACGGGCTGGAGTTTTGAGACTCTATGACCGCGGGTTCAATCCCGGCCGGGGGTATGGTTTATTTGCAATCGTGTCATTACGATTTCTTAAGTCATGTTGACGGCAGTGAAGGGACTTGAGCTAGAGTTCGTCACGGCCACGCTAGCTGGAGATTCGTCTGTAAAAACTTGCATTTGTGGTCACAGAGGTGCCTGTGCTAACTTTCCTATGGTGTAGAAATATACCTAGTTGGATGAATCTTATTGTGGCTAGCTGGTCTAGTGGCTAGCGCGACGGGCTGGAGTTTTGAGACTCTATGACCGCGGGTTCAATCCCGGCCGGGGGTATGGTTTATTTGCAATCGTGTCATTACGATTTCTTAAGTCATGCTTGGAATATCAAGTTCTTTTTGCATATTTAAAATTTTGGCAGTACGAGGGCATCCTAAAATGATCCTCATTGCTTCGTTCTGCAGTTTTTCCAGCCCTCCAAGCTTCCAGTCAGACACAAGAGCAAGTAGTGGCGCAGCATAATCAACCAATGATCTAATATAAGCAAGATACATTATTTTCACAATTTTAACATTAGCACCATACCTGGGGTGAAGCCCTGCCACAACTCTAAGTGCTCTTAGTCTTTCTTTGTATTGGCGACAAAGTCTTGTTACAACAGGTCCAAGTAGTGGAACCTCAAAGCCTAGATATCTGTATCTGCTTACATATTCTAGAAGAGACCCATCATGCAATTGGATCTGACGAACTGTGCCTCTCTGTCGAGGAGGACGCCTATTGAGTATCTTTGTTTTATCAGTAGAGATTATCAACCCCAGGTCCTGACACGAGGCTAATACATGATTAAGAATGTTTTGGGTGTTGGAGAATCCGGTGGTGTGAATCATTATATCATCAGCAAAACTAATCACATAATGATGGGGCTGACTAGGCATAGCATTAAGTAATGCATTAATTAGAATATTGAACAGTGTGGGACTGAGCACACCTCCCTGTGGGGTTCCTAATTCAAAGTCTTTAGTTACACTTCTATGTCCCTGGAACAACACAGACGACTTTCTGTTGGACAGGTAGCCTTTAATCCAGCGGAGAAGCCATCCTCCATCATCCATTCTGGCAAGTTCACTAATGATTACATGTCGGTTGGCTACATCGAAAGCGGATTTAAGGTCAAGGAAGGTAGTGTATGAGCTGTCAGTGTGCAGGGTGAGAAAGGTGGCTATGCAATGATGCACGCTCCTTCCATGCATGAAACCATGTAACCGGGGAGACAAAAATTGTTTGATTCTGTACATGAGACGATTAAGAATCATTCTCTCAAATGTTTTACACAAGCAGCTAGTAAGAGATATTGGGCGAAATGCATTTTGTTGATTGGGCTTAGGAATTGGAATGATGAGGCTGTTGGTCCAAGATTGAGGGAGCTCCCCAGTTACATAGCTCATGTTATATAATTCAAGTAATGGATTACCTGGTACTCGACACAGCAATCTGAGTATGTTGTAAGTAATACCATCCTCACCAGGCGACGTGGAGTTGCCCTTAGTTAGTGCTGCATCAAGTTCATAATTAGTGAAAGGAATGTTGCAATCATCTGCCTTGCTGAGCATAAAGCAAACAAGTCTCTCCCTTGCATCATATTTGTCATTTAATTTTGCCTGTGTGGTACTGGGAAGATTGTCATAGCTAGATGTAGCAGCCCAAGCACTGACTAACTCATTCGCCCTATGCAAGGGATGAGGGTGCGCGATCTGCCCAGTTCTGTTACCCTTAATTCTATTTATGTCCCTCCATGCCCGGCTAAGTGGGGTGTGAGCATTAAGACCGTTGACAAATTTTTCCCAGTCTGTTTGCCGCAGCTCTGTCATACGCTCTCTGGCAGCAGCAAGGGCAGTTTGGAAGAGCCTCAGCATTCCAGGGGTACGATGGCTTCTATAGGCTAGGCCTAGTCTGCGAGCAGTACGTTTCAGTGTTCGAAGTTTAGAATAATAATAATATCTTTATTTACTACAAGTACATGTACAAGGTATACAGTCCTAGCTGACAACAATGACATACTACTATATAGAAACTCCCTTGTTATGCTCTGCATTTCGGGCAAATTAGGTCAGTGTCCCGGGATGCGACCCACACCAGTCGACTAACACCCAGGTACCCATTTTACTGATGGGGAACATAGACAACAGGTGAAAAGAAACACGTCCAATGTTTCTACTCTGGCTGGGAATCGAACCCAGACCCTCGCCGTGTGAAGCGAGAGCGTTAACCACCAGGCCACCAGAGCCACCTCATTGTAATAAGTATGGTTTTTGAAGGAGGTATGATTATTATGGAAGTTTGTTGGGTTTAGAGCACCAAGAGGTTTCAGTGGCGGCTCTAAGTAGTTCTGAATACTGCTCACAAGGTCATTGTTAAAGGTCTCTACAGAGGAACACTCATAGGAATTATACCAGTCAGTCACTTGTGCAACAAAGTCATCATTCTGATAAGTGGGAACATTAAAACGTTTCCGTTTGAATATCCCACCAGGAAGGATAGTATTACCAATATCTAGTGAGGTTAGCCTAAGGAAATGATCAGACGCTATATCTGTTACAATGGAAGACTCACAGCTGGCAGAAGTAATGTTGAAGCCCAGGCACAGATCAAGGACGCCTCCATAGATATGTGTGGGTTCAAGATCACCTACAATTTGGATATTATCATGACTGTTTAAGAGTGACAACAGTTGATTGCCATTACGATTACCAAACTGTGAGTTTCCAATGCTTTTGTGTCTCGCATTGTAATCGCCAATAATAAGAGTAGGCTCAGAATGAGCACAAGTTGGGAGCTCCAAGTAATTAAACTTATCAGCAGGAGCATACAAGTTAAATATGTTGAGAGCAGAGTTCCCTATATAAATCCTAACACCGTGATATTGTAGCCCCTCTGTTTTCTTATGTGCAAGAAGTTGATGGGGAAGTGATTTTTTAATATATAGAACACAAGAGTTAGTAGATTTGAGGTTATATGCAACAAATGATGGTAATTTAGGGGGTTGGGATTTTTCAGGGACTCTGCACTCTTGTAGACACACAACATCAATGGGTTCGGTGGTTACTTATGATGAAGGTCAGGAAGTCTTTTTCTAAGTGATGCAATATTCCAGCTTAATATAGAAAGTTTATACGAGTTTTGATCCATTATAGTAGTCCTGGGATCTTGTTGAGTTTCTCAGCATAATGAAAAAATTGTTCATATAAATAGCAGACCTTATCAATGTCAACAGTGCTACCCTTGTCCATGAGTTTTAAAAGTGCACTTCCAGTTGTAAGGCCTCGTGGGAGTCTTTGTATACCCAGAGCACGACGCTGTTTATGTGTGAATGTATGATAGGTGACACCACCACTCACATTCCCTCCTCCACTAACATTACACGCAACACTGTAACTGTCATCACCAACGCCACTACCAACATTGTGTTCATTACATTTATCAACAGTATTGTATTCAACATTAATGTCAATGTGGCTAACCTCATCACACTCGGCACCACCACTTATATTACGCTCATCACTATTACTAACATTATAGACACCACCGCTCTCATCACACTCTTCACCACCACTTATATTACGCTCATCACTATGACTAACATTATAGACACCACTGCTCTCATCACACTCTTCACCACCACTTATATTACGGTCATCACTATTACTAATATCATTGACACCATAGCCTTCATTATGATGCTCACTATAGTTATCAACACAAGTATTATATTCGTCATTACTGTAGTTAAGAACACCACCACCACCTTGTTCAGCAGCCTTACACTTGCTTTCACAAATTGTGACAATCTTGTTATTGGTACACTCTACACATCTTTCCTTGTGTTGTTCAAGTTGTTGTTTCAGGAGAAATTGTTGTGTTTCCAGTACTTTTATGCGTGACATCAGGTTGTATACCACAGGAGCAAGGCTTGGAACATCTGGAGACGTGAAGTCCCGGTCAGCTGAGCTCGTTGGCTGACTGTCAGCTGACTCAGCTAGGCTGGTATTGACAGCCGACGTGATGGAGGTCTGTTGACGTGCTCCCCAGGTGAGGTGATCAACCCCATTGTCTGAGGGCAGGCATGAGCCAGTATTCAGACCCGAAGTACCTGGTAGTCCTGGGGGGTCATAATGAGGGGTACAGGGTGAGGTGCGGTTGGCTGCGATGCGAGCAGCCCTCACACTGCAGTCAGCATGAGCTGCTGTGACTCCTGAGGTCTTACAATTGATACATTGTTTAGCAACAGTCTGTTGCTGTTTGATCATAGCATAACACCGTTCAGAAGGATGAGCATTGGCACACACTGCACACCAGTGTGACTTAGATGGGCATTTCCTGGCAATGTGGCCCCAGCGTTGACACTTATAACATCGACGTTGAGGAGGTCTGTACAATGCAATGTAATAGCGTCTGTTGAGGGCTGCGCGGGAGTGAATATAGCGTTGACGTGGTTTATGACAACGACCCAGGACCAGACTCAACCGGGCAACTAATTGTGCTGACCTTGACCTTGATTCAGTCTATTTTGGAGAACTCGTCTGTAGACATTCCAGTGGTCAGCCCTGTTTTTTTTCTGTATTGTTGATAACAATGTTGTTATTTCTATCCTAAGTAATGTTGGGTAAGTTATTTCCTCTCGGCAAGCTTTTTGGTTGTGAGATTATTACCTTTGCTGACAAAGCAGTTGCTGATGGGCTTGTTAATCGATTTGGTGGTGGATGGTCGGCGCCATTATATTGGTGCCTTGGCGTACTGTTCCTTTAAGTTCAGGGAGAATCACATGACCACGCATGTTATGATCCAGCTCCGGTCAGGCTACAAGTTAAACCTGAGGCACTAAAAGGTACACTGTGGAGAGAGTTTGTTGCCTAACATCCATCAGATCTCAAAAGACAATCTGGGAGGTCAAGTCTTTTAGACTTATGCAGGCCCGTGCATATTCTCCAACGGAGAATGCACACCACCGGTTATTTGAACCATTGTCATGGCATCGTTCCCCATTGATTAATGGATTATGAAACAACATTCGGCTTCTGAATCCTAGAGTGCTTGTGGTCTGGACGATTAGAAGGAAGGTAAATGATATTCTGGTTAATACTGATTCACGAGTCCTCACGTTCAGCCAACCAAACCTTCCCTTCTGCGTAGATCTTAGGTTGAGACACTTGGATGTAAATCCATTTGTTCTCTTTCCAGTACACTGCTTCAAGTGCCAGAAGTTTAGTTACAAGAGGACCAAGTATAATTTCAAATTCAAAAAATCATTTCTTTGCATAGTATATAATGTGTAGTTTACATTTAATAAAATATTGTTAAAAACAAAGAAAGCCACTAGCATGCATAAACATTTCGGGCAACACGCGTGTTGTGGTATAAAATTCGTGCCTAATGAGTATGAGTGTGTGTGTGTGTATGAGTGTGTGTGTGTGTGTATGAGTGTGTGTGTGTGTGTATGAGTGTGTGTGCGTGTGTGTGTATGAGTTTGTGTGTGTGTGTGTATGAGTTTGTGTGTGTGTGTGTGTGTGTGTGTGTGTGTGTGTGTGTGTGTGTGTGTGTGTGTGTGTACTCACCTATTTGTACTCACCTATTTGTGGTTGCAGGGGTCGAGTCCTAGCTCCTGCCCCCGCCTCTTCACCGGTTGCTACTGGGCCCTCCCTCTCCCCGCTCCATGAGCTTTATCAAACCTCGTCTTAAAACTGTGTATGGTTCCTGCCTCCACTACGTCATTTTCTAGGCTATTCCACTGCCTTACAACTCTATGACTGAAGAAATACTTCCTAATATCTCTCTGACTCATTTGTGTCTTCAACTTCCAATTGTGGCCTCTTGTTTCTGTGTCCCCTCCCTGGAACATCCTGTCTTTGTCCACCTTGTCTATTCCACGCAGTATTTTATATGTCGTTATCATGTCTCCCCTGACCCTCCTGTCCTCCAGTGTCGTCAGGCCGATTTCCCTTAATCTTTCTTCATAGGACATTCCCCTTAGCTCTGGAACTAACCTTGTCGCAAACCTTTGTACTTTCTCTAGTTTCTTGACGTGCTTTATCAAGTGCGGGTTCCAAACAGGTGCTGCATACTCCAGTATGGGCCTGACATACACGGTGTACAGTGTCTTGAATGATTCCTTACTAAGGTATCGGAATGCTGTTCTCAGGTTTGCCAGGCGCCCATATGCTGCAGCAGTTATCTGATTGATGTGTGCTTCCGGAGACATGCTCGGTGTTATACTCACCCCAAGATCTTTCTCCTTGAGTGAGGTTTGCAGTCTTTGGCCACCTAGCCTATACTCTGTCTGTGGTCTTCTGTGCCCTTCCCCTATCTTCATGACTTTGCATTTGGCAGGATTAAATTCGAGAAGCCATTTGCTGGACCAGGTGTCCAGTCTGTCCAGGTCTCTTTGAAGTCCTGCCTGGTCTTCATCAGATTTAATTCTCCTCATTAACTTCACATCATCTGCAAACAGGGACACTTCTGAATCCAACCCTTCCGTCATGTCGTTCACATATACCAAAAATAGCACTGGTCCTAGGACCGACCCCTGTGGGACCCCGCTCGTCACAGGTGCCCACTGTGATACATCATTACGTACCATGACTCGTTGTTGCCTCCCTGTCAGGTATTCTCTGATCCATTGCAGTGCCCTTCCTGTTATATGCGCCTGATGCTCTAGCTTCTGCACTAATCTCTTGTGAGGAACTGTGTCAAAGGCCTTCTTGCAGTCCAAGAAGATGCAATCAACCCACCCCTCTCTCTCTTGTCTTACTTCTGTTATTTTATCATAAAACTCCAGAAGGTTTGTGACACAGGATTTGCCTTCCGTGAATCCGTGCTGGTTGGCATTTATACTCCTGTTCCGTTCCAGGTGCTCCACCACTCTCCTCCTGACAATCTTCTCCATAATTTTGCATACTATACACGTCAATGACACAGGTCTATAGTTTAGTGCCTCTTTTCTGTCTCCTTTTTTAAAAATGGGAACTACATTTGCCGTCTTCCATACCTCAGGTAGTTGCCCAGTTTCCAGGGATGTGTTGAAGATTGTGGCAAGTGGCACGCACAACATATCTGCTCCCTCTCTAAGGACCCACGGGGAGATGTCCGGTCCCATTGCCTTTGAGGTATCGATGTCCCTTAGCAGTTTCTTCACCTCCTCCTCATCTGTATGTATGTCGTCCAACACTTGTTGGTGTATTCCTTGCTGGTGTCCCCATCTGGTCTGTCCCCCCAGAGTCCTTCCTGTCTCTACTGTAAATACTTCCTTAAATCTCGTGTTGAGCTCCTCACATACCTCTTGATCGTTTCTTGTGAGTTCTCCACCTTCTTTCCTCAGCCTTATCACCTGGTCCTTGACTGTTGTCTTCCTCCTAATGTGGCTATACAACAGTTTCGGGTCAGATTTGACTTTCGATGCTATGTCGTTTTCATACTGTCGCTGGGCCTCCCTCCTTATCTGTGCATACTCGTTTCTGGCTCTTCTACTAATCTCCTTGTTTTCCTGGGTCCTATGCCTCCTGTACCTTTTCCATTCTCTGTTGCACTTAGTTTTTGCCTCCCTACACCTTCGGGTAAACCAAGGACTCGTTTTGGTCTTCCTATTATTTCTGTTTCCCTTGGGAACAAAACTTTCCTCTGCCTCCTTGCACTTTGTTGCCACATATTCCATCATCTCGTTTACTGATTTTCCTACCATTTCTCTGTCCCACTGAACCTCCTGCAGGAAGTTTCTCATACCTGTGTAGTCCCCCCTTTTATAGTTTGGCCTGTCCCCTTCAGTTCCTGTTACCTTCTCCACTTGTAACTCTACTATATAGTCAAAACTCAGCACCACATGATCGCTAGCTCCAAGGGGCCTCTCGTAAGTGATGTCCTCAATGTCCGAACTGCTCAGGGTGAACACAAGATCCAGTCTTGCTGGCTCATCCTCCCCTCTCTCTCTGGTTGTGTCCCTGACATGTTGATGCATGAGGTTTTCAAGTACCACATCCATCATCTTGGCTCTCCATGTTTCGGGACCCCCATGTGGCTCCAGGTTTTCCCAGTCGATCTCCCTGTGGTTGAAATCGCCCATTACCAGTAACTTTGCTCTGCTCGAGTGAGCTCTTCTTGCCACCTCAGCCAGTGTGTCCACCATCACCCTGTTGTTTTCTTCGTACTCCTCTCTTGGCCTCCTGCAGTTCTGTGGTGGGTTATACATCACTCCAGTGTGTGTGTGTGTGTGTGTTTATGTGTGTGTGTGTATGAATTTGTATGTGTGTGTGTGTGTGTGTGTGAGAGAGAGAGAGACTCAGCAATCAACATTTGCACCAATAACTCACTACAGTTGTGACCGGGTGTGGAAGTGTGAATTGCTCATTACTCTAAAATTTGTTCATGACTGCAGCCATGTATAAACGTAAGTAACCATTCTTACAGTATTCATTACCTTTGTAACTTGTGAGTTCATTACCTTTGTAACTTGTGAGTTCATTACCTTGTACCTAGTTCAGCCATCAAAACTTTGGAGCCCGGTCCCTGGACCCATTGTGTACCTCTGTAATCTGTAAATACCTTTGTAACTTGTCATGATTGTGACGAGACCTACCTGGAGTTCATTACCTTTGTAAATTGTGAGTTCATTACCTTTGTAAATTGTGAATTCATTACCTCTGTAACTTGCTCAGCTATCAAAACTTTGAGGCCCAGTCCCTGGACCAATTATGTACCTCTGTAATCTTTTGACTACCGCCCACAGGATGGGTATGGGGTGCATAATAAACATATTAAACTAAACTAACCTAATGAGGTATATTGCAGTGTCACAACTGTGGGGTCTCCCACGGTTGTGTGTGTTAACTCAAAAGAGTGAGGCATCTGGCCAGTGTTTAGCCATAGGGTTCATCTGATCTTAGTGTAATAATGACGTCTCGCTCTACCCCTGCTATGAGCATCAGTGATTTATTTTTTCAATGAGACATTTGGCTTCATCATACCCTCAGGGAGGATTTAAAATATAATAAAAAGGACTTTTTTTTACATCTGCTCTTGTTGCCACCTCCCTAGTTAAGAACGATAATAAACTTGTTGAACTAGGCATAAGAATTAACAACTGGGCGTCTACACTGCAAACTGAATTGTTTGCAATCATAATGGCGCTAAAGCTAACTTATGACACTGAGCTTGACTCTATCATCATTACTGATTCTATGTCATCATTGAATACTCTTGACTCATATAATGACTCCAACAACATGCTCATTGGGGAAGCCAGGTATAGATACTCAAAAATTAGGGACAAAGGAATTAATGTACAGTTGCTATGGATCCCATCACACATTGGATTACTCCTTCATGATAAAGTTGATATGTTAGCCAAGAAGAGTACCCAGTAGGAGAATGTAGAATATAACTTTGGTATAACTGTGTCTAGCATTAGGAATAATATTAGGAGAGAAGTAAATAATGAAAATGATTGTTATAGGAATGCAGTTAGAAGCCTGAGTAGATCTATAACCCACCATGATAACATGAACGTAGATAAGTATGTTTATGGAGCAACTTGCAATGTGAACAGACTGACTGATGTAGTGGCCAGGCTTAGGCTTGGTTACAAGTACTTCTGGCAGTTTGGGAGACACACAGATGATGATCAAACTAAATGCAAATTATGTGATCAGGCATATGGTCACTGTCTTAAACACTATGTGCTTAATTGTCCACTTATTGAGGAATACAGAGACAATATAATAACCTATGTAACATGTCAAGAATAATAAGATACCTGAAAATAAGATACCTGATATACTAAGCAAATTTCCTAAATTTGCTTGTAACAGATAAGTGAACTGTAGATATGCAGATATAAACTCATATATACACCTGTTAACCCTTTTGGGGCCTAGTTCCTAGGCCTTTTGTATATCCATATGCTCTTGCGCTACCGTCCACAGGATGGATATTGGGTGCACAATAAACTAGCCACTTCGGTGGCAAAATCTAAAATCTCTAGTAGGAGTGAGTGGGCGTCTGGCTTGGCCGGTGTTTAGACAAAAAGGTTCATCTGATATAATTGGGAACACATTGTTCCCGTTTCTGTTTTGGACAAAACTGTTTTCCCTTCAATTCCAGCCTAGACTGGAAACATTTTTCTCGGACTCGCGAGAAGTAAGGCTCAGGAAGGCTTTGGTGGCCTTTAACAATCCCAGCACCACCATCGGGAGGAAAAGGACTTGCTAAATAAATTGTGTATATCCTGAAGATGATGAGGCTCTTGTTGATATCTTGCCAGAAACACCTGCACCAGGAGGTATATTGTGTTCCTGTTGATACCTTTTGCGGGAATATACTTTTCTATCAGAAAGTACACCATGTCCTTTAAAGTACTGCCGATGGAGAAAATAACAATTGTTCAGGGATATTTTCCAGGTAAGATAAGATAAGATAAGATTTCGTTCGGATTTTTAACCCCGGAGGGTTAGCCACCCAGGATAACCCAAGAAAGTCAGTGCGTCATCGAGGACTGTAACTTATTTCCATTGGGGTCCTCAATCTTGTCCCCCAGGATGCGACCCACACCAGTCGACTAACACCCAGGTACCTATTCGCTGCTAGGTGAACAGGACAATAGTGTAAGGAAACGTGTCGAAATGTTTCCACCCACCGGGAATCGAACCCAGGCCCTCCATGTGTGAAGCGGGAGCTTTAGCCACCAGGCCACCGGGCCACGTACTGGACCTTGTACTTCGTACTGATAAGATAAGATAAGATAAGATTTCGTTCGGATTTTTAACCCCGGAGGGTTAGCCACCCAGGATAACCCAAGAAAGTCAGTGCGTCATCGAGGACTGTCTAACTTATTTCCATTGGGGTCCTTAATCTTGTCCCCCAGGATGCGACCCACACCAGTCGACTAACACCCAGGTACCTATTTGCTGCTAGGTGAACAGGACAACAGGTGTAAGGAAACGTGTCGAAATGTTTCTACCCGCCGGGAATCGAACCCGGGTCCTCTGTGTGTGAAGCGGGGGCTTTAGCCACCAGGCCACCGGGCCACCTGGTACAAGGAGATATATTGTTTTCTTAAACGAAACCTAGTTCTGGAACGTAACATCAAGTTACATAGCATATTTCTTACAGATATAAGGGAGCTGGAAAATGTGAACAGAGAATGACGTTCCTTTTGCAGGTTGCCCAAATAGTAACAGCCTGACTGATCAGAGACTAGACTGCTTAGCGGACAGAGGATGCAGGCTCTACCACTCATTGCTCTTAATAACCCATATTAAGAGTTCTTGGTCTAAGGAATGGGAGCTACCCCACTCCTTCCTTGAGTCAATAGTGATTTCCTTCCATTCTTGATGTGTTGTCTGATCTCTTTAGGGTTTAGTGCTTCGTCGAGAATATTATTAACTGTATGATCCTTAAGGATATAATGCTTCATATAATTAATGTGTGTTGCAGGTACCTGGTGCTGGAACATGTGTCTGGGGGAGAGCTGTTCGACTACCTCGTCAAGAAGGGCAGATTAACACCCAAGGAAGCACGGAGATTCTTCAGACAGATTATATCAGCCTTAGATTTTTGCCATAGTCATTCAATATGGTGAGTATATTGACAGTATGTATTATGGGGTTGAGTAGGTGAATGAGTGTCAAGTGTGGAACTATATTGCATTTTTATGCATTGTTAATGCTGCAACTTTACTGTGATCTAGCAGGACAACTGTGATAGAGATCAACTAATGACCAGTTTATATTACATTTAGTCAGAATGACTAGGTAACAGTGTTATTAATTTGCAGAATACAGTGGAACCTTGAATGTCGATTGCATTACTTGTCAAACAAATCGGTTTTCGGACAAGGAATTCCAGAAAAAAAATGTCCTGGTTTTCATACATCCTCTCGGTTGTTGACCGATATTACAACCCAGGGGTCCCAAAGGTCTGTTATTCTGGGTGTAAAGGGAGCAAAATAAACACAGCAGAAAACTTTTGACTTATATTGAGTTCATTACCTTTGTAAATTGTGAGTTCATTACCTTTGTAAATTGTGAGTTCATTACCTCTGTAACTTGCTCAGCTATCAAAACTTTGGAGTCCAGTCCCTGGACCAATTATGTACCTCTGTAATCTTTTGACTACCGCCCACAGGATGGGTATGGGGTGCATAATAAACATATTAAACTAACTAACTTCACCAATTTAGAACAGAAGTTTATTTTTATTATTTATTATCACACTGGCCGATTCCCACCAAGGCAGGGTGGCCCAAAAAAGAAAAACTTTCACCATCATTCACTCCATCACTGTCTTGCCAGAAGGGTGCTTTACACTACATTTTTTAAACTGCAACATTTACACCCCTCCTTCAGAGTGCAGGCACTGTACTTCCCATCTCCAGGACTCAAGTCCGGCCTGCTGGTTTCCCTGAACCCCTTCATAAATGTTACTTTGCTCACACTCCAACAGCACATCAAGTATTAAAAACCATATGTCTCCATTCACTCCTATCAAACACGCTCACGCATGCCTGCTGGAAGTCCAAGGCCCTCGCACACAAAACCTCCTTTACCCCCTCCCTCCAACCTTTCCTAGGCCGACCCCTACCCCGCCTTCCTTCCACTACAGACTGATACACTCTTGAAGTCACTCTGTTTTGCTCCATTTTCTCTACATGTCCGAACCACCTCAACAACCCTTCCTCAGCCCTCTGGACAACAGTTTTGGTAATCCCACACCTCCTCCTAACTTCCAAACTACGAATTTTCTGCATTATATTCACACCACACATTGCCCTCAGACATGACATCTCCACTGCCTCCAGCCTTCTCCTCGCTGCAACATTCATCACCCATCCTTCACACCCATATAAGAGCGTTGGTAAAACTATACTCTCATACATTCCCCTCTTTGCCTCCAAGGACAAAGTTCTTTGTCTCCACAGACTCCTAAGTGCACCACTCACCCTTTTCCCCTCGTCAATTCTGTGATTCACCTCATCTTTCATAGACCCATCCGCTGACACGTCCACTCCCAAATATCTGAATACATTCACCTCCTCCATACTCTCTCCCTCCAATCTGATATCCAATCTTTCATCACCTAATCTTTTTGTTATCCTCATAACCTTACTCTTTCCTGTATTCACCTGTAATTTTCTTCTTTTGCACACCCTACCAAATTCATCCACCAATCTCTGCAACTTCTCTTCAGAATCTCCCAAGAGCACAGTGTCATCAGCAAAGAGCAACTGTGACAACTCCCACTTTATGTGTGATTCTTTATCTTTTAACTCCACGCCTCTTGCCAAGACCCTCGCATTTACTTCTCTTACAACCCCATCTTTTTATTTATTATCACACTGGCCGATTCCCACAAAGGCAGGGTGGCCCGAAAAAGAAAAACTTTCACCATCATTCACTCCATCACTGTCTTGCCAGAAGGGTGCTTTACACTACAGTTTTTCAACTGCAACATTAACACCCCTCCTTCAGAGTGCAGGCACTGTACTTCCCATCTCCAGGACTCAAGTCCGGCCTGCCGGTTTCCCTGAACCCCTTCATAAATGTTACTTTGCTCACACTCCAACAGCACGTCAAGTATTAAAAACCATTCGTCTCCATTCACTCCATTTTAGGTAGTAGGTTGGTAGACAGCAACCACCCAGGGAAGTACTACCATCCTGCCAGATGACTGTGAAACAGAAACCTGTAACTGTTTTGCATGATGGTAGGATTGCTGGTGTCTTTTTCTGTCTCATAAACATGCTAGATAACAGGGATATCTTGCTACTCCAACTTACACTTTGGTCACACTTCACAGACATGCACATGCATATATATATATACATACATCTAGGTTTTTCTCCTTTTTCTACATAGCTCTTGTTCTTTATTTCTTCTATTGTCCATGGGGAAGTGGAAAAGAATCTTTCCTCCGTAAGCCATGCGTGTCGTATGAGGCGACTAAAATGCCGGGAGCAATGGGCTAGTAACCCCTTCTCCTGTAGACATTTACTAAAAAAGAGAAGAAGAAAAAAAAACCCATCTATAAATATATTAAACAACCACAGTGACGTCACACATCCTTGTCTAAGGCCTACTTTTACTGGGAAATAATTTCCCTCTTTCCTACATACTCTAACTTGAGCCTCACTATCTTCGTAAAAACTCTTCACTGCTTTCAGTAACCTACCTCCTACACCATACACCTGCAACATCTGCCACATTGCCCCCCTATCCACCCTGTCCATAAATGCCACAAAGACCTCTTTAGCCTTATCTAAATACTGTTCACTTATATGTTTCACTGTAAACACCTGGTCCACACACCCCCTACCTTTCCTAAAGCCTCCTTGTTCATCTGCTATCCTATTCTCCGTCTTACTCTTAATTCTTTCAATAATAACTCTACCATACACTTTACCAGGTATACTCAACAGACTTATCCCCCTATAATTTTTGCACTCTCTTTTGTCCCCTTTGCCTTTATACAAAGGAACTATGCATGCTCTCTGCCAATCCCTAGGTACCTTACCCTCTTCCATACATTTATTAAATAATTGCACCAACCACTCCAAAACTATATCCCCACCTGCTTTTAACATTTCTATCTTTATCCCATCAATCCCGGCTGCCTTACCCCCATTCATTTTTACCTACTGCCTCACGAACTTCCCCCACCTCACAACTGGCTCTTCCTCACTCCTACAAGATGTTATTCCTCCTTGCCCTATACACGAAATCACAGCTTCCCTATCTTCATCAACATTTAACAATTCCTCAAAATATTCCCTCCATCTTCCCAATACCTCTAACTCTCCATTTAATAACTCTCCTCTCCTATTTTTAACTGACAAATCCATTTGTTCTCTAGGCTTCCTTAACTTGTTAATCTCACTCCAAAACTTTTTCTTATTTTCAACAAAATTTGTTGATAACATCTCACCCACTCTCTCATTTGCTCTCTTTTTACATTGCTTCACCACTCTCTTAACCTCTCTCTTTTTCTGCATATACTCTTCCCTCCTTGCATCACTTCTACTTTGTAAAAACTTCTCATATGCTAACTTTTTCTCCCTTACTACTCTCTTTACATCATCATTCCACCAATCGCTCCTCTTCCCTCCCGCACCCACTTTCCTGTAACCACAAACTTCTGCTGAACACTCTAACACTACATTTTTAAACCTACCCCATACCTCTTCGACCCCATTGCCTATGCTCTCATTAGCCCATCTATCCTCCAATAGCTGTTTATATCTTACTCTAACTGCCTCCTCTTTTAGTTTATAAACCTTCACCTCTCTCTTCCCTGATGCTTCTATTCTCCTTGTATCCCATCTACCTTTTACTCTCAGTGTAGCTACAACTAGAAAGTGATCTGATATATCTGTGGCCCCTCTATAAACATGTACATCCTGAAGTCTACTCAACAGTCTTTTATCTACCAATACATAATCCAACAAACTACTGTCATTTCGCCCTACATCATATCTTGTATACTTATTTATTCTCTTTTTCTTAAAATATGTATTACCTATAACTAAACCCCTTTCTATACAAAGTTCAATCAAAGGTTCTCCCATTATCATTTACACCTGGCACACCAAACTTACCTACCACACCCTCTCTAAAAGTTTCTCCTACTTTAGCATTCAGGTCCCCTACCACAATTACTCTCTCACTTGGTTCAAAGGCTCCTATACATTCACTTAACATCTTCCAAAATCTCTCTCTCTCCTCTGCATTCCTCTCTTCTCCAGGTGCATACACGCTTATTATGACCCACTTTTCGCATCCAACCTTTACTTTAATCCACATAATTCTTGAATTTACACATTCATATTCTCTTTTCTCCTTCCATAACTGATCCTTCAACATTACTGCTACCCCTTCCTTTGCTCTAACTCTCTCAGATACTCCAGATTTAATCCCATTTATTCCTCCCCACCGAAACTCCCCTACCCCCTTCAGCTTTGTTTCGCTTAGGGCCAGGACATCCAACTTCTTTTCATTCATAACATCAGCAATCATCTGTTTCTTGTCATCTGTACTACATCCACGCACATTCAAGCATCCCAGTTTTATAAAGTTTTTCTTCTTCTCTTTTGTAGTAAATGTCTACAGGAGAAGGGGTTACTAGCCCATTGCTCCCGGCATTTTAGTCGCCTCATATGACACGCATGGCTTACGGAGGAAAGATTCTTTTCCACTTCCCCATGGACAATAGAAGAAATAAAGAAGAACAAGAGCTATTTAGAAAAAGGAGAAAAACCTAGATGTGTGTATATATGTATGCATGTGCGTGTCTGTGAAGTGTGACCAAGGTGTAAGTAGGAGTAGCAAGATATCCCTGTTATCTAGTGTGTTTATGAGACAGAAAAAGAAACCAGCAATCCTACCATCATGCAAAACAGTTACAGGTTTCTGTTTCACAGTCATCTGGCAGGACGGTAGTACTTCCCTGGGTGGTTGCTGTCTACCAACCTACTACCTACAAGTATGTACACTATATACACTATGTACAACAATAGGTATTAGTGCACTCCACGGTAAGTAAGGCAGAATAGAAGCCACTAGAGAGCAGACCGTGCTTCAACCAGCTCTAGAATGGGAATGACAAGGGCAGACAGGAGAGTGGTACCCACATAACCTCTGCGATTGCCAAAACCATCTTCTCATTGGCTAGAACCTGGGTACTGGTTGAACGACGGGATCCCATCGTCAACCCTCAGTCCCCTGGTTCGCTGGTTGGGGGAGATAGCCTATAAATGAGGGTGTGTACATGCTCCGGATAAAGCCGAATAAAGGTTACGTACTCTTTGCATGCCACGCCCCCACCCCGAGAAGGCTTAGGATTAGGCTCCCACCTCCCAGTGGTAACTGTGCCGCCATGGCACAAAATAATGGGACCGCCTTTCCTCTCAACCATCCAACTCTTAGATAGAGCTCAGCTTTTTACGTGACAAAAAGCCAAACCCTAAACTCAGAGCGAGACAGCAGACAGTCGGGCTAGCTTAGGTCCAAGACACGGGTGGACGGTAGCCTGCATCCCCTCACTAAAAAAAAAACCCACAGCAGGGGATAAAAAAAAAGAGCTTGGAAGGGGTTACCACAAGTAACCTAACACATCCTAACCTAATATATAATTATAAATAATATTGTTAGACTCTAGATAAAGAGTCTGCCAACTTATTTTCTTTGCCGGCAATATGTACAATTCTGAGAGAGTAGGGTTGCAGTTGTAGACTCCATCTCATAAGCCTTGTATTGTGGTTCTTCATGGCTTGGCGATATACTAGAGGATTGTGATCACTGTAGACCGTGACCACCTGTGAAGTTTGTCCCACATAAACATCAAAGTGCTCCAAAGACAGTACCAGCATGAGGGCTTCTTTTTCAATGGTAGAGTAAGCCCTCTGATGCAGCTGGAACTTTGCAGAGAAGAAGGCTACAGGCTGCAACTCCTTGGCCCCGTTTTGCAACAGTACTGCCCCAACCCCAGACTCACAAGCATCAACCTGTAATGAGAAAGGTTTGGAGAAGTCTGGAGACAAAAGAATGGGTGCAGTACACAATAATCTTTTTGCTTTGTCAAACGCATCCTGAGCAACTGAAGTCCAAATAAAGGGAACTTTGTGACTGGTAAGAGAGGTAAGAGGGGCTACAATATCTGACAAATTTTTACAGAATCTTCTGTAAAATCCTATCATGCCTAGGAAACGTTGAAGAGATTCCCTATCTTGTGGAACTGGATAATCTTTAATGGCAAGAACTTTAACAAGTTTAGGAGCAACTTTACCACTCCTACTTCATGGCCTAGAAAAGTAACAGTGGCCTGGCCAAAGGAAGACTTAGATAAATTAACAGTTAAATGGGAACTCTGAAAGGTCTCAAAGAGAGCCTTAAGTCTAAATAGGTGTTGATCCCAAGTATCAGACACCACAACAATATCATCCAGGTATGCTGCCGTGCCTTCAAGTCCTTTAATAGCCTGATGGATAAGTTTCTGGAATGAAGAGGGGGAGTTTTTCATTCCAAAGGGGGTAACTATATTGATAATGACCTCCTGGAATTATGAAGGCAGAGATTTCCTTCGCCTTATCCGTCAAAGGTACCTGATAGTAACCTTTAAGGAGATCTAACTTGGACACAAAAGTAGCCTTACCCACAAAATCTATTACATCATCCAGACGAGGAAGAGGGTAAGCGTCTCTGATTGTGACCTCATTCACCTTACGGTAGTCTGTACACATACGAAACCCTCCATCAGCTTTTTTAACAAGGATGCACGGCGAAGCCCATGGACTAGACGACTCCTCCACTAACCCATGCTCTAACAGAAATTCTACTTCCTGCTGAAGTAGCCTGTGCTTTTCAGGATTAGCTCTGTAGGGGGAGAGTTTAGAGTTTCCCACATCTACATCATGATAACCTAACGTACATTTTTTCGGCACATCCGAAAAAATATCAGGGTATGACTGTAGAAGCGCAGTTAAACTTGTTGCTTGAGTTTCAGATAGCCCCACCATTAAAGGGCTAGGGTTCTTGAGGAGGACAGAGTTTGGAAGTTTGACATTAATTTCAGAAATAGAGTGCAAAGAGTCAGAGTCGTCCTCAGAGGAAGAGGACAGAGTCATTACTGGGACTTTATCTGGTGCATGAAAAGATTTTAATTGATTAATGTTGTAAGTTTTAGTTTTTGAGGTCTTATCAAGGGGAGCTACCACATAATTTACATAGATAATTTACTTACAATTTGCATAGGTCCCGTAAATCTAGCTTTCAAGGTGTGGCCAGGTATAGGTTCCTGCATCAACACCTTGTCTCTTGGATGGAAGGAGTGGAATTGTGCATTTCTGTCATACCTCTGTTTCATCTTATTTTGAGCTGCCTTTAGGTTAGCCTTGGCTAACTGACGTGCCACCTGCAACCTTGAAGACGGGTTGTAGAGCGTTAAGCTAACATCTTCTCCCATCCATCCTTCTTTGAGCACCCGAAGAGGACCTCGTACATTGTGCCCAAAGATCAGCTCAAACGGACTATACCCGGTAGACTCTTGCACCGTTTCTCGTACTGAGAACAGCAACAAAGGTAGTGATTCATCCCAGTCTGTAGGAAAATGCATGCAAAAAGTTCTCATCATGGTTTTTAACGTCTGATGGAATCTTTCCAAGGCGCCTTGGGACTGCGGATGATAGGTAGTGGATAAGTTGTGGATTATCCTTAACCTAGTTAGTGCTTTTCTAAATGCTTTGGCAGTGAAGTTAGTACCTTGTTCACTTTGAATAGTTTTAGGAATGCCAAAACAAGAAATAAATCTGGTTAAAGCTTTGAGAATAGCTTTAGTATTAATACTGCACATGGGAATTGCTTCAGGGTATCTAGTTACTCTCCATAATGGTAAATAAATACTGATTTCCCGACTTTGGCCTAGGTAGTGGACCTACACAATCTATAATTAAATCTACAAAAGGTTCTCCGTCAGCAGGTATAGGTTGAAGAGGTGCAGGTTTAATGGAATTTTCCAGGTTTCCCTACTTGCTGACATTTTCGGCAACACTGGATATGATTCTTCACATCCTGCTTTAATTTTGGCCAATAAAATTCTTTTGTGATTCTATATAATGTTTTAGTAATTCCTAAGTGACCTCCTAATGAAGTATTATGAGCTATATTCAATATTTGAGGTCTAAACTTTGTTGGAACTACGTACTAACCTGTCTGACAATTGCCGGCCCTCTATCTCCTTACCAGTCTCAGTGCAGATCAGATAGTTGTTTTTAAGTTTATACTTGACCGGATGATCCAAAGAGGATTTACCCATGGCTGCCTGAAAAGCGAAATTTAAAGAAGGGTCCTTTCGTTGTTCTTCCCGGAAGGACAGTCCCTCGGGCACGGAAACAGAGATATCTGGCAATCCTACAACCTTGGAATAGGAAGGCTTGATCTGGGTCTGTTCACTTGATCTACGAGGCTCTGGCCAGTTTTCCTCGTAAAACAAAGTGTCTATTCCGAGATTGGAGGCGTCCAAGGATGGGTCAACATTCTTGTGAGACAACCCTTGGGATGTTGCCTGAGTTATAGCCAACACCGGAGAAGAATTAATCATTATGGGTTCAGGACATACACTAGTAGTGGTAATGTTATTACCCAGTAATAACATGGCATCTTTCATGGGGAATCCTTTGGATACACCCACAGTCAAGTACCCAGTGTAATATTTGCACTGTACATAAATTTTGTGCAAAGGGACAGAATATATAGCTCCTCCAAATGCCTCCAACAAAATAGAGGAATTTAAGGAGGTATTCTTTGAAAGGGGTAATATTCCCTCTCTTATAAGTGAGCAATATGCTCCAATATCTCTAAAGGTTTTGACTTCAGTTGTTTCGAGTTTTCCTGAAGGGAAATAAGACTCTGACAGTAATAAGGGGCCATCCCTTTTTCTACTTCTTTCAGGGACATGTTACTAGGGATATTAGAGATTTTCCCAATGGGTTGGGGTTTATGGGGGCAGTTGGGACGGATGTGACCTATTTTATTGCACAGGTAGCAGACGATGGGTTTGCCTTTAACTCCCTGCTGAGGTTGCAACTGGTGTCGCTCTGGCTGGTGTCTTTCTGGATACTGTTGTCGAGTTGCACCATGTTGAGTAGTTTCTCTCACCAGGTAGACCATAAGTTGAGAAGCGTGGCTCACCAGGTGATTTAGTTGGCTGACGTAGACGTTCTCCCTCCGGCTGGCACTTCGTCCTCCAAGGTTGATGATCTCTGCTTATGCCAGGCTGTTGAAAAGAGAGATGGGACTGCTCGGACAAGGAGCGGTTAGTTTCAAAGGTATCAGCCAACCTGGCTGTCTCCAATGCAGTGGTTAAGTCACGATCCTGCAGAAAGACTCAGACCTCCCTTCCCACAGACTCCAGCAGGTTGTCAGTCAGAATAAGCTGCACAAGATCATCAAAGGTAGCAACACCACTTGCTTTATACCAGCTGGTAAAAGCTTTGGTCTGCTGTCGCACAAAATCAACCAGGGATTGACCAAACTGTCGTCTGCCTAATTTAAACAACTTTCTGTACTTAGCTGGGATACATGTATATGCTCCCAAAACTGTGGTCTTCACTATTTTATAATCGGAAAAATCAGTATCATTTAACACTGACGTAAATTCCTGTGCCTTACCAAGCAATGCTGTGTGAACCAACGATGCCCAATGCTGTTCTGGCCACCTCAAGGCTCGAGCCTGATTTTCGAAAGCTTCGAAAAATTGTTCTGGTTCGGCCTCATTGAAGCTGTACTGCTTTCTGTAAACTAAAATCATTTACAAGATGCAAAAACTGCCTTCTTTCTTTTTCCCTATCAAACTCTTCTTTTGCAAATGCTCTCTGTTCCTTAGTCTGCTCAAGATTGATTTTTGCAAGCTCAAGTGCCAACACCGCTGATTCACCTTGAGACATCCCTGCTGCACTAGACTTACGATTTTGCTCTGTTGATGTACCATCTTCCTCCTGCGAGAACATAGGAGTTTTATTCCTGGTTCCCGTAGAGGGAGGAGTTTGATGTGCCATTTCCTCTTCCCAAAGTTTGTCAGTGATCAGTGAACGCAGTTGCGCAGCTGTGAGAGTGCGTTCATAATCAATGCCAATGGAACAAGCAATTTGCCAACAACATTGTAGGGACAATTTAGGTAGGTTAAACAAGGTATATTCTGACACCAGACGTCTGACTCGTCTAGGTGGCATACCCCAATATACAAGTTATTTGCTATGCACAGTACAATTGTAGAATACCCCAATGTAACACGTTATTTGCAGAACATGCTTAGCTATGCACAGTACGATTGCAGAATACGCATACGCTTACAAGGTGGATACGCAATAGCAAAGCTGACTGCAAAAATCTTCACACTGAACAAGCTAATAGCGAGCTGTTGAACAATCATACAATAGCAAGGCTGACCATAGCAAAGCAACTGACACACAAAGTTTGTAAAGCGTTGGCAAAGCTAATGCAATGCCAGACAGCAAGCTACACACTGTTCCACGAGATTGACCGTAGCGAAACGAGCACACCTGAACAAGCTAGTAGCAAGCTGTTGAACAAACATACAATAGCAAGGCTGACCATAGCAAAGCAACTGACACGCAAAGTTTGTAAAGCGTTGGCAAAGCTAATGCAATGCCAGACAGCAAGCTACACAATGTTCCTGCTTCCAGCTTCACCCTAGGCTCAACCCTTTGTCTAAGTCCAGCTCCAGCTCTCGGACAGGCTACCCATATTACAACCCAGGAGTCCCAAAGGCCTGTTATCCTGAGTGTAAAGGGAGCAAAATAAACACAGCAGAAAACTTTTGACTTATATTATCCTTCACCAATTTAGACCAGAAGTATGTACACTATATACACTATGTACAGCAATAGGTATTAGTGCACTCCACGGTAAACAAGGCAGAATAGAAGCCACTAGAGAGCAGACCGTGCTTCAACCAGCTCTAGAATGGGAATGACAAGGGCAGACAGGAGAGTGGTACCCACATAATCTCTGCAATTGCCAAAACCATCTTCTCATTGGCTAGAACCTGGGTACTGGTTGAACGATGGGGCCCCATCATCAACCCTCAGTCCCCTGGTTCACTGGTTGGGGGAGATAGCCTGTAAATGAGGGTGTGTACATGCGCCGAATAAAGGTTACGTACTCTTTGTGTGCCACAACCGACAATGAATGGTTCAGGTCATGCGCTCACAGAATGTGCACTGGACAATGACACAAGCCAATGAAAGACAGGCTCACTTTGTTACTGTGTGGTAATGCAAGTGGGGACCTGAAATTGAAACCCTTACTTGGTTATCATTCTAAAAATCCACGAGTTTTTAAGAAGAACAGTGTTATGAAAAACAAATTGGCTGTAATGTGGAGGGGCAACATGAAAGCTTGGGTAACAAGACAATTTTTTTATTGAGTGGGTTCATGAGGTCTTTGCTACCACTGTCAAAAAGTACCTCATTAAAAAAAAATTGCCACCCAGGGTCCTTTTACTGATTGATAATGCTCCTGCTCACCCTCCAGGCTTGGAAAATGAGTTGCTGGAGTTCAATTTTATAACTGTGAAGTTCTTGCCTCCTAACACCACTCCTCTCAGCTAGCTCATGGACCAGCAGGCCATTTCTAACTTCAAGAAATTGTACACCAAAGCACTTTTTGAAAGGTGCTTTAACCCTTTGACTGTTTTCGACGTATAAATACGTCTTACGAGCCAATGTTTCTGACGTATATATACTCAATAATTCTAGCGGCTTCAAATCAAGCGGGAGAAAGCTGGTAGGCCCACATGTGAGAGAATGGGTCTGTGTGGTCAGTGTGCACCACATAAAAAAAATCCTGCAGCACACATTGCATAATGAGAAAAAAAAAACTGATCGTTTTTTTTGGAATAAAACGCCGACTTTGAGGTGTATTTTCGTATAGTATTTATCATTGTATTCGCGTTTTTGTGGTCTTAGGTGATAAAATGGAAAACATATTACAGAAATAGAGATGATTTTCATTACTTTGACGATGAAAACGACCTTGAAACTGAGCTCAAAGTAGCGGAAATGTTCAATTTTTACCAATGTTCAGGAGTAAATAAATCACACCACACGTCCAATACACGTCAACTGGGGAGTCTAATATTCTTTCACTAGTGCACTGATATTATTTATACCATTTTTACAATAATGGAGTAGTCTGCATAACAGTAAATTTTGTATTTTTTGTATGAATAAAAAATCAAAATAGAAAGCAATAATAATATAAGAGGGGCCTAGAGATGTGACTAATGAACAGAGCATATGTTATTTTAGTGCCACGAATGTCTACCTTGTTTATTCTGGACCCTATTTTGAAATTGGCATCTTTTTTAGTTTGCGTGAAATTGGCCAAATTGCCAATTTCTGACCACCATATTGGGTAGTCCAAATTAGTAAATGGGAGGTTTCTTGTACTCAGCTGATAGATAAAATGGAGTTCAAAAGAAATAGCTATGAGTTTGGTCAACTGGAACAATGGAATTGGCTGAAAATAGGGCTCAAAGTCGGCGAAATCGCCGATACGCATATGTCGCCGAGACCACTAACTTCACGGGAGCATAATTCCATGAGTTTTCGACCAAATTTCGAACTTTTGGTGTCATTACCATCGGGAAAAGATTCTCTATCATTTCATAAGAAAAAAATTTTTTTTTTTTTTCAAAAATTGAGCGACATAGAATGACAGTTTCAGAGAGGGGCCTGAAACAGTCAAAGGGTTAAAGTCACTTCAGAAACAAAATTAACCTTCAAGGGGTTCTGAAAGGACCATTTTGGTATCCTCACCTGCTTGAGGCTTATAGACAAAGCCTGGGGAAATGTGTCTTCCAGGACCATGCAGTCAGCATGGAAGAAATTGTAGCCTAACTTTGTGACAGCCAGGGATTTTGAAGGCTTTGAAGATGAGCCTGAGTGGTAGAGGATATTGTATCCCTGGGGAAGACCTTAGGCCTAGAGGTGACTGAAGATGACGTGTAGGAGTTGGAGAAGCATAGAACTGAACTCACATTAGAAGAACTTGTGGACCTTCAGAAGAAGCAGCAACAAACTGCCGTGGAGGAGCTGTCCTTAGAGGAAGAGGAGGAAAGGGAAGATGTGCCCATTGCACTTGCCAAGGAAATGTTTACTAAATGGCATGAAGTGCATGAGTTTGCTGAAAAATACCTTCCAGACAGAGCAGTGGCCAGTGTAATGTCTCAATTTAGACAAGTATTAGAACAGAGCCTGAAACAAACACTAGACAGGTTTTTAGTGAGACAAAGAACCAGTGAGCCAGAACAAGGTGTTATTGGTGAAAAGAGACAAAGAAGAGAAACAACACCAGGACAGTTGCCTGACATATTAATAGAAGGTTACTCTCCTTCCAAGCAGTAACATAACCCCTCCTCTCCTCCACCTCCTGCTTCCAGTATGCCATTAGCTCTCCTTTGACAATTTTCGTTTACTGTACAGTATTTCAGTTAAAGTTTCTTTTAGTATTTATTTTTACATTTTTATGTAGTAGTTAGTACATTTTTAATAAATTATTATACATATTGTCATTTGGTGTCTCGAACGAATTAATTCTGTTTACATTATTCTTTATGGGAATAATTGCTTTGGTCGTCGTCCATCTTGGAACTACATCTGGAACGAATTAACTTTGACAGCCAAGGTTCCACTGTAATATGCTTTGCATTTGAGCATGATATGTAATTGATCTTTCTTCTTGCCCCCATGGTGGTGTGGTGATGGTGCTTGGCTAAGCATGATGGCTACTACAGGCATACCTCACTAATACAGCACTCACTCTAGCACTTCAATACAGTGCTTTTCAGTCATATTCATGTTTATTATTTAGGCCTAGCACTATTGTGTGTTTAATAAATGATAGTGTAAACATGTTTTTAGGTTTTTATATGCATTGGCAAGTGAAACAATGACTGTGATTTGCTTTATGGTGGCAGTCTGAAACCTAACCTGTTTTATTAGTGAGGTATGCCTGTACCGACAAAAAGACTAAAAAATTTAAATTTAAAATTTCTTGAGCAATTAAGTATGTTTACATCTTCAAGGTTATATACAATGAGCAGAAGATAGTAAATTTTATTAAATATGTAAGGTAGAAGACATACTGTACTGTAGTAAGTAAATCATTAATTTAACAGACCTTGACTCAAGACTGGAAATAGGGAACAAAATCCATTGGATAATTTGATTCAGAAACAACAGTAGTTTTCTGGTCACAGAATTGTCTGTTATATTTATAATCATAGCAAAACAATCTGATTCCTATGCACCTGCTACCCCATTAGTCATTTAAACTAAGGGTTCACTCATGATATTTTATTTTGTAAACACAAATCTTAAAATGTAAATACAGTTAAGTGTTGATATTGTAATTTCTTTTTAAGATTATGTACGTACATGTATACTGTAATTCATTAAAGAAACCATTGATATCTAGCAACAGGAAGGAAGTTGTTGATACAAATCTTTCAACTTTAATTTTAAGATATATAGAGGATGTTTATTTTTTATGGGATTTTTGCATCATTCATAATTGCAATAACTCTTCTTCATCCTGCAGCCCCTCTTTATCAATAGTTTCTTTAGTATAGCATTGTCAAATTTCTCTCTCTCCCTACTGTTATTAAATGGTGAGTTGTGTTCTTTGATTGCCATGAGTTTTCTCACCTCTGTTTTGGATTTCTACAACTATAATCCAGCATTGTGTTTGAATCTAAATTTCTGTGGATTTATGTTTCTCTTACAAGTATTGTCAAACCTTCTTCACCTTTTCCTACTCTTATTATTTCTTCTCCACACTGAGGAGTTTCTGTCTAATATAACCTTATTTAAAATGTTTTTACAATTTAGTTTGCAGTCAAACCTTAAGTTAATTTTAAGCCTGCCCATAATGCTCTGCATACAAGGGGCTTTGGCATGCTGCACTTTAAAAATTGTATTCCTTGTACTTCTCTGTATCATGTTCAAATTAAATAAATAAATAAATAAATAAATAAATACTGTTTGTAGAGCAATGCATGCAACCATACGACCTGTTTTTGTAATACTAAATGTGCTTGTTATCTGTTTACAATAATGTTTTACCACTGAATACTTCATTGCTTAGTTAATCTTAAGTTAATTTTAAGCCTGCCCGTAATGCTATGCGTTCAAGTGGCTTTGGCATGCTGCATTTAACTGTATTCTTTTGTACTTCTCTGTATCATTTTCAAATTAATAAATAAATAAATAAATAAATTTATGTAACTTAGCAATGTATATGCACTTGTGTAATTTTTTATTTGTGTGTGGGGGTGGGGGAGAGGCTGTGGCTGGTGGTGTAACTTTTTTCTACAAATTCCCGTTCAGTCCTCACAACTTTCTTCATTCTATATGTACTCTCTAAAGATATAAATACAGTGGAACCTCCACCAACGAGTTTAATCCGTTCCGTGACTTTGCTTGCATCTGGATTTGCTCAGTTGCAGAGTCAATTTTCCTCATTTAAATTAACTGAACTGGAATTAATTCATTCCAGTGGAATTCCAGGCACCATAAAATACTTCAGTAATTTTCCTAATATCAACTCTACGACTTATTTATCTATCACAATTCATCAAAATAACATAGAAACGTGATATATACTCTAGAATGAATAAATATGTCATTATGTGACAAGTGGAGGTGGGTATAACTGCTCCACCATTGTTGTGGTAAACACTGCCATCTAGTGACAGCCTTTTGAAGCTGTCTATTATTATAATTATTATTATATAGTACATAGGAGGGGGTAAAGGAGGTTTTGTGTGCGAGGGGCTTGGACTTCCAGCAGGCATGCGTGAGCGTGTTTGATAGGAGTGAATGGAGACAAATGGTTTTTAATACTTGACGTGCTGTTGGAGTGTGAGCAAAGTAACATTTATGAAGGGGTTCAGGGAAACCGGCAGGCCGGACTTGAGTCCTGGAGATGGGAAGTACAGTGCCTGCACTCTGAAGGAGGGGTGTTAATGTTGCAGTTTAAAAACTGTAGTGTAAAGCACCCTTCTGGCAAGACAGTGATGGAGTGAATGATGGTGAAAGTTTTTCTTTTTCGGGCCACCCTGCCTTGGTGGGAATCGGCCAGTGTGATAATATAAAATAAAAAATATATTATTATTATTATTATTATTATTATACTATTATTATTATACATATACATATTATCATTATTATTATTATTATTATTATTATTACAATATAAATAATTTTGAATTTTTATTCACACAAAAAATAGATTTACTGTTATGCAGACTACTGCATTATTGTAATAATTGTATAAATAATGTCAATCCATTCATGACTGCATATTGGAATGGAGGTGACGTCATTTGTTTACTCTTGAACATCGGCAAAAATTGAACATTTCTGCTACTTTAAGCTCATTTTCAAGGTACTTCTCATTATGAAACCATTCAAAATCATATCTATTTCTATAACATATCTTCCATTCTATCAAATGAGACCAAAAAAATGAGAATATAACCATAGAAACCATGCGAAAATACCGCTAAGGGACGGCTAATTGAAGAGAAATGAACTCCATTATTTATGGTTCGATTTCTTTCATTTTTGGTGTATGTTAAGAAGCACCTTTCCCTCATACATTGTCCATGTTTCAATAAGAGAGCCCAACAAACAAATGAGATCCAATTTCTTAGATCAAGAGCAAGAGCCCCTCACCAGCGTCAAGGAACCTCCTTTGAGACCCGCTCGCTTATGGAAATTTCGCTTGTGTATGGAAGCAAAAAATTGACCGATTGACTGCTTGTATTTGGAAAAACTTGCATGTGGATTCACTTGTAAGTGGAGGTTCCACTGTATTTATATGAAAGCACTGGCAAAATTTTGTTTTAGTTTTCTACTGCATTAAGAGAGTATATTTTTATTTCATTACTGGAACTGTTGTCTTAGACATTAATGGTGTTGTAAACATTACTATTATAACTGCTTGTCAAACACTGATTTTTTTTCAGGCTTTTGGACATCTGTCCAATGTCTTTTAGGTTTTATAGTTAGAAATAACTGCAATTTATTTACAGAAATGCCAGAAAATATCTTAGGGTTGGAAATTTCTAAATCTGAAATTTAGAAGCCTTCTGCTATAGGCTTTCCAGGCCTACATATCAGGCTCTGATAGGCCTTCACCCCACTCTAGAGATCCTGAAGTTAGAAAACTTGTGCTTCTGAAGTGTAGTTGTCACAAGTTGTTCAAACTTTATCTTTGGAATGAAAGAGACTACACACAAGGTCTTTACTTGGTTGCTCTTAGCTCAATTCTTGGCATAAATTATGGAAACTGAAATTTTAACATCAAAAACACATTTACCTTTCCTCTGAATCTTTCAGCAGCATGATTTATTAAGAGCTGGAATTTAAATTCCACCAAGACTGGTGACTTGGGAGAAACAAGGAAATAAAGCAGGACTTGGTAGAGTAGAGGTGCACAGGGAGGACGCAGCAACACAACACTCAAAATAAGATGAGTTACTATGACACAAGGAGGCTACTAGGTTTTGAGGTGGAATTATTATGTGTCAACTCGACCGTATTACCATGCCAGTTATAGGTTATGTTGGTGTTAATTATATGGTATGACTGTGCCAGTTATATTGTAAGATATTGATCATACAGAATGATGGTGACAGTTATGAAATACGTATTACATTGCCAGTTATAGAGTATCACAGTTCTATTTGTGCAGTATGACAGTAACTTGTATACAATATGACTGTCTTTTATACAGGATGATAGGTGCTTGATGAGTGAGGGTGTGATGGCTATGTAAAGAAAAAGGAAGATGAGTGTAATCCTGTGGTGGTAGGTGATAAGTGAAGTGAGTCTAGTAGGCTTGGTCTGAAGATTATCACTTAATTTGAAGTATTAACCCCCGAGGTTTATTAATCTAGGAAAACCCCAAGAAAGTCAAGAAACAGTGACTTTTTCCTGATGAGGTCCTTAGATCCTCTTTTGTATGATACAACCCAAAACAGCCCACTGACACTCAGCTGCCTATTAACTGCTGGGTGAATGGGGGCAGCAGGTGGATGGAGACCTGCCCGAATGTCTCTTCTTCCAAGTATTGAACCCAGACTCTTTGAGTGTCAGTACGCTCATTCTGGGAGTTGTCTCAGTAGCCTCAGGTGTGGCATTCTTCTCAGTTGGCAGAAGTTTAGAAAGAACATAAACATATGGAAAAATCTCTTGATCAAAGGACCTGGAGCTACTCACTCCTTCCTAGGATCAAACTTAATTATCTTCCATTCCCCAGCGCTGCAGGAGCAGTATGAATTGATCATTTGCCCATGAGTTGGGTTATGCAACACAGATGTGGAAGTTGACAAACTGAAGAACCAGTTAAGTGATGAGCTGTGGAAAACCTCAGAGAAAGCCAAGTACAGAACTGGAGGCAAGCCAGTGTGGCAGTGAGATATGATGGAACCATTACTCAGTGTCAGTGAGTGTTGGTGAGGAGACACCACCACCAGTATCATCAGTATTGTTGATGAGGTACCACCAGCAGCATCAGCAGTGTTGAGGGGAGAGAACCACCAACTGCACCAGTGTTGGAGGAGACACCACCACCAGTATCAGCAGTGTTGGTGATGACACACCATCATTAGTATCAACAGTGTTGGTGACAATCCACCACCAACATAAGCAGTGTTGGGGAAAACACCACTATTATCAGTGTTGGCTATAAACCATACCATGGGCGGGGATAGAACCCGCAATCAGAGAGTCTCAAAACTCTAGACTGTCGCGTTAGCCAGTGGCTAACGCGACGGTCTGGAGTTTTGAGACTGATCGTGGGTTCTATCCCCGCCTGTGGTATGGTTTGTTTGCAATCGTGTCATTATGATTTCGTGAGTAGTGTTGGATATAACCACCACCATCATCAGTATTGGAGAGAGAGAGAGAGAGTCACCACTAGCATCAGCAGTGTTGGAAACACCAGCATCATTAGCAGTGTTGGTGAGGAAACACCACCACCATCAGCAGTGGAGATAAACACCATCATTAGCAGTGAGGGTGAGAAACATCAACATCAGCAGTATAGTGACAAACATCAGTATCAAAGTTGGAAACACCAACCACCATCAAAAGTGGTGGAGAGAAAAAAGGAGAGAAATAAAGGACCCCAATGGAAATAAGTCACTCTGACTTTTTTTGGGTTATCCTAGGTTCTCTGCACACATGCTGCTATGTATGATAATCTATGTAACTGTATTTGTGTATACCTAAATAAACTTACTATAACACCACCGTCAACAGTGGTAGAGAGAAACACCACCATCAACGATGGTGGAGAGAAACACCATCATCAGCGGTGGTAGAGAGAAACATCATCAACGGTGGTGGAGAGAAACGCCATCATCAACGGTGGTGGAGAGAAATGCCATCATCAACGGTGGTGGAGAGAAACGCCACCATTAACAGTGGTGGAGAGAAACACCAACTGTGATGGAGAGAAACGGCACCATCAACAGTGGTGGAGAGAAATACCACCGTCAGTAGTAGTGGAGAGAAACACCACCACCGTCAGCATTGGTGGAGAGAAACACCACCACCATCAGCAGTGGTGGAGAGAGACACCACCACCATCAGCAGTGGTGGAGAGAAACACCACCACCATCAGCAGTGGTGGAGAGAAACACCACCACCATCAGCAGTGGCGGAGAGAAACACCACCACCATCAGCAGTGGCGGAGAGAAACACCACCACCATCAGCAGTGGTGGAGAGAAACACCACCACCATCAGCAGTGGTGGAGAGAAACACCACCACCATCAGCAGTGGCGGAGAGAAACACCACCACCATCAGCAGTGGTGGAGAGAAACACCGCCACCATCAGCAGTGGTGGAGAGAAACACCACCACCATCAGCAGTGGCGGAGAGAAACACCACCACCATCAGCAGTGGCGGAGAGAAACACCACCACCATCAGCAGTGGTGGAGAGAAACACCACCACCATCAGCAGTGGTGGAGAGAAACACCACCACCATCAGCAGTGGCGGAGAGAAACACCACCACCATCAGCAGTGGTGGAGAGAAACACCACCACCATCAGCAGTGGCGGAGAGAAACAACATCACCATCAGCAGTGGCGGAGAGAAACACCACCACCATCAGCAGTGGTGGAGAGAAACACCACCACCATCAGCAGTGGCGGAGAGAAACACCACCACCATCAGCAGTGGCGGAGAGAAACACCGCCACCATCAGCAGTGGTGGAGAGAAACACCGCCACCATCAGCAGTGGCGGAGAGAAACACCACCACCATCAGCAGTGGCGGAGAGAAACACCGCCACCATCAGCAGTGGCGGAGAGAAACACCGCCACCATCAGCAGTGGCGGAGAGAAACACCGCCACCATCAGCAGTGGCGGAGAGAAACACCGCCACCATCAGCAGTGGTGGAGAGAAACACCGCCACCATCAGCAGTGGCGGAGAGAAACACCACCACCATCAGCAGTGGCGGAGAGAAACACCACCACCATCAGCAGTGGCGGAGAGAAACACCGCCACCATCAGCAGTGGCGGAGAGAAACACCGCCACCATCAGCAGTGGCGGAGAGAAACACCACCACCATCAGCAGTGGCGGAGAGAAACACCACCACCATCAGCAGTGGCGGAGAGAAACACCACCACCATCAGCAGTGGCGGAGAGAAACACCGCCACCATCAGCAGTGGCGGAGAGAAACACCGCCACCATCAGCAGTGGCGGAGAGAAACACCGCCACCATCAGCAGTGGTGGAGAGAAACACCGCCACCATCAGCAGTGGCGGAGAGAAACACCACCACCATCAGCAGTGGCGGAGAGAAACACCACCACCATCAGCAGTGGTGGAGAGAAACACCACCACCATCAGCAGTGGTGGAGAGAAACACCACCACCATCAGCAGTGGCGGAGAGAAACACCACCACCATCAGCAGTGGTGGAGAGAAACACCACCACCATCAGCAGTGGTGGAGAGAAACACCACCACCATCAGCAGTGGCGGAGAGAAACACCGCCACCATCAGCAGTGGCGGAGAGAAACACCACCACCATCAGCAGTGGCGGAGAGAAACACCGCCACCATCAGCAGTGGCGGAGAGAAACACCGCCACCATCAGCAGTGGTGGAGAGAAACACCGCCACCATCAGCAGTGGCGGAGAGAAACACCACCACCATCAGCAGTGGCGGAGAGAAACACCGCCACCATCAGCAGTGGCGGAGAGAAACACCGCCACCATCAGCAGTGGCGGAGAGAAACACCACCACCATCAGCAGTGGTGGAGAGAAACACCACCACCATCAGCAGTGGCGGAGAGAAACACCGCCACCATCAGCAGTGGTGGAGAGAAACACCGCCACCATCAGCAGTGGCGGAGAGAAACACCGCCACCATCAACAGTGGTGGAGAGAAATACCACCATCAGCAGTGGCGGAGAGAAACACCGCCACCATCAACAGTGGTGGAGAGAAATACCACCATCAGCAGTGTTGTACAAGAATGGTATACAATACCGACAAGATGAAATTAAGACACGTGCAACATCTGGGTATCTGTATTGAAATGTCTACAATAAAGATATCCAGATGTTACACATGTGTCTTAATTTCATCAGCAGTGTTGTACTTGGAGGGGGGTTTCGGGAGTCAACGCCCCCTCGGCCCGGTCTATGACCAGGCCTCATGGTGGATCAGGGCCTGATCAACCAGGCTGTTACTGCTGGCCGCACGGAAACCGACACATGAACCACAGCTCGGCTGGTCAAGTACTGACTTGAGGTGTCTGTCCTTCTTGAACACTGCCAGGGGCCTATTGGTAATCCCCCTTATGTATTCTGGAAGGCAGTTGAACAGTCTTGGGGCCCCTGACACTTAGTGTTATCCTTTAGTGTATTTATGGCACAAGCATCGGCAGTGGACAGACACACCACAAACATCAGCAGTATTGGTGAGAAATACCACCAACTCAAGCATTATTGGTGAGAAACACCATTTGGAGAGAAACAGCAGTGTTGGAGAGAGAGAGAGAGAGAGACATAAACATACGTGCACATTCTCTCTGATCATAAGTCACACCACAGCACTCTTGGTGCTGTAACACAGCCAAAACTTGCTTCTTGCAAGTAGCAAAAAATTTGAAATTTCTTCGAATTGGGAGCGCGCTTATTTTTTCCTTGTTAACTGAGGCAAGCGTTGAACTGAGGAGATGCAAGTTTGAGATATTTTCCACTAAAAGTTGTCTTGTAACTACCAATCATGTTGTTCAGTGTTGGCTTGTTGACTTTTTTCTTTTATGTAAGGAAGATATTACCTTTTTGACTGGAGAGTATATTGCCTTTCTAACTAGGAGAAATGAATGTACATATGTAAATGCCACTAGTGTAAGTAGGTCATCGTCCAAAGGTTGGACAAGCGTTGAAGTCTTTGTACCAAGATCCCATGATGTTGCAGTGTCTGACAGATGTGATGAATGGTTTTTGAAAACCGACAGGTTGAAGAATTGAGACACTTATGCAACACATGGGAATCTTTATTGAAGAAACATTTCGCCACACAGTGGCTTCATCAGTCCAATACAAAGTAGAAATGGGTAAGGAGAGGAGGAGTTTGAGGTAATCAGTCCCTCAACCTGGACTGAACACATCAATTCCAGGTTGAGGGACTGATTACCTCAAACTCCTCCTCTCCTTACCCATTTCTACTTTGTATTGGACTGATGAAGCCACTATGTGGCGAAATGTTTCTTCAATAAAGATTCCCATGTGTTGCATAAGTGTCTCAATTCTTCAATTAACATTTTATTATTACCCTCTGAATTGTTGAAATCCCACAAGGAGGTGTGCTCAGTCCCACCCTATTCAATATTTTAATTAATGCCTTAATGCTGTGCCTAACCAGCCCCATCATTATATGATTAGCTTTGCTAATGATATAATGATTCACACCACTGGATTCTCCAACACCCCAAACATTCTTAATCATGTACTAGCCTCCTGTCAGGACCTGGGGTTGATAATCTCTTCTGATAAAACAACAGGAGGTCCTCCTCGACAGAGAGGCACATTTCGTCAGATCCAGTTGCGTGATGGGTCTCTTCTAGAATATGTAAGCAGATACAGGTATCTAGGCTTTGAGGTTCCACTGCTTGGACCTGTTGTAATGAGACTTTGCCACCAATACAAAGAAAGGCTGAGAGCACTTGGAGTTGTGGCAAGTTTTCATCCCAGGTATAGAGCTAATGTTAAAATTGTGAAAATGATGTATCTTGCTTATATTAGATCATTGGTTGATTATGCGGCGCCACTACTTGCACTCGTGTCTGACTGGAAGCTTGAAGGGCTGGAAAAACTGCAAAACGAAGCAATGAGGATCATCATAGGATGCCCTCATACTGCCAAAATTTTAAATATGCAGAAAGAACTTAATATTCCAAGCATTAGAGATCATGTTACTGAAAGAAATATCCTTATTGGGGTCAATATGCTTAGGTTAGCCCATTCAAACCCCTGCACAGAAGCCCTCCAAACTTTCCTCAGCACTGGTGAACATCCTTCCAGATGGATCGAAAAAACTGGAACCGTCCTCCGCATGAACCAGCTACATGATCTATGTCAAGTTAGGCAACAGAGGCACTTCCCTGCTCCATGGGATATTACCCCATTCCAAATTACCATTTCTCCATTTCCCCCAAAACTTTTTAAATCACAACCAAAGCTTCGTCTTGGAGTCAAACAGGATGCCTTAATTAAGCTGTATTGATAACTTAGTCACACAGGATACTCTTTCACAAATTATTTATGTTGATGGTTCTGTTCACCAGTCCACTGGTGCAGCTGGTAGTGCTGCTGTTGTCATTCAGAGTGATGGCTCTCATAAAGAAATTGGAGCACGCATCAATAACTGGGCCTCTACCCTTCAAACAGAAGTGTTTGCCATACTCCTTGCACTCAGATGTGTCCATGTATCTAAGGTTGACACTTTAATTGTAACTGATTCTCTGTCATCCATAAATGCTCTCAACTCATTAAGTATAAATTGTGATATGCTCCTGTCAGAAGCCAGACACAGGTATGGTAAGATTGTGGACAGTGGAGTCAGAGTGCACATACTGTGGATTCCATCTCACATTGGTCTTCAGATGCATGATAGAACTGATGAATTGGCTAAGCTGTATGCTTTCAAAGAGGGAGTAGATTACAATCTTGGGTTGTCAGTTAGCAGTTTGAGAACAATAATACGAAAAGAACTTCAATTGAACTTTATTGACTTAAGACTTAGGGAGATTGACACAAGTCAGTCCGTCTATCATCAATCCATCATGCAGGAGGAGCCACATGTCTATGGTGCATCCAAGAAAATAAACAGACTCTTGGATGTCACTACTGCCCGGCTCCGGCTGGGTTACAAGTATCTTTGGCAGGTTAAATCACCACCACCAGATGTAGACCAAACGAAATGTAAACTTTGCTGGATGGACTGTTGTCACACCTTGCGTCATGTACTGGAGTGCGATAAAATTAACGAATTTAGAGACAACTCACTCAGAAATGTTCAAGAAATGGCAAATATTTTATCCACAGTGGTATATTACAGACCATTCTGGAGAAATACCCTGACTTTGCTAGCTGTAAATAAAGCAGTACAGCAGACCCCCGGTTAATGATACTTTTTCATTCCAGAAGTATGTTCAGGTGCCAGTACTGACCGAATTTGTTCCCATAAGGAATATTGTGAAGTAGATTAGTCCATTTCAGACCCCCAAACATACATGTACAAACGCACTTACATAAATACACTTACATAATTGGTCGCATTGGGAGGTGATCGTTAAGCGGGGGTCCACTGTACTGTGTGTGTGGGTGGGTGAGTGGGTGGGTGTGGGTGGGTGTGCGTGCTTGTGTGTATGCATGTGTGTGTATGCTCGTGTGCATGTGTCTGTGCATGCACCCTCGTGTACTCACCTAGTAAGGTGAGTACACCCTCGTGTGTACTCACCTATTTGTACTCACCTAGTTGTGGTTGCAGGGGTTGAGTCATAGCTCCTGGCCCCGCCTCTTCGCTGATTGTGTGTGTGTGTGTGCTCGTGTGGGTGTATGACCCACTTAATATTTGTATTTATAACTCATTACAATTGTGACCAGGTGTGGATGTGTCAGTGGCTCATTACTTTGTAACTTGTTCATGATTGTAACCATGTATAGAAGTGAGGATGATTCATTACCTTTGTAACTTGGTCATGATTGTGACCAGATCTACCTGGAGTTCATTACCTTTGTAACTAGTTCAGCTATCATAACTTTGGGGTCCAGTCCCTGAACCCATTATGTACCTATGTAATCTTTTGACTGCCGCCCACAGGATGGGTATAGGGTGCATAATAAACATATTAAACTAAAACTGAATTGTTCTATCACACTAGCTTAATATATTTTATTATTAGTATTATTATTATTATTATTGAGATGTTCTAAACCTATCAGGGTTATACAGTACCTTGAGAATTGGAGGTAATGAAGTTCAACCCAATGAAGGGAGGGTGGCTCTAATTCCTTGGTTCAGGAGACGTTCTCTGGTATCAAAGCTCTCCATTGAAAGGTTGATACAGTAGGACCCCTGTATTCACAGGGGATTTGTTACAAGGTCCTGCTGCGGGCACCTAAACCGTGGATAGTAGCAAACCCTATATATAAGTCGTTTTCATTTACATACCTATTATAAAGTTTAATTGATAAATTATGCACAGTAAGTGGAGAATTATCACTTTTTTTTTTTTACTGAGGGGAAGCACTTCTTGGCTTCTCTTAGGCTTTGAAGAGCTTTCGTCATCACTACTTTAGCACTTTGAGGCCATTATTAAGCAAAATTAAGGGTTCTTTTCGGGCCACGGTAAACCGTGGATAACTGAAACCATGGACACTGGACCCTTGGATATGGGGGATCCTACTGTAAATGTACTGAGATAATCTCCCTACAATTACCTGTGCTTCCTTAAAAAAGTTAAGGTATAGTATATATAAAGATAACCAGCCTACAGTCACTTGTGGTTCCTTGAAAGGTTAATGTATAGTATATACAGTATAAAGATAACCCTCCTACAGTCACTGTTATTTCCCTGAAAGGTTAATGTATGGTATATACAATATAAAGACAACCTGTATACAGTCACTTGTGTTTCCTTGAAAGGTTAATGTATGATATACCTGAAGTATAACTGGAGAGGGTTTCGCGGGGGGTCAACACCCCTGTGGCCCAGTCTGTGACCAGGCCTCATGGTGGATCTGGGCCTGGTCAACCAGGCTACATGTATTACTGTTGGCCGCACATAAACCAACGTACGAATCACAGCCTGGCTGATCAGGTACTGACTTCAGGTGCCTGTCCAGCGCTTTCTTGAAGACAGCCAGGGGTCTGTTGGTAATTCCACTTATGTATGCTGGGAGGCAGTTGAACAGTCTTGGGGCCCTGACACTTGTGTTGTCTCTTTCTCGTACTAGTGGTGCCCCTGCTTTTAATTGGGGGATGTTGCATCGCCTGCTGAGTCTTTTGCTTTCATAGGGAGCGATATTTGTGTGCAGATTTGGTACTAATCCTTCTAGGATTTTCCAAGTATATTTTACTTTTACTAACACATTGGCCATTTCCCACCAAGGTAGGGTGGCTTGGAAAAAGAAAATCTTTCATCATCATTCACTCCATCACTGTCTTGCCTGAGGTGCACTTACACTACAGTTGTAAAACTGCAATATTAACATCCTTACTTCAGAGTGCAGGCACTGTATTTCCCATCTCCAGGACTCAAGTCCGGCCTGCCGGTTTCCCTGAATCCCTTCATAAACATTACCTTATTCACACTCCAACAGCACATCAAGTCCTAAAAACCATTTGTCTCCATTTGCTCCTATCTAACATGCTCACATATGCTTGCTGGAAGTTCAAGCCCCTCGCACGCAAAACCTCCTTTACCCCCTCCCTCCAACCTATCCTAGGCTGACCTGTACCCTGCCTTCCTTCCACTACAGATTTATACACTCTTGAAGTCATTCTATTTTGTTCCATCCTCTCTACATATTTGAACCACCTCAACAACCCCTCCTCAGCACTCTGGATAATAGTTTTGGTAATCCTGCACCTCCTCCTGATTTCCAAACTACGAATTCCCTGCATTATATTCACACCACACATTGCCCTCAGACACGACATCACTGCTTCCAGGCTCTCCTTGTTGCAACATTCACCACCCATGCTTTGCACCCATATAAAAGTGTTGGTATAACTGTACTGTCATACATTCCCCGCTTTGCTTCCATGGTAAAGTTCTTTGTGTAGATGAATGGTTCAGAGAACTGACAAGTTGATAAATTAGACACCTGCAACTCCTCCTGTTCTTTAGCTTTCTCCTTTGGATGGACTGATGAAGCCACTGTGTGGTGAAACATTTCCTCATTAAAGATACCCAGGTGTTGCACATGTGTCTAATTGATCAAAGTTCTTTGTCTCCACAGACTCCTCAGTGCATCACTCACCTTTTTTCCCTCGCCAGTTCTGTGATTCACCTCATCTTTCATAGACTCATCTGCTGACATGTCCACTCCTAAATATGTATCTGAATACATTCACCTCCTCCATACTCTCTCCCTCCAATTTGATATCCAATCTTTTGTTACCTAATTTTTTTTGTTATCCTCATCACCTTACTCATTCCTATATTCACTTCTAATTTTCTTCTTTTACATACCCTACCAAACTCATCCACCAGCCTCTGCAACTTCTCTTTAGAATCTCCTAAAAGCACAGTATCATTAACAAAGAGCAACTGTGACAACTCCCAATTTGTGTTAGATTCATTATCTTTTAGCCTCACACCTCTTTCCAACACCCGAGCATTCACGTTTCTTACAACCCCATCTATAAATATGTTGAGCAACCATGTACAGTGGAACCTCTACTTACGAATTCATCCACGTGCGAGTTTTTCCAGATACGAGTAGTTGCTTGGTCGATTTTTTGCTTCCAGACGCTCGCGAAATTTCCAGATGCAAGCAGGCCTCAAGGGAGGTTCCTTGATGCTGGTGAGGGGCTCTTGCTCATGATCTAGGGAATTGGATCTCAGTTGTTTGTTGGACTATCTTATTGAAATTGGGCAATGTATGATGGAAAAATGCATCTTTACATACACCAAAAGTAAAAGAAATCGTACCATAAATAAAGGAGTTTACTTCTAAGCCATTAGCCTCCCCTTAGTGGTATATTTTCGTATGGTTTTTATGGTTGTATTCTCTTTTTTTTTTTGGGTCTCGATTGATAGAATGGAAGATATACTACAGAAATAGATATGATTTTGTTTGGTTTCGCAATGAAAAGTACCTTCAAATTGAGCTCAAATTAGCAGAAATGTTCGATTCTTTGGTGATGTTCAAGAGTAAACAAGTGACGTCACCATCCAATATCTGTCCGATTGGCACTGCCCCTCAACCTTCACATATTGGAAAGCTCTTCAACACACTAGCAAAAGTGGGAGCAGACATCATGAGGTAACAATGGCAGACAATGTGAAGCATCTGTGGCAGATGTCATGAAGCATCAGTGGCACACATCATGAGGTAGCAGTGGCAGATAACATGAAGCAGCAGTGGCAGACATCATGAGGTAGCAGTGGCAGACAACATGAAGCAGCAGTGACAGACAACATGAAGCTTCAGTGGCAGACATTATGAGGTAGCAGTGGCAGACAACATGAAGCAGCTTTGGCAGACAACATGAAGCAGCAGTGGCAAACAACATGAAGCAGCAGTGGCAGACAACATGAAGCAGCAGTGGCAGACAACATGAAGCAGCAGTGGCAGACAGCATGAAACAGCAATGGCAGACCTTGTTGTACCCCATACCATAAGTGAGTTTCCGACGCTCAGTCCACTTCGCTTGCGATGGAGGGAATTCTCGTGTTTTCCTTATGTTTCATGCAGTTATTTTGCAAAATTTCATGTTTCTAACCATGGGCCTTAAGAAAGCAAGTGCAAAGGACAGTGCTGAGAAGAAAAAGAGGATGATTTCCATGGAATTAAAGCAGGAAATCGTAGATAAACAAGCTAAGTGGAGGGTTAAGGACTTGGCCAGGCAGTACCAGCGTACCACTTCTACGATATGTACAATACTAAAGTAGGAGGAGTCAGTGATAAAGTGTAGTAATTAAGTGTAGCATTAAGAGTGTAGCAGTTAAGTGTAGCATTAAGAGTGTAGCAATTAAGTGTAGCATTAAGAGTGTAGCAATTATAAGTCACTCTATCTGACTTTTTTTGGTTATCCTAGGTTCTCCACACACGTAGTCAGGAGCTGTGGTGGCCCTATACACCCCAACAACAACAATGGCTGCTGTCACCACCACTAGCCACATATGTAATGACATGTATTTTATTCATTCTAGCGTATATATCATGTTTCTATGTTATTAATATTATTTATTATGTCATATTAGATGAATTGTGATATATAAATAAGCCGTAGAGTTGATATTAGGGAAATTATTGAAGTATTTTGTCGTGCCTGGAATTCCACTGGAACGAATTAATTCCATTTCAGTTAATTTAAGGTTGTAGATGAATGGCTCAGAGAACCGACACGTTGATAAATTAGACACATGTACAACTCTTGGGTATCTTTATTGAGGAAACGTTTCGCCACACAGTGGCTTCATCAGTCCATACAAAGGAGAATCTTGAAGAACAGGAGGAGAATGAGGTAATCAGTCCCTCAACCTTGAGTCGATGTGGTCAGTCCATCAATCTTGAATAGAATATGGCACATGTGCGGAGAAGGAGATTATAAACCGCCATTCATCTACAATCCTGTCAGACATTGCAACTTCTTGGGATCTTAATACAGTGGACCCCCGCATAACGATGGCATCACATAGCGATTAATCCGCATACCGCTTACTTTAATCGCAAAAATTTTGCCGCACATACCGATTAAAAACCCGCTCACCGATTTTCGTCCGAGACGCGTCCAATGTGCGCCCTCAGCCAGCCTCACATGTGCCGCCCATGCCATTGTTTACCAGCCAGCCTCCGCGGTAACATCCAAGCATACACTCGGAATATTTCGTATTATTACAGTGTTTTCGGTGCTGTTTCTGGAAAATAAGTGACCATGGGCCCCAAGAAAGCTTCTAGTGCCAACCGTACACCAATAAGGGTGAGAATTCCCATTGAAATGAAGAAAGAGATCATTGATAAGTATGAAAGTGGAGTGCGTATCGCCGACCTAGTCAAGTTGTACAAGAAACCCCAATCAACCATCGCTACTATTGTGGGCACCAGAAAGACAATCAAGGAAGCTGTTCTTGCCAAAGGTTTAACTGTGTTTTCGAAACAAAGATCGCAAGTGATGGAAGATGTTGAGAGACTCTTATTGGTGTGGATAAATGAAAAACAGCTAGCAGGAGATAGCGTCTCTCAAGCGATCATATGTGAAAAGGCTAGGAAGTTGCATGAGGATTTAATTAAAAAAATGCCTGCAACTAGTGATGTTGTGAGTGAATTTAAGGCCAGCAAAGGTTGGTTTGAGAGATTTAAGAAGCGTAGTGGCATTCATAGTGTGATAAGGCATGGTGAGGCTGCCAGTTCGGACCACAAAGCGGCTGAAAAATATGTGCAGGAATTCAAGGAGTACATAGACAGTGAAGGACTGAAACCTGAACAAGTGTTTAATTGTGATGAAACAGGCCTGTTCTGGAAGAAAATGCCAAGCAGGACCTACATTACTCAGGAGGAAAAGGCACTCCCAGGACATAAGCCTATGAAAGACAGGCTTACTTTGTTGATGTGTGCCAATGCTAGTGGTGATTGCAAAGTTAAGCCTTTATTAGTGTATCACTCTGAAACTCCCAGAGCGTTCAGGCAAAAGAATGTCCTCAAGGATAATTTGTGTGTGCTGTGGAGGGCAAACAGTAAGGCATGGGTCACTAGGGACTTTTTCTATAACTGGTTACACCATGCATTTGCCCCCAATGTGAAAGATTACCTAACTGAAAAGAAATTAGACCTTAAGTGCCTCCCGGTGTTAGACAATGCCCCTGGTCATCCTACAGACATGGCAGAGCGACTTTATGGGGACATGAGCTTCATTAAGGTGAAGTTTTTGCCTCCTAATACCACTCCTCTCCTGCAGCCCATGGACCAGCAGGTTATTGCAAACTTCAAAAAACTGTACACAAAAGCTCTGTTTGAAAGGTGCTTTGTAGTGACCTCAGAAACTCAACTGACTAAGAGAGTTTTGGAGAGAGCACTTTAATATCCTCAATTGTGTAAACCTTATAGGTAAGGCTTGGGAGGGAGTGACTAAGAAGACCTTGAACTCTGCTTGGAAGAAACTGTGGCCAGAATGTGTAGACAAAAGGGATTTTGAAGGGTTTGAGGCTAACCCTGAGAATCCTGTGCCAGTTGAGGAATCCATTGTGGCATTGGGAAAGTCCTTGGGGTTGGAGGTTAGTGGGGAGGATGTGGAAGAGTTGGTGGAGGAGGACAATGAAGAACTAACCACTGATGAGCTGATAGATCAACTTCAAGAGCAAGAGGCCAGACCTGGGGAAACTGGTTCAGAGGAGGGGAGAGAGAAATTGAAGAAGTTGCCTACTACAAAGATAAAGGAAATCTGTGCAAAGTGGCTTGAAGTGCAAACCTTCATGGATGAAAATCACCCTCACACAGCTATTGCAAGCCGTGCTGGTGATTATTACACTGACAATGTTGTGAAACACTTTAGGAAAGTCATAAAGGAACGAGAGGTACAGGCCACTATGGACAGATATCTTGTGCGAAAGAAGTCCAGTGACTCTGAAGCTGGCCCTAGTGGCATTAAAAGAAGAAGGGAAGTAACCCCAGAAAAGGACTTGCTACCTCAAGTCCTAATGGAAGGGGATTCCCCTTCTAAACACTAACACTCTCTCTCCCCTCCTCCCATCCCATCAATCATCACCAGATCTTCAATAAAAGTAAGTGTCATGTAATTGTGCATGCCTTTTTCAGTTTGTGTGTATTAAAATTAACATTTCATGTGGTAAAAAAATTTTTTTTTCATACTTTTGGGTGTCTTGCACGGATTAATTTTATTTCCATTATTTCTTATGGGGAAAATTCGTTCACATAACGATTATTTCGCATAACAATTACCCCTCTTGCACGGATTAAAATCGTTAACCGGGGGTCCACTGTACTTGGGAATTATTCGCTTGCCTAACCCTTGGGCACGATCTACTTCCACATTGAACAAATGTGACACCACCTACAACTGCTGCACCTCTCCTGCCTATGGTTTATAAGCTCCTTCTCCGCACATATGCCGTATTCTATTCAAGATTGATGGACTGACCACATCGACTCAAGGTTGAGGGACTGATTACCTCATTCTCCTCCTGTTCTTCAAGATTCTCCTTTGTATGGACTGATGAAGCCACTGTGTGGCGAAACGTTTCCTCAATAAAGATACCCAAGAGTTGCACGTGTCTAATTTATCAACGTGTCGGTTCTCTGAGCCATTCATCTACAATCCTGTCAGACACTGCAACTTCTTGGGATCTTAATACTTGGGAATTCTTCGCTTGCCTAACCCTTGGGCACGACCTACTTCCACATTGAACAAATGCGACACCACCTACAACTGATGCACCTCTCCTGCCTACGGTTTATAAGCTCCTTCTCCGCACATATGCCGTATTCTATTCAAGATTGATGGACTGACCACATCGACTCAAGGTTGAGGGACTGATTACCTCATTCTCCTCCTGTTCTTCAAGATTCTCCTTTGTATGGACTGATGAAGCCACTGTGTGGCGAAACGTTTCCTCAATAAAGATACCCAAGAGCTGCACATGTGTCTAATTTATCAGTTAATTTAAATTAGGAAAATTGACTCTGCAAACGAGCAAATCCAGATGCGAGCAAGGTCACGGAACGGATTAAACTCATAAGTAGAGGTTCCACTGTATATACTGTATAGTCATGTATCTCGCCCACCTGCATTCCAAGGAATACAAGTCGAGGAACTGCAACCGTTCCCAGTAATTTAGGTGTTTTATCGTACTTATGTATGCCGTGATGGTTCTCTGTACATTTTCTAGGTCAGCAATTTCACCTGCCTTGAAAGGCACTGTTAGTGCACTGATAGAACAAGTAACATAAAGAGTATCATCATGGGCTTGGCATCCCTAGTTTTAAAGGTTTTCATTATCTATCCTGTCATTTTTCTAGCAGATGTAATTGATATAAAGGTGTGGTCTTTGAAAGTGAGATCCTCTGACATTATTACTCCCAGGTTCTTTACATTAGTTTTTCACTGTTGTGTGATTGGAATTTGTTTTATACTTTGATATAGTTTTAATTTCCTCACATTTTCAATAGAGTAATTGAAATTTCTCTTCATTGAACTTCATATCGTTTTCTGCAGCCCATTTGAAGATTTGGTTGATGTCCGCCTGGAGTCTAGCATTGTCTTCAATGGAGGACAATGTCATGCAAATTTGGGTGTCATCTGCAAAGGAAGACACGGTGCTGTGGCTTACATCCCTGTCTATGTCAGATATGAGGATGAGGAACAGGATGAGGGCAAGTACTGTGCCTTGAGGAACAGAGCTCTTCACAGTAGCCACCTCAGACTTTACTCTGTTTACTACTACTCTGTGTGTTCTGTTTGTTAGGAAATTATAGATCCGTCTACCAACTTTTCCTATTATTCCTTTATCACGCATTTTGTGCGCTATTACACCATGGTCACACTTGTGTAAGGCTTTTGCAAAGTCTGTGTATACTACATCTGCATTTTGTTTGTCTTCAAGAGCATCCAGGGCCTTTTCATAGTGGTCTAGTAGTTGGGACAGGCAGGAGCGACTTGCTCTAAGCCCACGTTGCCCTAAGTTGTGTAACTGATGGGCATTTAGATGAGTGGCGATCTTGCTTCTTAGAACCCTTTCAAGGATTTTTTATGATATGGGATGTTAGGGCTATCGGTCTGTAGTTCTTTGCTGTTGCTTTACTGCCCCCTTTGTGGAGTGGGGCTGTACAGTGTCAAGATATACAGTATAACAATAACCTTCCTACAATCACTGGTGTTTCCTTGAAAGGTTAATGTATGGTATATACAATATAAAGATAACCTGTCTACATATACATAAATGTATAGAGACAGACTGCCTACAGTCATTATTGGTTATTTGCAATAACCTTTATCTGTGTATTTATGTTTTGCTATAGTGATCACTTATTTATTTGATTTGCCAGATTTTTGATGTTTGCACTAATAGTCTGCCACATATCCATACTTGTTTTTTACATGATTCACTTTTAATTTTTATTCTAAATTCTCCAGTGTGTTTTTTCTTGACTTCTGGTTAATTATGACATGTCTTAATTGACTGTGTTAAGATTTCATTTGCCTTAAAGTTTTGATTGATTTTTTAAGATTTCATTAGCCTTAAATTTTTAATTATATGCTTCCTCTTGCAGTGGATTTATCTCCTTCTTACAACTTTTGCCATCATGTTGTCTGTATTGCTGCCTTGATGTCTCAAAACTTGAACACTCGCTGTCATCGTGTTCATGGTGTTGCCTCTCCCTTGTGTTTATCATATTAAGTTCTTGGTGATTGTGGTGTTACCTCTCTCTTGTGTTTCTCATGTTTAGGTCTTGGTGATCATAGTGTTGCCTCTCCCCTGTGTTTCTCATGTTTACTTTTCTAATTAATTCTGGTAGACTGCATATTACACTCTGTAAAATTACTGTACTCTTAACCCTAAATCACTGCTCAAAAGCTCTATTATCATTATTATATTCATGATGAAGCACTATACCCATAGGGGTCAACAGTACCTGGGAAATGGGAGGTAATATTGTTTAATCCGAGGAAGGAGAGAGTAGCTCAAGAGGCAAAGCTTAATGAAATTCAACTATGAGAGTGAACAACTTTCATTATAATGCCTGCTGCATGCATCTTATCACATGATGTAGTACATATCAACAGAAGAATTATTGCCCAGGTGGACATCAGCTGGGTCAACCCATCCTTCATAGATCTAAACTTACTCCCTGTTCAGAACATCCACACTTACTACTGTGCAATCTACATATACAGGACCTTAAATTCCAATATTAGCCTTGACCTAAAATGCTTTCTTGATAGTTGTGACAGGACCCACAAGCATAACACCAGACACAAACATCTCTACGACATTCCCCGTGTCCGACTAAATCTATACAAAAATTCAATGTATGTCAAAGGCCCTAAAATCTGGAACACCCTACCTGAAAACTCTAGAACTGCAGACACACTCATCACCTTCAAAACTACAGTTAGAAAACATCTTATCTCCCTGATACATCCTGTCAACTAACTACATAAAAACCACCTGGTGGTTCACACTTACACTCACCCATTTGACTATAAGCACAGAAATACATATCTTAATCTTAAAATAATGATTCCTAACTAGTCACAAGTTTGCCTGTGATACTCCAATGTAGAAACTATGTATTGTGCCAAAACAAAAGCATTCACATTGCTAAACTCACAAACTAGTATTTAGTCACTTAGTATTTAGTCAACTTACTCCACAATTTGTAATAATTTAGGGTTAAGAATTAATCTAAGTTTGCCTGAAATGCCTAGCCATGCTAGGTGTTCTAGTGGCCCCCTCTATAATTAGTATTTTATTACATGTAAACCACACAATAACCAAAATCTGTAAACCCCGCATTGTAATCCTTATAGAGAATAAACTTTGATTTGATTTGATTTGATTTGATCCTGAAATTAGATTTCGTTAACTTTGGTTGGGTTAGGTATGTATGAGACCCCCCCCCTTCAATGAAGGTGGCAGTTACATTCATGAAAATGGTGTCTAACACAAAAAGCATGCTAAGTAAATTTAAGAACTTACGGGAAAAAGAGGGCTATGTTCCTAGAACTCCAGAAATGCCAAACAAATAAATCTTTTTAAATATTTTATTTTGTCAAAAAAAAAAGTTTTTGATGCTGTACATTGTAGATGACATTGCTTGTTGATCTATAAATACACGTTATGTATCGAAATCCTAAATAAAATTTAGTTACTAAATAAATTCATTCAATAGGGCCTCCGGTAAAATAGTATTTGATGCTAATGATTGACACAGTATATCGTTTATTCCTTCCAAAGAAAATGGGTATACACTCCATCCAAATAAAATAGAGAAAGCTGATGTGTCACCAGTGACTACAGGTTGGCCATCAGTAATCCGGCACTAATTTCGGCTAACATAATTTTAAATTTCCGGGGTCGCCTCACCAACCTGCCGCTACTGTTCGGTGATGCTACTAGCTGCATAAGTCATTCCAATTTCTTGTTTTCCATTTATTATTATAACTTGCTCACTTTTAGCCCTAGCCATGGTTCCAACAAATAAAAGAAATGCTTCTTATTGTACGTATATTGCCCCATACATTGTCCATAAAAGATAAGGTGGCTTTGAAGCTACTGTCGGTCACCATGAGCTCAGCTTACTCAGATAAGCTGTGATTGGTAAATTTGGGCGTACATATGCGAAAATAGGCCTGTGTGGTAAGTGTAAAAAATCCTGTAGCACACAGTGCATAATAAGAAAAAAAATGGCGACTGAGTTTATGGTGTAAAACTGACTTTGTGGTGTATTTTCGTATGGTTTTTATGGTTGTCTCATTTGATAAAAGGGATGATACATTAGAGAAATAGATATAATTTTGATTGGTTTCACGAAGGAAAAGACCTTGAAATTGAGCTCAAAGTAGCTGAAATGTTTGATTTTTGCCAATGTTCAAGAGTAAACAATGTGTGTCCAACTGTCCAGTCTAATATGCAGTCACGAATGGTTTAACATTATTTATATAATTTTTACAGTAATGTAGTAGTCTGTTTTTTGTGTGAATAAAAATAAAAAATGGAAAGCAAGTGTAATATAAGATGGGCCTAGAGGTGTGACCAATGAACTGAGACAATGTTATTTTAGTGCCAGAAATGTCTGCAGTGTTTATTCTGGACCCTATTTTGAAATTTGTGTGAAATTGGCCAAATTACCAATTTTTGACCACTATTGGGTAGTTGAAATAGGTAAATAGGTGGTTTCTTGTATTCAATTGACAGAATAGAAGGAATACTAGTGAAATTGCTATAAGTTTGGTAGACTGAAACAATGGAATGGGCCAAAAATATTGCATAAAGTGGGTGAAATCGCTCATGCCTAAATATCACCGTTGGGTTAAGTGTATTCTAACCTAACCACTCTGTAATCTGGCACCCTACAGGTCCTGGTGGTGCCAGATTAGTGATGGTCAGCCTGTATTATGAATTAATACACAATGTTATAAGTATAAAATATGAAAAAGGTAGCAAGGAAGAATGTTACCCCATCATAAATTCTTTGTTTTGCTTTGTAGATAGTGTTTGAACATGATTATGTAGCTCATTTGAGAAGTAGGCAGGTGTGGGCTCTTTTATTGGCTGATGCCAATTATTTGTTTCATTATACAATTTTCTCATAATAGTGACAAGGAAGGATTTTATTCTTCCTTAAATTCCTTGTTCTGTTGCTTGTTGATAAAGAAGTTTTTGGAGGTGGTTATATATGAGCACTGAGATGTAGATGTCTGTTTATGTTTTATTTGACTTTGTGTCCTATGAAAGTTTTGTGGTGTCTTGTATACATGTATGCCAGAATTTCTCAACTCTTTTATCATGAAAATGTTTTGTTTAAATGTATCTTATACATGGGTGTACTGTATCTAACCACACACAAGGTAATTAAAACAGTAGCCACATTGACAATGAGGAGCAGGGGGGGGGGGGAATTAGGCAGCATTTAAATTTGAACACATATCACTTGTGGTTCGAAACTGGACTGCTTAGCCCAGCCCCAGTTAAGCGCAAAAATGGAATAGGCTCTCAGCTGCCTTTTCAATGTACCTATGGTTCATATTAAAAAAAAAAAAAAACATAAAAATGATGCATGATGATGTTGCACATAAAGATTTATACTTGATAGTTCCATACTTGTGTCTCAAGCCTCACCTAACATATTGTCATTACTACACAGGCAAGAGTGACTACTTAGAATACAAATGCTCTGAATACATCAATTAGCACTGAAACAGTGATCAGCAAGTGGTATAATTTAAGACGTGTGTGTCAATCTATATACATTGAGAATTTTTATATTGAAATGCTTGTGATGATAAAGTTGAGGTGCATTGTATCCATAATGACCCATGTGTGGTCAATAAATGTTGAGAAACTATGATCACCTCTTGCTCTCAGGCCTTGCAGGCTTCTTGAATGTACCTGTCCACACCTGAAAATGATGATAGTCTGATAAGACAGGTTGGTTTTAAAGTACATTAATGATTTCTTACTTGAATGTAACCTTTCGGAAATATTCTAATTATACTTCTGTCTCCAGGTTTATCAAATTTTACTGTTACATTAAAAATGCCTGTTTACTTTTATTGATTAATATACTACCCCTAACATGACTTTTCTGCCCCCAGCCATCGAGACCTCAAGCCAGAGAACCTTCTGTTAGATGAAAAGAACAGCATCAGGATTGCTGACTTTGGCATGGCCTCTCTCCAGCCCGAAGGTTCCATGCTGGAGACTAGTTGTGGTTCCCCACACTATGCTTGTCCAGAAGTTATCAGGGTGAGTATAACACTTGTGCAGAGAGTATCAGGGCAAGTATTGCACTATGCTTGTGTGTAAATGTGTGTATGCATGTGAGTGCATACATGCATGCACTCAACCTTTTGGGTCTCGCACAACAGTGCACTCAACCTTTTGGGTCTTGCACAGCAGTGCACTCAACCTTTTGGGTCTTACACAGCAGTGCACTCAACCTTCTGGTTCTGTAAAGCAGTGCACTGAGCTTTCTGGTTTTTGCAAAGCAGTACACTCAGCCTTCTGGTTCTTGTAAAGCAGTGCACTCAGCCTTTTGGTTTTTGTAAAGCAGTGCACTCAACCTTCTGGTTCTTGTAAAGCAGTGCAGTCACCCTTCTGGTTCTTGTAAAACAGTGCACTCAGCTTTCTGGTTTTTGTAAAGCAGTACACTCAACTTTCTGGTTCTTGTAATGCAATTAACCCTTTGAGGGTCGACAGGCCCTCTCCGAAACTCGTTCTCAGGGTCGGCCAAATTTAAAAAAAAAAAAATTATTTTTTCTTATGAAAAAATAGTTTTTTTTTTTTTCTAAACATTATAGGCTAAACAAAAAAATTTTAACGTCAATACTTACCGAGATATGGAGGCGTGAAATTTGCCAAAATTGAACAACATATGGTAACATCGCCGACTGCCGTCACCCGGTATTTTTCTATTTACTTTTTTATGTACTATTTTCAATTTTTCTTTTTCTGAGTAACTTTTATGGCCTCTGAGGCCAACATGATCAGTACTTTGTAAGTTATTTCTTTTTCAATACTACACAATAAGGGCGTAAACACTGTTGTCATTATTTTGTTTACAGAAAATATTTACACAAACAAACGATATGAAATGTTGTTTATTACTATTTTTCTATATTTTATATACACATATACAGTCACAGGGAATGTTTCTAGAAGTTCTGCAGCCTGTGGAACTCTTTGAAACATGGTGTCATGCACAGTGGTGTTTTACATTCCTCACACATAAAACGAGTGTCTCTGCGTTGTTGTGGGCATTTTTTTGTATGTGCACAGACATAACACCACCTCTGAGCCTTTTTCTTGAAAGCAGTAGCAGGCAGTTTTACCAGGAAGTGATCACCATGCTTCAGACAAGCAGGTAGTTGTTGATAATTTGGTGGGTGGTCAATTGCAGGTGCTGTTCCTTGGTACTTGAATACTATTTGTCTGATGACAGACAAACAGAATTCGCCGTACTGTGGTTTGTTTCTGGTCCTCATCTTATACATATTATAAGCATTGAGCATGGAAATGTCCAGAAGATGGAAAAACAGTTTGATGTACCACTTATAACTCTTGCGAACACAATCAGCAAACCCAATCTGCATGTCACATTTGTCCACTGAACGCATGTTGAAGGTGTAATCAATCACAGCTGCAGGTTTTAGAATGGGTTCATTGCTCTCTCTATGCTGCCTGCCACTGTCTGCCATTTCATTAGGGTGAACTGATGACAACAGTGTGACATCTCGTTTGTCATGCCACCGAAATGCCATGATGTCATTGGCAGCAAAAGCCCGCACCTCACCTCTACGAGTGCCAGCGTCAAACCTGGGCATATGTTTCTGATTTGCACGCACTGTGCCACACACATCTGTCATGTTCACTCGCAAAAAATCACTGAGTGAGGGGTTTGTGTACCAGTTATCTGTATATAATATATGCCCCTTACCAAGGTATGGTTCTATCATTGTTCGAACCACATCACCTGAGATGCCCAATAACTTCCTGGTATTTTGCAATGTATAACTTCCAGTGTACACAATAATATCCAATACCAGACCACTGTAACAATCACAAAGCACAAACAACTTTATACCAAAGCGTTTCCTCTTGCTTGGTATGTACTGCTTGAAAGAGAGTCTTCCTTTGAACAGAATCAAAGACTCGTCAATTACAAGCTTCCTGAAGGGATAAAAATGCGTACTGAATTTCTCTTTCAGATACACAAACACATTCCTAATCTTATATAACCTGTCAGTTCTGTCAGGCCTGGTTTTATCTGAGAAATGAAGCATACGTAACATTAGCACAAATCGATTCACTGGCATTATATCACTGAAACCTGGGGTTGCAATCAGGCAGTCTGTTGACCAGTATGATTTCACTTTGTGCTTATACACATGTGGCATAAGCATTATTGTGGCAAAGAAAAGATACATCTCAGCCACAGTTGCCTCCTTCCACTGGTGTAGACGTGATTTTGGTGAAAGTAATGTGTTTGCCATGGTGTACTCGTAGTATGTGTTGCTTTCCATGACAGTACTTTCCATCAGTGGTTCGTCAAAGAATAACTCGAAACATTCCAGTTCAGTGGCATTGTTCCCAAGTGTACAAGATGGCCGTATTCCACTTTGGCTGTCATCAAACTGGTGGGCATTTGGAACAAAATTGACAGCTTCCTGCCAATCCCAGGTGCGGTCTGCTGGTGGGTACTGGACAATGACAGGTGGTTGTGGTTGTGGAGGTTGTGGTTTTGTGGAGGCTGGTGTGGTGGGTGAGTGGGGGATGGTGGCCTTTGTTGTAGATCAGCTGACGCAGCGGCGTGGGTGGCAGCGTGGGTGGCAGCATGTCCCACTGCTGGTGCCTCACCGCCGGCACCACTACCACCACGCACATGTTCCATCCCAATTGCAATAGTATCATCGTCATTTTCACTGTCTGTTCCTGTTGTACAGCCACGGGATGTACTCCGAGATACACTCCTTCCCCTTGGAATAACATATGGCACACTACCAGAGCGCATATATCGTCGTATATACTGACGCTTCACTGGGGAATATTGCACTTCACTATCACTACTGGAACTAGTTTGAAGAGCTTGTAGTTCATATTCACTATCACTATCATCACCCATGCTCTCATCTGAGTCTGGGATTTGGGAAAATAGAAGTTTCCTCTTGGGTTCTGGTACAACTGAACGTGAACAAGACGGCCCAGCACCAGAGGTGGAAGGCTGAGGGTCGTCTGGGTTTTCCTCACTATTACCGATATTATGGTCATTAGTTTCGGTCAAAACCTCACCAAAACCATGAAACTCATCTTCACTGGCACTTCCATCTGTATTAGAACTGTCACTGGGGAACAAAAGTGTCCCAATTCGCCGAGGAGTGAGGAGCTTCTTACCGCGAGGCATGGTGGACATTGTTTACTTCGAGGGTGTTCCCACAATGCACCACTGGGTCCCAGATTTTTTTTCTACCGCGCACACCGACCACTTAGACCCATTCTCTCACATGTAGGCCTACCAGCCTTTTCCCGCGAGATTTGACGGCGCTAGAATTTGTGTGTACTAGTACGTCAAAAACCCCTACGCGTAAGACGTACTAGTACGGCCGAAACCCTCAAAGGGTTAATAGTCAGTCTTATGCTTTATCAAGTGTATAATAATGCTGGTTTTGTGTGTTCTCTTCACATCCCATTCATTTCACTGTATTTTCTGACTATCATAACAACACAGCAAGTTGGATATACAAGATCACAGTGACCTCAGACTACATTGTTTATCACTTAGTCTATTATTTCTCTCAGAGTGCTCAATCAGCTCTCTTTTATATTTACTTTTTTCAGGTGATTTGCATACCACACTGTTAGTGAGACTGACTTGTGAGTGAAGTAGAACACATGTTAACTCCCCATTGATCCCATTCCTGTTGTCAACTGCTGTGTGTACTCACTGATTTGTATTTGTGGAGGTTGAGTTTGGGCACATAGTCACAACCCTTAAGCTTCTTTATCTGACTTTTTTTTTTTTTTTTTTTTTTTTTTAACTCTTGAGTTGTGTATAGTGTTTGTCTTAATTTTTATGTACAGTTCATTCCAGTTTCCTACCACCCTGAGACTTTAGAAAATACTTCCTAACATCCCCGTTTTTAGCTTTCATCCCTGTCTTCCTGTACTTGGTCCTTACATTTCAGTCTGTCCCTTTCCTGTTAACTTTTAACAAGTATCTTTTATGGTGTACTCAGGTTCATTTTTGTGTTTGTGTGCACATTCAACATTCAAACATCGTTACATTATGGTACTCCCCGTTTTGTCTCTCTTCTATTATGCTCCTCTCACTTCCTTCTGTTCTATCCCTTTATTGCCCAGAATGCTCTGCCTTCCATGTGAGTTATGTAATATCATCCACTTTTATACAAACGATGTATCATGTGAAAATGATTGATTGATAAGATTGTTCTTTCCCACTGATGCTGGATCACCTTACTGTGGTAGTGGGGTACACAAATAACCCGCACATAAAAGAGAGAAGCTTACGACGACATTTCGGTCCGACTAGTTTACATGTTGCTGGGTCATCTTATTGTGGTGGTAAGGCTTGAGCAGCCTCAGTGCTTAAGAACTCGGCAATCAATTTTTGGGGGGTCTAATAGCAGGTAGCTTTACCTTTCCATCAAAATTTGTTGTAGCTTATACTCTGTGACTTGAAATAAAATAGTTATTGTTTGGTCTGTGACTATTATTATATTACTCTGAAGCACTAAACCCATATGGGTCATTCAGTGCAAGACGTTTTTGAGCCTTGATCCTTCATCCACTAACCATGAGACAGAAACCTCGTAGTCAGGCTTCCCCCAAAAACTATATATATGTGAAATGGTGAAGCTCACATCTCTGACCTCCCAGATGGGTAATGTGTCTCCACCCGGCCATTTGGTGGTGAGTCAACTGTGATTAATGGACTAGTTTTGATTATATTGTTGTGCATGATAGGCACCTGCAGGGAAGGACTATAATAAACACCACACATAGGAAGAGAGGCTGTAACAAACACCCTTGGGGGCTGGGATACATATTTGAGACATGTTACATGTGTGACCAGTTCAGCTATCCATACTTAGTGTTAGATACACAAATAACCCGCACATAGAAGAGAGGAGCTTATGACGACATTTCGGTCTGACTTGGACCTTTTACAAAGTCACACTAACGAGAAGTAGACCAGGACGGATATACATATATAGGCAGGAAGAGGTAGTGGTAGTAGTAGTAGTAGTAATAGTATTAGTAGTAGTAGTAGTAGTAGTAGCAGTGGCAGAGATGGAAGGAAGTAGTAATGGGGAATTAAGGAGGAGGAGCCAGTCAAATACAAAGAAAGGGGAGCAGTGCAAGGGAGCTAGGTGCCCACCGAGGTAGAGCAAGAACACAGAGGTGGTTGTTCTTGCTCTCCCTCTGTGGGCACCTAGCTCCCTTGCAGTGCTCCACTTTTTTTGTATTTGACTGGCTCCTCCTCCTTAATTCCCCATTGCTACTTCCTTTTACAGTGAAACATATAAACATATAAGATAAAGCTAAAGAGGCTTTTGTGGCATTTATGGATTTGGAAAAGGCATATGACAGGGTGGATAGGGGGGCAATGTGGCAGATGTTGCAGGTGTATGGTGTAGGAGGTAGGTTACTGAAAGCAGTGAAGAGTTTTTACGAGGATAGTGAGGCTCAAGTTAGAGTATGTAGGAAAGAGGGAGATTATTTCCCAGTAAAAGTAGGCCTTAGACAAGGATGTGTGATGTCACTGTGGTTGTTTAATATATTTATAGATGGGGTTGTAAGAGAAGTAAATGCAAGGGTCTTGGCAAGAGGCGTGGAGTTAAAAGATAAAGAATCACACATAAAGTGGGAGTTGTCACAGTTGCTCTTTGCTGATGAAACTGTGCTCTTGGGAGATTCTGAAGAGAAGTTGCAGAAGTTGGTGGATGAATTTGGTAGGGTATGCAAAAGAAGAAAATTAAAAATGAATACAGGAAAGAGTAAGATTATGAGGATAAAAAGATTAGGTGATGAAAGATTGGATATCAGATTGGAGGGAGAGAGTATGGAGGAGGTGAATGTATTCAGATATTTGGGAGTGGACATGTCAGCGGATGGGTCTATGAAAGATGAGGTGAATCATAGAATTGATGAGGGGAAAAGGGTGAGCGGTGCACTTAGGAGTCTGTGGAGACAAAGAACTTTGTCCTTGGAGGCAAAGAGGGGAATGTATGAGAGTATAGTTTTACCAACGCTCTTATATGGGTGTGAAGCATGGGTGATGAATGTTGCAGCGAGGAGAAGGCTGGAGGCAGTGGAGATGTCATGTCTGAGGGCAATGTGTGGTGTGAATATAATGCAGAGAATTCGTAGTTTGGAAGTTAGGAGGAGGTGCGGGATTACCAAAACTGCTGTCCAGAGGGCTGAGGAAGGGTTGTTGAGGTGGTTCGGACATGTAGAGAGAATGGAGCGAAACAGAATGACTTCAAGAGTGTATCAGTCTGTAGTGGAAGGAAGGCGGGGTAGGGGTCGGCCTAGGAAAGGTTGGAGGGAGGGGGTAAAGGAGGCTTTGTGTGCGAGGGGCTTGGACTTCCAGCAGGCATGCGTGAGCGTGTTTGATAGGAGTGAATGGAGACAAATGGTTTTTAATACTTGACGTGCTGTTGGAGTGTGAGCAAAGTAGCATTTATGAAGGGATTCAGGGAAACTGGCAGGCCGGACTTGAGTCCTGGAGATGGGAAGTACAGTGCCTGCACTCTGAAGGAGGGGTGTTAATGTTGCAGTTTAAAAACTGTAGTGTAAAGCACTCTTCTGGCAAGACAGTGATGGAGTGAATGATGGTGAAAGTTTTTCTTTTTCGGGGCACCCTGCCTTGGTGGGAATTGGCCAATGTGTTAATAAAAAAAATAATGCTTCCTTCCATCTCTACCACTCCTACTGCTGCAGCCACCCCCCCCCCTCCCCTCCTCCTCCTCCTCCTCCTCCTCCTCCTCTATATACCCGTCCTGCTCTGCTTCTCGTTAGTGTATCTTTCCAGTCACGGTATTGTGCCTTTTTTTGTTACTTTGTGTTAGATCTTCTGGTTTACCATAAATCAACTAGACTTTAATTACACTTGTTAATATACCTTGAATTCAGATTTTATTTAACTTTTGAGTTTTGTATCCTTGTTATGGTACATTTGTGACCTAGTTAGATAACAGTTTATATATTTTTTATTTATGTTTTTTATTTAGTAGAGATGGCATATTTTTGTTCAGTATCTGTAAATTATCTTTCTAAATTTCTTCATAGTGAGTACATTTACAGTGGACCCTCGGTTAACAATATTAATCCGTTCCAGAGAGCTTGTCCTTAACTGATTTTATCATTATCTGATTTAATTTTCCCCATAAGAAATAATGGAAATCTAATTAATCCGTTCCTGCTGTCAGGAGGCATGACAGAATAGTACTTCAATATGACGCTATTATCAACTCTGCGGCTTATTTATCTATCACAGTTCATCTAATATGACATAATAAACAGTATTAATAACATAGAAATATGATATATACTCTAGAGTGAATAAAATATGTCATAATGTATGTGAGAAGCAAGTGCTGGAAGTGTTGTTGTTGGGTTTATAATGGCTACTGAGAAAAGCCATACATAGTGATGGTGGACGAGGCTTCTGCCACCACCACTATCCACAAACAATATACGTACATAATTTATCGGTTTGGAGGGATATGTTGTGTGTCTTTATACGTACATATATGCTTCTAAACTGTTGTGTTCTGAGCACCTCTGCAAAAACAGTGATTATGTATGAGTGAGGTGAAAGTGTTGAATGATGATGAAAGTATTTTCTTTTTAGGGATTTTCTTTCTTTTTGGGTCACCCTGCCTCGGTGGAAGACGGCCGACTTGTTAAAAAAAAAAAATTATAAATAAGAAATACACCTACCATCCGACTTACGACCGAGTTTGGTTCTGAGAAACCGGTCGTAAGTCGAAATGGTCGTAAGTCGAACTTTACTACTGAATATCAACAAAACATTTTTGTAATGACTTTATTTTATTGTTTTATCTTGGTATTTCATGTTTTACTTTACTTTTTATGTTGTTAGTATTGTATTTTATACTGTAAGGTTTAGGATAAACACTGTGTACAACACAACTAGTTGTTTATTTCCCAGAAATTTGGCATAAAAAACACGGTCGTAAGTCGAGTAGTCGTAAGGTCGTAAGTCGGATGGTAGGTGTATTTGCATTTTAATTTATAAATAAGAAATATTTACATTTTAATCCTTAAATTGTCCAAACGTAGATCTACGTTCATGTGCGTAGCTCTCCGACCTTGATTTTCCCCATTTGAAAGCATTTAAAAAAAACATAGATCTATATTTGGAGCCCCCCCGCACATGGACGTAGATCTACATTTGGACAGTTTAAGGGTTAGTTTATGAATAAGAAATAGTTACATTTTAATTTATAAATAAGTAAGTTTATTCAGGTGTACACAAATACAGTTACATACATAGATTATCATACATAGCAGCATATGTGTAAAGTACCTAGGATAACCAAAAAAGTCAGAGTGACTTATTTCCATTGGAGTCCTTTTATATTTACACTTATACTATTTACTTTTATACTTAAACTTTTATACTTACACTTACCTTGGAGGAGATGTTAGTTTAATTAGCTAGTTTGATGGAGGAGATGCTGGCAGAGATTTAGGGTGGTGGAAGATAGCAAGCTGGTGTATATTCAGCTGCCCGATACACATCCAACAGCATTGGAGAGTTACTTTCGTGTTGTTTTTCTATCGCTTACTCGCTTAACTTACTTGCTACACTGTTAATTCTACACTTTATCGCTGGCTGGCACTATAGCCTTTATCAATACCTGCTGCTTTAGTATCATACATATCATAGAATCACTGAATCACTGCAGAAGGCACATTCTCCCCTCTCTCTTCCTCCTCCACTTTGGTACTTTGCTACGAGTTTTTTCTTGAATTTTATTGTGTTTCTTTCCTTCTTTATCACAGGGCTGGCACTAAAAACTTTCTTTGGGCCCATGGTGGCTTAACCCCCTGACTGTTTCAGTCGTATATATACATCTTACGAGATACCGTGTTTGACATATCTATACGCATAAATTCTAGCGGCTTCAAATCAAGTGGGAGACGGCTGGTAGGCCTACATGAGAGAGAATGGGTCTGAGTGGTGGGTGTGCACCCTATGAAAAAAATCTGGGACTCAGCGGTGCATTGTGGGAACGCTATGTTGGTTGCCATTTTCATCATGCCTCGTAAGAAGTTCCTCACTCCTTGGCGGATTGGAGGTCTTTTGTTCCCAAGTGATAGCTCTAACAGCGATGGAAGTGTCAGTGAAAGTGAATTCCATGGTTTTCAAGTGGGTGTGACCGAAAACAGTGCCCAGGATAACGTAATTAGTGATGAAAACCCAAATAGCCCACAACCTTCCACCTCTGGTGCTGGGCCGGCTCGTTCATGTTCACCTGTACCAGAACGAAATTGGAAACTATTTGCCCATGTACAAGACTCAGATGTGAGCAGTGAAAGTGATAGTGATAGTGATTTGAAAGCTATTGAAAGCAGTTCTAGTTGTGGGAGTGAGGGTGAATATTCCCCAGTGAAGCGGCAGTATATATGACGTCTCTTGAGGTCTGTTAGTGTGCCATATGCTGTTCCAAGGGGAAGGAGTAAATCTTGGAGCAAATCCCATGGCCCTACACCATGACCTGATAATGAAGATGACGACATTGTTACGATGGGTATGAATGATGTGAGTGAGGCAGCAGGCGGTGGTGGTGATAGTGATGGTGGCATGAGTCATGTGGCACCAGCAGCGGGCCACGCTACTACCGACGCTGCTGACTCTGCACAATTACAACCAGCCTCACCCAACCCCACACTCCCACAACAATCACAACTACAACCTCCACAACCACGTTTCAATATCCAGAACCCACCAGCTGACCGCATCTGGAATTGGCAGCAAGGTGACGAGTTTGTTCCCAGTCCCCGTGACTTTGATGAAACACAAAGTGGAATACGGCCATCATGTACACTTGGGAACAATGCCACTGAACTGGAATGCTTTCAGTTGTTCTTCGGTGAATCCCTGATGGACATTATTGTCAGGGAAAGCAATACAGTGGACCCCCGGTATTCGATATTAATCCGTTCCTGAGAGCTCATCGAATACCGAAAATATCGAAAACCGAATCAATTTTCCTCATAAGAAATAATGGAAATCAAATTAATCCGTGCAAGACACCCAAAAGTATGAAAAAAAAAAAATTTTACTACATGAAATATTAAGTTTAATGCAATAGAATAATTACAATAACAATAAAATAATTGACACTTACCTTTAATGAAGACCTGGTGATGATTGATGGGATGGGAGGAGGGGAGAGGTGTTAGTGTTTAGAAGGGGAATCCCCTTCCATTAGGACTTGAGGTAGCAAGTCCTTTTCCGGGGTTACTTCCCTTCTTCTTTTAATGCCACTAGGACCAGCTTGAGAGTCACTGGATTTCTGTCGCACAACATATCTGTCCATAGTGGCCTGTACCTCCCGTTCCTTTATGACATTCCTAAAGTGTTTCACAACATTGTCCTTGATTGCCATTTTCCTGGTCACTATAGTAGAGATGGTTGATTGGGGTTTATTATACAACCTAACCAGCTCCGACACACTCACTCCACTTTCGTACTTTGCAATTATCACTTTCTTCATTTCATAAGTCATTAGCGCCTTTTTTCTCGAAGGGTTGGCACTAGAAGCTTTCTTGGGGCCCATGGTGACTTATTTTGCAGAAACAAGCACCAAACACAGTGATAATATGGGTAATATGGAATGTACCGAATGTATCCTTAGATGCGCGCACACTGGCTGGCTTGTAAACACTGGCACACACGGGGCAGTTCAGGCCACATGTGGACACTCGTACGAATCGTATCGAATACCGGGTTTTCAATCGAATACCGAGGCAATTTTTTTGCGATATAATGCATCAAATACCGGATTTATCGAATACCGATGCCATTGAATACCGGGGGTCCACTGTACATACTTTGAGTACACCATGGCAAACAATTCTTTCACCAAGATCACGCCTACACCAGTGGAAGGACACAACTGTGGCAGAGGTGTATCTGTTCTTTGCCACAATAATGCTTATGCCACGTGTATAAGCACACTATCAAAACATACTGGTCGACAGACCGCCTGATTTCAACCCCAGCTTTCAGTGACATTATACCAGTGAATAGATTTGTGCTACTGTTACGTATGCTACACTTTTCAGACAAAACAAGGCCTGACAGAAGCGACAGGTTATAAAAGATCAGAAATGTGTTTATGTACCTGAAACAAAAGTGCTCTATGTATTTTTATCCCTTCAGGAAGCTTGTTATTGATGAGTCTTTGATTTTGTTCAAAGGAAGACTCTCATTCAAGTAGTATATACCAAGCAAGAGGAAACGCTTTGGTATAAAGTTATTTGTTCTGTGTGGTTGCAAAACTGGTCTAGTTTTGGATATAATTGTGTACACTGGCAGTAAAACATTGCAAGATACCAGGAAGCTACTGAGTATCTCTGGTGATGTGGTTAGAACAATGATAGAATCATATCTTGGTAAGGGGCATATTTTATATACAGTGGAACCTCAAAAATCGAACGTATCACATATCGAACGTTTCGAAAATAGGACCATTTTTTCGGACAAACTGTGTCCCTATTATCGAACGCGCCCCTATTTTCGGACCACCAGGTACGGGACCTGTCTGCCGCCCGCTCTGTCCACGTCCCCGCACAGGCGCCGTGAGCAGTCTAGCTTTGTTTATGCTTGAGTGAACACTAACCTGCGCTCTCATTCACGCATTTTACGATTATTTCGTTGTGCTTAGTGCTTGTGGGACTGTGAAATAAGCTGCCATGAACCCAAAGAAACTTGCTAGTGGTACCCCTGTGGTAAAGAAAGTGAGAAACACCATAGATGTGAAGAAGGAAATAATACAGAAGTATGAGAGTGGTGTGAGACTTGTTGAGCTTGCCAGGATGTATGGGAAAAACAAGTCGACCATCGGTTCTATCCTGTCAAAGAAGGAACAAATCAAGGAAGCTGATGTTGTGAAAGGTGTTAATATAGGGAGTGGATGAGGTGCCTTCTTCAAAGATTAAGGAGATTTGTGCCAAGTGGAATGATGTCCAAATGTTTGTGCAGAAGTACCACCCTGAGCAAGCTGAAACAAGCCATCTTTGCAACAAGTTCAGTGACAGAACCATGTCCCATTTTTGGGAAATGTTAAAGAGGCACCAGAAACAGAGGACTGTGGACAGTTATTTTGTGAGACAGGGGTCCAGTGACTCTCAAGCTGGTCCTAGTGGCATTAAAAGACAGAGAAGGGAAGTAACCCCAGAGAGGGCTTTACCTGAAGTCCTCATGGAGGGGGATTCTCCTTCCAAACACTAACCCCAACTCCCTCTCTCCTCCTCCCTATCTTCCAGATGCCATCACCAATCTTCAATAAAGATAAGTAAAAATGTTATTTTATATGTATTACTATACATAGTATAATTAAAAACTATAGTATTTGTTGTATGTAAAACTGTAATTAATCTCTATAAAATGCATTTTTTGTGTGAATATTTTTGGGTTTCTGGAATGGATTAATTGTATTTCCATTATTTCTTATGGGAAATATTGCTTCGAATTTCAGACTTTTCGAATTTAGAACTAGCTCCTGGAATGGATTAAGTTTGATTTTTGAGGTTCCACTGTACTGACAACTGGTACACAAGCCCTTTACTCAGTGATGCGAGTGAACATGACAGATGTGTGTGGCACAGTGCGTGGAAATCGTAAGCATATGCCTAGGCTCGATGCTGGCAGTCGTAGAGGTGAGGTGCAGGTGTTTGCTGCCAATGACATCATAGCATTTTGGTGGCATGACAAACGTGATGTCACACTGTTGACATCAGTTCACCGACACGAAATGGTAGACAGTGGCAAGCAGAATAGAGAGACCAATGAACCCCTTGTAAAACCTGCAGCTGTGATGGATTACAACCTCAATATACACTTAGTGGACAAATGTGACATGCAGATTGGGTTTGCTGATTGTGTTCGCAAGAGTTATAAGTGGTACATAAAACTCTTTTTCCATCTTCTTGACATTTCCATGCTGAATGCTTATACTATGTATAAGTTGAAGACCAACAACAAACCCAAATATGGTGAATTTTGTTTGTCAGTCATCAGACAAATAATATTCAAGTTGTACCAAGGAACAACACTTGCAATAGACCAGCGCCCACGAAATTATCAACACGTGTCTTCTCGTCTGAAGCCTGGTGATCACTACTACTCTCGAGAAAAATGCTCAGAAGAGGTGTTTTGCCTGTGGACATACCACAAAACGCCCACAAAAATGCAGAGACACTCGTTTTATGTGTTTTATGTGCTTATACCCATGTTTCAAAGAATTCCACAAGCTGCAGCCGTTTTAGAAAAGTGTCCAGTGATTGTACATATGTATATATATTATAGAACAATCGTAATAAAAAAAATTTTATATTGTTTGTTTGTGTAAACAAGTTTTATGAACATTATGATGATACTAGTGTTTTTGCTATACGTAATTGTGTTACATTCAACGAATGTATATATGAACATTGCACCATACTTTGTTCTCACAGGCCACAAAAGTTATGTGAAAAAATAAAATAGTGAAAAAAACAAGAGACCGTCAAATAAAAGTAAACCAAAGTTTACCGGGTGAGCGGCAGTCGCCATTGTTGCCATACGCAGCTCATTTTCTGCAAACTTCACGCCTCTATATCTCGGTAAGTACTGATGGGAAAAACTTTTTTTTGGGGACTAAAACAATCAGAAAAATATTCTTAACATTTTCATAAGAAAATCTTTTTTTTTTTTTCTAATATTTTGCGACACCAGGAGACACTTCAGGATTGGGCCTTTCGACAGTCAAAGGGTTAATTAGCAGTTACAAGCACTAAAAACAATGGAATAATACAAAATATATCGCATGTATGCCTGGAATAGTCCTCCCCGGCTTGTAAACAATGGCACACTACCTTGTACATAGGCTCAGGCCGCGCGGACACATTCAGGACGAATGTCCTTAACCAAGTTTTTCATCGTTAGCCGAGCCAATATTTTGACGCAAAAACGCATCAGTATCCGATTTTATCGCTATCTGATAGCATCGTTAACTGAGGGCCCACTGTACCTGTATTTGAGTCACATAATATACTGTTTAATTTTTAGTCAAAATAAATAAATAAAAGTACAGCCTCTCCTCACTTAGCGACATACTTGTTTACCAATGCCTCAGACTTCCGATGGGCTCTCTGACCAGTATGCATACCTAAATAATGTATATTAGAGCTGATTTCTTCTATTCTGTTTATTACAATATACAGTACAGTACTGTATAAACATTTAAAAATATACCAGAAATGTTATAAATGGTGCAAAGGCGACATTAAAACAGTATCAAACATGGCACAAGCCCACTACCAGTATAGTATGCTCCTCACTTAGCGACGAATTCGTTTACCGACGTGGTCTTAGGAATGGAGCTTTGTCGTTAAGTGAGGAGAGGCTGTAATTAAAATGCCTTAGAGTTGATCGTACTTATAAATAGTGAATTTGAGATTTCTCAGCAACAGACATATATATTGTAGATGCTGCATGTACAAATCAGAGTGAATACTTTTTTTTTTAAACTATTAAAATTATATATACTTATATGGTTTTTAATGAGAACATTATTTTTCTCTTAGGGTGAGAAGTACGATGGTCGAAGAGCGGACGTGTGGTCATGTGGGGTGATACTATATGCCCTTCTAGTGGGAGCGTTGCCCTTCGATGATGACAACCTACGCCAATTGCTGGAGAAAGTCAAGAGGGGTGTATTCCACATTCCACACTTTGTCCCTCCAGACTGCCAGGACTTGCTCAGAGGCATGATTGAGGTCAACCCAGAGAAGCGCTTCACGGTGAGCCTACCTGTGCTCACACCTACACCTAAAACTGAACAAAAGCAACCTTACTTTTTTTTAAAAAATGGAATCTTTAAACTAATAACTGGCATCCCATCAAAATTTTCTCTCAGTTTTTTTTTTTTTTTTTTTAAATTCTAACAGGAATCTTACAGTACTGTCAGCCTCTGACATTATCAAATCAAGATCACCAGACACACACCTCATATAAAAAAAAATTATTGACAAGTTAAAAAAATACTGTTTTCTGTAAATTTAACCCTTAAACTGTCCAAACGTAGATCTACGTTTGCACGCATAGCACTCCGAACATAGATCTACATTTTATTTTTCATTCCTGCAAATTTGGCGCAATAGGCCTGAGTCTCCTAGACATGAGAGAATGGGTCTTCGCCCTAAGTGTGCACAGTGATTCACTCACGCCTCGTTGTATTAACACTCTGCTATTCTCAGAAAGTGTAACAGAATGCAAGGTTAGTGAATTTGACAACGATATAGCCACTAACATTCAAGAAATTAGTGAAACTGTTGATGATAACCCAGATGACCCTCACCCCATCACCTCTGGGGTGGCCAGTGTGGCTATACCAAACCTTCAGCCCAGTACCTCTGGGGTGGCTAGTGTTACTACCCAAAGGCAACTCCGCAAGAGGAGATTATCATTTTCCAAGTGTTATAATGTTGATGATAGTGAAAGTGATATAAGTGACGACGATAAAATCGATTTTATGCCCGTAGAGGATTCGTCGAGTGACAGTGATTATCATTATTCCCCAGTGAAATGTACTTTTAGGCGGTGTAACCTACGTTCAGGCAGTGTGCCATATGCAGTCGGCGGCAAGGGTCATGGCAGGTCACGATCCAAAACCCCAGCTAGTGATAGTGATCATGAAGGTGAACATGCTGGGATGGAGGAAGAGGAGGTTGGTGGCATGGGGCCTGTACCTCATAGTGCGGTAGGTGGGCAGACAAAGGACTGCCCGGCACCCTCTCAAACATGTGCTGCCTCCACTCCTATCCCTCCTCCTGCTCCCCCACACCCCATGCCACAGGTCCACCCTGCACCATGTGACCATGAATGGAACTGGACAGAAAGTACACCATTCATGCTGTATCCTTTCAGTTTTGATGCCAGTGGAAGTGGTATCATGCCACACTGTCCCATCACAAATGAGTCTACAGAGTTAGACTATTTTCAACTATACTTTGATGAACTGATAATGAACCTGATTGTTACCCAGACCAACATGTACTACCGGTATACAGCGGGCCACATAGATGTTTCAGAATCGTCATGGCTGCGCAGGTGGAAAGATACAACTGTGGCGGAAATGTATTTATTCCTTGGTACTATGATGCTTATGCCACACACGTATAAGAACAATATAGCACACTACTGGTCTACAGACCACTTCATCAATACTTCAGTGACCTCCTTCCCTTTAACAGATTCACTCTGTTGCTATGAATGTTGCACTTCTCACACAGGAATATGCCAAACTGAAATGACCTCCTATACAAAATCAGGGAGTTATTTATGTATCTGAAGCAAAAAATCAGTGTCTACTTTTATCCATTCAAGAACATTGTTCTTGAATGGATAAAAGGGACGACTGTCACTCAAACAATATATACCAAGCAATCGCTTTGATATAAAACTCTTTGCTATGTGTGACTGTGAGACTGGTCTTGTGTTGGATGTCATTACCTACACAGGGAAAAACACACTCGACGATACCAGGCACACGTTGGGCATTTCTGGGGATGTTCGCAAGTTGATGCAGCCATACCTTTGCAAGGGTCATACATTGTTCACAGACAACTGGTGTACAAACCCTATGCTCAATGATTTCCTATGTGTGAACAATACTGATATATGTGGAACAGTGAGAAGAAGTAGAAAACACATGCCAAGGTTCACTGGAGGAAGTGTAGTGCAAGCATTTCATACCAATGACATCATGGCACTGATGTGGCATGACAAACGGGATGTGACGTTGCTGTCAGCCATCCACCAAAATGAGATGGTACAAACAGACTGAGCAAGCACAGCAATGAACCTATTGTAAAGCCAGCTCCGATCATCAACTATATGAACAATATGCGACTAGTCGACAAGTGTGACATGATAGGGTTTGTTGACTGTGTGCATAGGAGTCGCAAGTGGCATATAAAAGTGTTTTTCCACCTTGTGGACATTGCAGTGCTCATTGCCTTCAACGTGTACAAAATAAAGACAGGGAAGTAACAACAATATGCGGAATTCACCCTCAATGTCATCAAGCAGAATACGAAAAAGTATGGTACCACACCTATACCTGTCACTCCACAGTGATCTGTCACCCCACAACAGCGACCTGTCACCCCACAAGAAGAGAGGGAAGTGCCCAACCGAATAATCCCTGTCACTGCCTGATACCAATACCATCTACTCCAAAGAAGAAGTACTCTCAGAAAAAGTGTTGTGTGTGCTTACACTACACAGCGACCTCAAGTGCGAAAAGGCACATGATTCATGTGTCAGCAATGTGGGGTGGCACTCTGTATGGATCCATGCTTCTTGGAGTATCATACAGAGGTGGACTTCTAGAAATATAAATGGGACCTGTAAATACCTTGTGTGTATATATATATATATATATATATATATATATATATATATATATATATATATATAAACAATAGTATGTGATTGAACCAGGCATACAAATTCATCTATCAGTGTGAATATGTGTGCTTGTGACAGTATGATTATACCAATTTAGTACCAAACATTTGGGTCTCAACAAGAATTGGATATCTAATCAAAAGATCTGCAACAAAACATTATTATCATGACATGAAAACAACAAAAAAATAGAAAAGAATTGGAAAAAACGATAAATGTTTATTGTTGCTGCAAGCGGCAGTACTCCAAGTTGCCGACACCTCATCATTTAGCAAGAACTTCACAGGCTTATATTTTGGTAAGTATTGGCCCTAAAAAAATTTTTTATCCTATAACATTTATAAAAATGCACTCTTCATTTAAAAAAAAAATTAGTTTTTAAAATATTCGAAGCGCTACACGAGTGAGCGTAGATCTACAGTTGGACAGTTTAAGGGTTAAGTCTAATACCAAAATACAGCATCTGTATCAATACTGAATAAACAAATTACATTAAATACCTAAGATAGGATACCACAAGCTTAACTCTATACTTATATGTAGATAGTCATGCAAAAGATGCTGGAGACCCTTGAAGAAACCTATAACAATTACGAACAGTGTGGTAGACCTAGGGACCTGAGAGAGAGATTCAGACAAGCCAGAAATTAATGTACAAAGGTAACAAACAATTAAGAAGGAAACTATGAAAGCTGAATAGTGAATAGGAGCAAGCTGAAACCTAGTCTTTTATTCAAGTTTAAGAGGTGTGCAAGATACAGGTCTCCCTCAACATTCGCATTTTCAACTTTCACGGGCTTCACACATTCGCGAATTCCCAACTGACAAATTCCCAGCCTCCAAATTCCCAGCCGCCAAATCATATTTAAGTTTCCTGCCACCTGCGAGTCCCTACTACCCTCCCTTCGACCCCTGCAACTGGCAGCCAGCCCTCCCACCAGTGTGGCGAGTGTTTTGTTTGTTCATTATTTGCCATTAAACTACAGTATAAATAATGTAAACCCATTCATGACTGCATATTGGAATGACTATTTGGACAGGTGTTGGACGGTGACATCATGTGTTTACTCTTGAACACAGCAAAGAATCAAACATTTCTGCTACTGCTAATAATAACAATAGTAATAATAATAATAATAATAATAATAATAAATGCGATAGAATTGAAGAAGGAACTTGTACAAAAATGCGAGGGAGTGGTTGACACATCGTCAGTGTGGCTTTGTTTATGCTGGAGTGAGCATTAGTCTCCGTGCTTTTCCAAACATTTCACAATAATTCATTGTGTTTGGTGCTTGTAGATTGAGTGCGACTGGAGTGGTAGAGGCAGTGGTTGAGGAAGCGGTTGAGGCAGTGGGTGAGGCAGTGGGCAAGGCAGCAGTTGAGGCAGTGGGTGAGGCAGTGGGTGAGACAGCGGGTGAGGCAGTGGTTGAGGCAGTGGGTGAGGCAGTGGGCGAGGCAGCAGTTGAGGCAGTGGGTGAGGCAGTGGGCGAGGCAGCGGTTGAGGCAGTGGGTGAGGCAGTGGGTGAGACAGTGGGTGAGGCAGTGGTTGAGGCAGTGGGTGAGGCAGTGGGCGAGGCAGCGGTTGAGGCAGTGGGTGAGACAGCAGTTGAGGCAGTGGTTGAGGCAGTGGGTGAGGCAGTGGGTGAGACAGTGGTTGAGGCAGTGGGTGAGGCAGTGGGCGAGGCAGCAGTTGAGGCAGTGGGTGAGACAGCGGATGAGGCAGTGGTTGAGGCAGTGGTATTTAATAACATACATGTTAATAATAATAATAATAATAATAATAATAAATGTTAATAATATGTATTATTATTATTTATAACATGTTATTAAATACCACTGCCTCAACTGCTGCCTCCACCATTGCCTCAACCGCTGCCTCAACCCCTGCCTAAACCACTGCCCCTACCAGCGCCTCAACCGCTTCCTCAACCACTGCCTCAACCGCTGCCTCAACCACTGCCTCACCCACTACCTCACCCACTGCCTCACCCACTGCCTCACCCACTGCCTCAACCGCTTCCTCAACCACTGCCTCTACCATTCCAGTCGCACTCAATCTACAAGCACCAAACACAGTGAATTATTGTGAAATGTTTGGAAGAGCACAGAGACTAATGCTCACTCCAGCATAAACAAAGCCACACTGACGATGTGTCAACCACTCCCTCGTATTTTTGTACAATTTCCTTCTTCAATTCTATCGCATTTATTATTATTATTATTATTATTATTATTATTATTATTATTATTATTATTACTATTGTTATTATTAGCAGTAGCAGAAATGTTTGATTCTTTGCTGTGTTCAAGAGTAAACACAAGATGTAACCGTCCAATACCTGTCCAAATAGCCATCCAATATGCAGTCATGAATGTGTTTACATTATTTATACTGTAGTTTAATAGCAAATAATGAACAAACAAAACACTCACCACACTGAGTGGTGGGAGGGCTGGCTGCCAGTTGCGGGGTCGGAGGGAGGGTAGTAGGGACTCGCAGTGGTTGAGGAAGTGGTGGAGGCATTGGTGGAGGCAGTGGTGGAGGCAGTGGTGGAGGCAGTGGTGGAGGCAGTGGTATTTAATAACATACATGTTATTAAACCATAACATGTATGTATTTAGTACAATTTACGACGTTTTCATGTATTTTATGATTGCTCATGGTTTAACAAGTTAAGGAAGCAGTATTGTATTATATTTCCCTACAATATTTTGGGGCACCAAACATTCACGATTTTTCAACATTCGCGAGGCTCTTGATCCCCTAACCCTAGCGAATGTTGAGGGAGACCTGTACTAAATATGAAATTGCAAATAGTATTTTAGTGATGTGCTAAGCCCATGCAAGTCATTCAGCTACACACATGCTACCATGCCCAACTATACCTGGTATTCATTTAGGCTTACAGAAGAGAATGCTCTTTGCAGATCTAAACCCCAAATGGAAATAAGCCACTGACTTTTTTTAGGTTATCCTAGGTAATCATCACATATGCTGCTATGTATGATAATTTATTTAACTGTATTTGTGTGTACCTGTACCTGAATAAACTTATTTAACTGAGTGAATTTGGGGACATGAAGGTATCCAGACAGGAGGCAAAGAAGCTTCTACGAGATGTTGGCAAGAAATAAGCAACATAACCAGACAGAATAGCACAACAGGTCTTAAAAAGAATGTGCAAAGGAACTTATTTTTCCAGTTGAAAGCTTTGAGATTTTCACAAAGGAATGTTAAATGAGCAGACATATAGTACTTAGCACTCACTGTCTCATTATCAAGCATTATTGTGGAAATATTTGATAAAACCATTAGAGAAACATCAAGAACTTAATGAGCAAAAACAACTACTCACTAACACATAGTTCTCTTTTCCATCAGCAAACTTCTTTGTATCAAATCTACCATGTTAAGCTACTTGACAGTCACAATTTATTCATGAAAAAAGTGTAAGCAGATTTTGTTTATACAGACTGAGAAAGTTTAATATAGTCTGCCTCATGAATAATTAATTTGGAAACTGTAAAACATAGAAATAAAAAAGGCAAACCATTTTAATGGAGGAGAGATTTTATGCCTCAAAGGAAAAGGGAAACTTTGATAAGAGGTAAAATGATCTCATAAGATAGTGTCACCAGTGGGGTGCTGCAAAGATCAGTGCTTGACTGGATAATGTTACTAATTTATATACCATTACTAACTTGCTGGAAGATTTTTTTTAACAAACTGACATTCTCTAACCAAGGCAGGGTAACCCCTCCCCCCAAAAAAAAAAAAAAAAAAATCCACCACTCACTCCATCACTGTCTTGCCAGAGGGACTCTGATACTACAGTTCAAAACTGCAAATATCCCCACCCCTCCAGAGTGCAGGCACTGTACTTCCCACCTCCAGGACTCAAGTTCAGCTAACCAGTTTCCATGAATCCCTTCATAAATGTTACCTTGCTCATACTCCAACAGCTTTTCAAGTCATAAAAACCACATGCCTCTACTGACTCCTGTCTAACGCTCTCACACACATGCTTATTGGATGTCCAAACCCCTCGCACACAAAGCCTTCTTTACCCCCCTCCTCCAACTTTTCTTGGGACAGCCCCTGCCCGTATTCCCTCCACTGTAGATTTATCCGCCCTTCAAGTCATCCTATTTTGTTCCATGCTCTCTAAATGTCTCACTAATCTCAGCAGTCCCTTTTTGGCCCTCTGGATAATAGTTTTAGTAACCCCGCACCTCCTCCTAATCCCCAAAACTAGGAATTCTCTGCATAATATTCACACCACACATTGCCCTGAGACAAGACATCTCCACTGCCTCCAGTCTCCTTGCTGCAACATTCACAACCTATGTTTCACACCCATGAAAGAGCACTGATACTACTATGCTCTCATTCATTACCCTTTTTGCTTCCATGGATAATGTTCTTTGTCTCCACAGATGCCTCAGTGCAGCACTTGCCTTTTTCCCCTCGTCAATTCCATGGTTCACTTTATCTTCTATAGGCGCATCTGCCAACACGTCTACTCCCACATATTTAACCCTTTGACTGTCGCAACCCCCAATCCTGAGGTGTCTCCTGGTGTCGCAAAATTTAAAAAAAAAAAAAAAAAAAAAATTTTCTTATGAAATGATAGAGAATCTTTTCCCGATTGTAATGACACAAAAAAAAACGAAATTTGATGGAAAACTGACAGAATTATGCTCTCGCGAAGTTAGCGACCTCGGCGATATTTACAAATCGGCGATTTCGCCCACTTTGAGCCCTATTTTCGGCTAATTCCATTGTTCCAGTCGACCAAACTCATAACTATTTCTTTAGAACTCCTTTTTTTCTATCGATTGAGTACAAGAAACTGCCCATTTACCGATTTCAACTATCCAATAATGTGGTCAGAAATTTGCAATTTGGCCAATTTCACGAAAATTAAAAAATATGACAATTTCAAAATAAGGTCCAGAATGAACAATGCAGACATTCCTGGCTCTAAAATAACATTTTCTTTGTTCATCAGTCATGTCTTCAGGCCCCTCTGATATTACTCTTGCTTTCTATTTTGAATTTTTATTCAAACAAAAAATAGAAGACTTACTATTATGCAGACTACTGCAATACTGTAATAATTGTATAAATAACATCAACCCATTCATGACTGCATATTAGAGTGGCTAGTTGGACATTTATTGGACAATGACATCATTTGTTTACTTTTGAACATTGGCAAAAATTAAACATTTCCCCTAATTTGAGCTCCATTTCCAGGTTCTTTTTATAGTAAAATCAATCAAAATCACCTCTATTTCTATAATATGTTTTCCATTCTATCAAATGAGATCAAGAAAATGAGAATACAACCATAAATACTATACGAAAATAGGAGTTTTTTTTTTTCTCATTATGCACTGCGTGCTCCAGGATTTTTTTTATATGGTGCACACAGACCCATTCTCTCACATGTGGGCCTACCAGCTTTCTCCTGCTTGATTTGAAGCCACTAGAATTTATGAGTATATATACGTCAAACACGGTACCTTGTAAGACGTATATATACGGCCGCGACAGTCAAAGGGTTAAACACATTCACTTCCTTCATACTCTTTTCCTCCAATCTGATATCTAATCTTCCATTACCCAAATTTTTTGTTACCATCACCACTTTGTTCATTTCTGTGTTCCCTTTTAATTTCCATGTTTTACATTCCCTCCAAAATTCATCCACCAACCTTTAGAGCTTCTCTTTAGAAGGAAGAATAAAAAGGCTCAATATCATGACTGGAACATATTCAGCCTACACATAAGAGAATGAAACTTATGACATTTCAGTCCAACTTGGACTGGTTCAAATTCAACCGAAATGTCATGATAGGTTTCATTCTCCTATGTGCAGGTTATTTGAGTATTCTCTTCAGAATCTCCCAAAAGCACCATGTAATTTATTTCCAAATGTACAGTAGAGGATATATTTTTGTTTTGTGCGGAGAGTTTATGCGTTAGATTGATTTTATGTTTTCCCCAGCTGGAGGAGATCAACAAGCACCCATGGGTGGTGGCGGGTGGGAAGGGTGAGCTGGAGCTGGAGAAACCAATGATGGAGGTGGTTCAGACTCACATCATCCCCACTAAGGACAGCATCGACCCAGACGTCATCAGGAATATGGCCTCCCTTGGTTGCTTCAAGGACAAAGATAAGGTCATGTTAGACCTCCTTGATCCTTGGTGGGTAACTTATTAATATTTAATTTGTTCTCCTAAAGTCTCTATACAAAATTTCCATCTTCAAAATCATAGTGGATAGGATGAAATATATATGGCTTATTCTATAATCTCCAGAAAATAATTTTTTGTCATGAGCTATTTTTTGTATTAATGTTCAGATTTGATTGACCACCATCCCCATTCACCTTTAGCTTTTATTCAGTTCCTTCTTTCATTAAGGATGACATAAATAAACATATTGTCAGTTTTTTATTAAGATTCTTTAGAAATTTGCCCTTGATATTGATCTTTCTATGCTTTTCCATTTTTCATATCCTCGCTTTGATGGCATGTGCTCTAATTAGCATTGACTTGAGTTACTTCTCAGATGATGCACTTGGTTAAACTCGGAAACTGTATTGGGCAGCATTCATGAGGGTTTTGGAGGAATAAGTATTATATATTGACCAGGGTAAACTCTTCTGATTTCTGTAACAAGCTTAAAGTGTTCATCTACTCTAGCATCCCAGCTTGAGACCAAGCTCAATTAGTGACTCCCTTCAAAGGAGGTCCTTGATGCTGGTGAGAGGCTCTTGACCCAAGGAATTGTGGTCGTCCTTCCATTCCTTGGATTGAATCTAATAGCTTCCCATTTCCCAAGTGCTGTATGACCCTACAGGTTTGGTACTTTCTCTGAATATAATAATCAGCTAATCACTTCCTTATTAATCATGCTATTGCTGCCCACAATCTGCATAGCCATCATAACTTGACTGATCAGATATTGTGCCTCCTGCAGAAACTTGCTTAGTTTTTTCTTGAAGTATTCAACCTTTGTTCGGGCTTTTTTTTTTTTTTTTTTTTTTTTTTTTTTTTTTTTTTTTTTTTTTTTTTTTTTTTTTTTTTGTAGAAATTTGAAGGGTCATAGACCTTGGATATTGACACACAACTCTAATGGTGCTTGTAGCACTTGTACCTTTCACTTAGTCTATTCTATATTTCACCCAGTAAACTTCAAATGAGAAACATCTCTCGACTGTTCTGGAGAGAACACAGTGCATTGGCGATCTCAGTAGAGATGATTTACTGATTCCATGAGGAGTAAAACAAATATCTCAGGTTTTATAACTCAGCTTTCTTGCTTTCTGTTAAAGGAAATGGAAGAATAGAACAACATGCTACAGGAGACTACAAGTGCATTGAAAATTTATATCATTAGTGTGGTGTCCCTTGTTTTGAGGATTCCTTAATTTAGCCTATTATTTTTCTGACCAAGGTTAAGTCAGGTTATCTTACATCAATATTCGTAGAGATTTTTACTTGTTCCCTCTCTTCTGTATCAAACAGTCTGAATTTGTTATTGGTATGGGTGTTTGCTTATACAGGCAGTTGTGTAGTTTTTGAAATATTACTATTGAGTAAAATTAAAAACATTCTTAAATAATTGGTAACAGCAGAAATCTGAAACCTACATACAGGTGCTTGCATTATACAAACATGCAAACAAAATACTTAAAAGGTTGTAGATCAGAGACATTCTTAAGAAGAAAAAATTTTGCATTGAATGAGAGATAAAGAATTATTGACACAAACAAGTTGTTTCTTTCAGTCACAACACAGAGAAGGTCATTTACTTCCTCCTACTGGACCGGAAAAGACGGAAACCTGCGTGTGAGGATGAGAATGAGATCATCCATCGATACCGCTCAGAGTCTGCTGACCCACCACGCAAGAGAGTGGACACCTGCTCTGTCAATGGAACTATGTCACACTTCGAGCGTCTTGCTGAGGGCTCGCCCATCAGCCCACGTCGTAACCTTTCCCATCAGTATGTCCTCCATGACCTGCAGTTTTTAATCTCCCTCCCCTGTGCATTCTACATACCTGCTTTTTTTACTCTGTCATGTTTCTTCTGTGCCATGCTTTTTTATATTCTTCCTAAAGTATGTCGCCCCCCTATGTTTTGCCTTATAACCTCCCTTCAGTATGTGTCTCAATGTTCTGCCTTTTTTTTTTTTTTTAAACTTTTCTCCTGTATGTGTCCCTGTGCCCTGCCTTTGTTTAAACCTTTCTTTAGGACATGTCACCCTGTGTCCTGCCTTTTTTAAAACCTTATTTCAGTACATGTCCTTTCCTCTGCCTTACTTCCTCTTCCCATCTTTCCCCTTCTCCATCCTTTCCCATCAGCTTGCTATTTATTGCAATTCCTCCATGTATGTTGCATTGTTTAGAGTAACTGCTACCTTAGTCCATGTTCAAAGATTGTTCAGGTTTGTACTATATATTCATATGTCCCTTGCTTTATGTGATAGATGTATTCTAGGCTCTTGGCAAACAAACTGAACTCAGTTTACCATGTAAAATATAGAGATACTTTGTGAGACTTGCAGATTAGCATTTCTTGACTAGGTTGAAAAGACATACAGTAAAAAGATGAAAGTTAGATCTATATACAGTACCATGGGCCAGTAGGCCTACTACAGTGCTCCTTTGTTATTAGGAAAACAATGGTTTAGCAATATTTACTTATACAGTGGACCCCTGGTTTTCATCCGGTACGGAAATCGTACAGTTCAGATTTTGAGCACTTTTTTGGGCGAAATTTTCCCCCGGGTTTCATACATCTGCCTGGGCCGCTGCTTCTCATGTGTGCCAGACTCAGTCTGCCTCTGTCTCTCGTTGAGTTAGCATACTCCACACATTCATCCATTGTTTTTTGTGCTTGCGACTGTGAAATAAGCCACCATGGGGTCAAAGAAAACTCAGTGTGCCAGCCCATTGGTAAAGGTGAGAAACACGATAGAATTCAAGACAGAACTTGTAGCAAAAATGAAAGTGGCGTACATGTGGCCAAGCTCACCAGGATGTATGGGATGTGGAAGAGTTGGTGGAGGAACACAGGGAAGAGCTAACCGCTGAAGAGCTGCAAGATCTTCAACTGGAACAGCAACAGATCGCAGCTCAGGAAATTGCTTCAGAGGACGAAGAGGAAGAGAGAGGGGAGAATATGCCTTCTTCAGTGATTAAGGACACGTGTGCGAAGTGGAGTGAGTTGCAAAGTTTTGCAGAGAATTATCACCCTAACAAAACTGTTGCAAGCCATGTCTGCAACATGTTCAATGACAATGTCTTGTCCCATTTTAGGTAGATCTTAAAGAGACGCCTGAAACAAGCCTCTCTGGACAAATTTTTTGTGCGATGGGTGCAGTGACTCTCAAGCTGGTCCTAGTGCCAGTAAAAGACAAAAAAGGGAAGTAACCCCGGATAGGGCTTTGATACCTGAAGTCCTTATGGAGGGGGATTCCCCTTCCAAACAGTAACCTCAACTCCCTCTCCCCGCCTCGCCTTCTTCCATATGCCAACAAGTCTTCAACAAAGGTATATAATGTTCATTTATCATTAAAATTAGTCATTTATATTTATTTCTCATTGCTTTCTGTATGTAAAACTATAGTTATTCTCTATAAAATGTATTTTTTGTTAATATTTTGGGTGTCTGGAATGGATTAATTAGATTTACATTATTTCTTATGGGAAATATTGCTTCGGTTTTCGTCCATTTCGGATTTCAGCCGATCTTCTGGAATGGATTAAGGACAAAAACCGGGGCATTACTACACACAAATGATTGAGAGCAGGACCTGCATAGCTTATGTCAGTAAGCCTACTGCAACACTCATTTGTTCCTATATAGGGATGCAATGGATCTTGGAGGCTTCAGTCCTCCCCAAAAATCCCTCAGCCCCCAATACCCTCCATATAAAAATAGTAATAATTATTATTTTTGTCAACACATCAGCTGTTCCACCAAGGCAGGGTGACCTGAAAAAGAAGAAACACTAAGTGGAATACTGTACCTCTGTAAGCACGAGGCAGCATCTGTTACAACAGATACAGCCATCCCTCTCTTAACCCTTTGACTGTTGCAGGCCCCTTTCTGAAACTGTCATTCTATGTCGAAAAATTTTTGGAAAAAAAAAAAAAAATTATTTTTTCTTGTGAAATGATAGAGAATCTTTTCCCAATGGTAATGATACCAAAAGTACGAAATTTGGTCGAAAACTCACGGAATTATGCTCCCATGAAGTTAGCGGTCTTGGCGACATATACGCATCGGCAATTTCGCCAACTTTGAGCTCTATTTTTGGCCAATTTCGTTGTTCCAGTTGACCAAACTCATAGCTATTTCTTTAGAACTCCATTTTTTCTATCAATTGAGTACAAGAAACTGCCCATTTACTGATTTGAACTACCCAATAAAGTGGTCAGAAATTGGTACAGGTCCTCCATAACAAATCTGGCATCATTGGGATCTGTAGTGTGCTGAATTACTGAGTTTGCTGGATTACAGAGTGGTTAGGTTAGAATACGCTTAATAAAATTAACCAACTTGGCTTACACAAAGTTCATTGAACATCGGCAAAAATCGAACATTTCCGCTACTTTGAGCTCAATTTCAAGGTACTTTTCATCATCAAAGCAATCAAAATCATGTCTATTTCTGTAATATATCTTCCATTCTATCAAATGAGACCAAAAAAAACGAGAATACAACCATAAAAACCATGCAAAAATATACCGCAGAGGCAGCTAATGGCTGAGAAGTGAACTCCCTTATTTATCGTCCGTCTTTTTTATTTTTGTTGTACGTTAAGGAGCATCTTTCCATCATACATTGCCCAAGTTTCAATAAGACAGCCCAACAAACAACTGAGAGAAAAAAATATTTACCAAAAATCATATATGGCAAGCCCAAGCCAGGTACTGGAAACAAGTCACTTTGTCTGACTTTTTTGGGTTATCCTAGGTTCTCTATACATACACTGCTATGTATGATAATCTTTGTAACTGTATTTGTGTATACCTGAATTTTTTTTTTTTTTCAACAAACCGGCCGTATCCCACCAAGGCAGGGTGGCCCAAAAAGAAAAACGAAAGTTTCTCTATTTAAATTTAGTAATTTATACGGGAGAAGGGGTTACTAGCCCCTTGCTCCTGGCATTTTAGTTGCCTCTTACAACACGCATGGCTTACGGAGGAAGAATTCTGTTCCACTTCCCCATGGAGATAAGAGGAAATAAACAACAACAAGAACTAGAAAGAAAATAGAAGAAAACCCAGAGGGATGTGTATATATACATATATATGCTTGTACATGCATGTGTAGTGTGACCTAAGTGTAAGTAGAAGTAGCAAGACGTACCTGAAATCTTGCACGTTTATGAGACAGAAAAAAAGGACACCAGCAATCCTACCATCATGTAAAACAATTACAGGCTTTCGTTTTACACTCACTTGGCAGGACGGTAGTACCTCCCTGGGCGGTTGCTGTTTACCAACCTACTACCTAGAGTATACCTGAATAAACTTACTTATTTACTTACTTCTAGTCTGTCAACTGAGTACAAGAAACCACCCATTCACTTATTTCAACCACCCAATATAGTGGTCAGAAATTGGCAATTTGGCCAATTTCACACAAATTTCAACAGATGCCAATTTCAAAATAGGGTCCAGAATAAACAATGCAGACATTCCTGGCACTAAAATAACATTTTCTCTGTTCATTAGTCATGGCTCCAGGCCCCTCTTATATTACTCTTGCTTTCCATTTGGAATTTTTATTCACACAAAAATAGATTTACTGTTATGCAGACTGCTGCATTATTGTAATAATTGTATAAATAATGCCAACCCATTCTTGACTCCGTATTGGAATTTGGACTGGCAGGCAGAGAGGTATTGGATGGTGACGTCATTTGTTTACTCTTGAGCTTCGCTAAAGAATAGAATATTTTCGCTACTGTGAGCTCAATTTCAAGGTACTTTTCGTCATGAAAGCAATTAAAATCATATCTATTTCTGTAATGTATCTTTCATTCTATCAAATGAGACTGAAAAAACAAGAATATAACCATAAAAACCATACAAAAATATACCGCTAAGCTGCCGCTAATGGCTGAGAAATGAACTCCGCTATTATGGTCTGATTTCTTTCATTTTTGGTGTACGTTAAGAAGTATCTTTCCATCATACGTTGTCCAAGTTTCAATAAGATAACCCAGCAAACAATTGAAAAAATAATAATAATAATAATAATAATATCTTTATTTCTTCTTTATTTCCTCTTATCTCCATGGGGAAGTGGAACAGAATTCTTCCTCTGTAAGCCGTGCGTGTTGTAAGAGGCGATTAAAATGCTGGGAGCAAGGGGCTAGTAACCTCTTCTCCTGTATATATTACTAAATGTAAAAGGAGAAACTTTCGTTTTTCCTTTTGGGCCACCCCGCCTCGGTGGGATATGGCCAGTGTGTTGAAAGTGTTGAAAGATCTTTATTTAGTACACATACATGTACATGGTATACAGGCCTAGCTGACATCAGTGACATACTATATTGAAAGCCGCTTGTTATGCAGAGTATTTCAAGCAAATTAGGTCAGTGTCCCAGGATAACACCCACACCAGTCGGCTAACACCCACGTACCCATTTACTGATGGATGAACATAGACAACAAGTGTAAAGAAACACTCCCAATGTTTCTACCCTGGCTGGGAATCGAATATTTACCAAAAATCATATATGGCTAACCCAAGCCAGGTACTAGAAATAAGCCACATTGTCTGACTTTTTTGGGTTATCCTAGGTTCTCTACACATATGCTGCTATGTGTGATAATCTATATAGAGAAAATAACTTTTGTTTCAGGTTTATGGTGCAGTATAAGTGTATATCACAGTTAGCCCTGTGCTATACTCCGTTTTCTCTAATATAAGCCCCCAAGACAGGGATAGGAGAATGGTATTTGTATACCATATCCTCTTCATACCTCCGTCGAACTGCTCGGTATTATGCCAAATATTATTCATTCTGGAGTATTGAACATGTTTTATGTTATTTATATTATTTATTATGTCATATTAGATCAATTGTGATAGGCAATAAGCTGTAGTGTTGATATTAGTGTAATAATAAAGCATATTCTCCTGCATCACGAGACTGAGCTCATGGCAACTGACAGTGGCTTCAAAGCCAATGTACTGTGTAGGTGCTTTACATAATGAGAAGCATTTCTTTTATTCATTGGAACCATGGCTAGGGCTAAAAGTAAGCAGGTTATAACATATGGAGAAAAAGAAATTAGAATGACTTATGCAGCAAGTAGCGCCACCAAACAGTACCAGCAGGTTGATGTGGCGACCCTGGAAATTTGAAATTATGCTAGCCAAAATTAGTGCCGAATAACTGAAGGAACTGAATAACTAATTGCCGGATTTGTGATGGACCTATAATTTGGCCAATTTCACGCAAATTAAAAAAGATGCCAGTTTCAAAATAGTCCAGAATAAACAATGTAGACATTCTTGGCACTAAAATAACATATCCTATGTTCATTAGTCATGTCTCTAGGCCCCTCTTATATTACTATTGCTTTCTATTTTGATTTTTTATTCATACAAAAAAAGAAGATTTTCTGTTATGCAGACTACTGCATTATTGTAAAAATGGTATAAATAATATCAGTGCACTAGTGAAAGAATATTAGACTCCCCAGTTGACATGTATTGGACGTGTGGTGTGATTTGCTTACTCTTGAACATTGGTAAAAATCGAACATTTCCGCTACTTTGAGCTCAATTTCAAGGTAGTTTTCATCGTGAAACTAATCAAAATCATCTCTATTTCTGTAATGTGTGTTCCATTTTATCATGCAAGACCATGAAAACGAGAATACAATGATAAATACTATACGAAAATACACCTCAAAGTTGGCGTTTTAATCCAAAAAAACAGTCGGAGTTTTTTTTTCTCATTATGCACTGCGTGCTGCAGGATTTTTTTATGTGGTGCACACTGACCACACAGACCCATTCTCTCACATGTAGGCTTGCCAGCTTTCTCCTGCTTGATTTGAAGCCGCTTGAATTATTGAGTATATATATGTCCGAAACATTGGCTCATAAGACATATACATGTATATATGACCAAAACAGTCAAAGGGTTAACTACTGAGATAGGGACTGTAAGAATCATTCGTTAAGTGAATCAAACTTTCCCAGGAGGTCCCATGTTATAACTTGAGATGTGGACTGGGATGGTAATTTCCTGTATGTAATTTGAGTTTTTTACATTAGGTGAATCTAATTTTTCAATAAAAGTCCTACCAAAGATGGGTCCATAGTTTAGTAGAGGTATGGTGGTGTTATACATCTGTTTTATGAGTGCATAGCACAAAAACTAATGAAAAAATTATAAAATCTTCAGAGATGCATCACATCTATTTTTGTTATTTTTGGGCTGAAGGGTTGTGACAATGTCTAGGCTGACTGTTGTTGGGAAAAAGAGTTCCAATGGCCCTTTAAACTCTTCTCGACCTCTTTCTTCTTCCCTCCCCACTCCTTCCTCCAATTAGCAGCAATAACCACTTCCAATATCATCACCATCAACCAGCACCAGTGCCATAGCAGCAGCAGCAGCAACAACAATGCTACCACCACCATGTGACAGGTGTATGCATTGGTTTTACCCTCCAAGACATTGAGGAAATTGTTGGTTCCATTTTCCCCTAACTTGGTGCATGACACTAGGAATAGAAAAGAACCATAAGATTTTGTTCGAAACAGTATCATTCAAATTCCAGCATTCATATCTTTTTTGTTTTTGGTTTTTGGTTCAGCTTGTCTTATGACTGTCATCAGAAGCCAGATTAGAGGAATATTTAAGAAGATATTGCAAAAAATTCAAGTAAACCTACGGTATCTCATTGTATTTCACGTTTAGTGACAAATTTTTATAAAAAAAAAAATTGCAAGCTTACTAAACATATACTATATGACTATATACAAAATATAAATGAAACTAATCAAAAACCAGTGGAAGAAAAAATAGAGAATTCAGTCTGACTTCCTCTAGCTGGGTCCATTTTTCTCTAACTTAGTGCATAACACTAAATGAAAATGAACCATAGGATTATGTTCAAAATAGTCTTATTCAATTTCTTCATGCCCAAATCTCTCTCCTTTTTGTTCAGTTTTTCGTAGGAAAGTCAACAAAGCCATATTAAAGCAATATTGAACGAGATATTGTGGAAAAATTAAGTGAGACTATGATAATATCTCCAGGAATTGGGCAGAAAGCTTGGATCCAGCAAATTTGGTTAACAACCAAATTAGTTGGTCATTCAGTGGAAGCTTTTTGGTCATTAGGTGAAATTCCACTAAGGTAACTTTCGTTGGGCGATAGATGATTGTATAATAATTTTGACACTGGTCTTAGGAAGAAATTTTAGATACGGAGGTATGTATTTTCATATTAATATGTTGTGATTAACATATTTTTTGCAGGTCGTCGCACACACTTCCATGCAGTCGTCGGCGCTCTGGAAATAACAACAGTGGCTCTCACTCTCCCCTCCACTCGAACAACGTGACACCAACTGCCTCCCCACTCTCCTCACCACGCACCTCCCGCCACCACCATTCCCAGCAACATTACCACCACCACCATAGCAGCACCAGCACTAGCACCAGTACCAGTACCAGCGGGGTCAGCACTGTTGTCAGTAGTACCAGCAGTCACCAGCAGTCATGCACAATAACTCCGGGCGACGACAGCAACCCTCCGTCTGCGCCTGGTTCTCCCTACTCTGCGCCTTACTGGAAGTCCCGCCTCAACACTATTAAGAATTCTTTTCTAGGCTCCCCGCGCTTCCACAGACGGAAATTACAAGGTACAATACTACATTTTGTCATTTTGTTCTAGTCAGCTGTGTCTTTCTGTCTTTTGGGTTTGCAGGGGGTCCCCAACTTTTGATAGGCAGATCTCCCATTAATTCAACTTACAAACCAATTATTTGTATCTTTAACCTATTATTCTTTAGAAAATAGAAAGGATAATAGTGTCACACATGTTTGTAACTACAGGTCAGCATTCATAAAACAATTATATCAATATTACATGTTTTCAGCTTCATAAGTGTGAATCATGATAACTTTTGTTTATAAATTGGGGACCCCCATCTCCTATACAGGAGGGCCCTGCTTATACAGCAGATAGATTCTGGGCTACTGCTGTAAAGTGAATTGTAGCCTTTTTAACTTTCAAATGCATATAAAAGCCTGATAAAATGCTTACATTATCATATATTAAGTGAGCAATAGAGCTAAGCCTAAAAAAGGAACATACAGTGCACACATGATTTTTTTTTTTAACACGTCGACCATCTCCCACTGAGGCAGGGTGACTCAAAAGAAAGAAAAACCCAAAAAGAAAGAAAAAAACTTTCACTATCAGTCAATACTTTCACCATCACTCATACATAATCATTGTCTTTGCAGAGGCGCCCAGATACGACAGTTTAGATAGTTACTCCAAACTGCCAGTATCCCAAACCCCTTCTTTAAAGTGCAGGCATTGTACTTCCCATTTCCAGGACTCGAGTCCGGCTAACAGGTTTCCCTGAATCCCTTCACAAAATATTACCCTGCTCACACTCCAACAGCTCGTCAATCCCAAAACCCATTCGTCTCCATTCACTACTATCTAACACACTCATGCGTGATTGTGGGAAATCCAAGCCCCTCGCCCACATAACCTCCTTTACCCCCTCCCTCCAACCTTTTCGAGGACGACCCCTACCCTGCCTTCCTTCCCCTACAGATTTATACATTTCCAAGTCATTCTACTTTGTTCCATTCTAAGTGACCAAACCACCTCAACAACCCATCTTCAGCCCTCTGACTAATACTTTTAGTAACTCCACACCTCCTAATTTCCACACTACAAATTCTCTGCATATTATTTACACCACACATTGCCCTTAGACAGGACATCTCCACTGCCTCCAGCTGCCTCCTCGCCCAAGCTTCACATCCATGTAAGAGTGTTGGTACCACTATACTTTCATACATTCCCTTCTTTGGCTCCATGGATGTTTTTTGTCTCCATAGATACCTCAACACACCACTCACCTTTTTTCCTTCATGAATTCTATGGTTAACCTCATCCTTCATACACCCATCCGCTGACAAGGCAACTGCTAAATATCTGAAAACATTCACTTCTTCCATAGTCCCTCTCTCCAATGTGATATAAAATTTTTCTTTATCTGAATCATTTGATACCCTCATCACCTTACTCTTATCTATTCACTTTCAGCTTCATACCTTTACACACCCTCCCAAACTCGTCCACTAACCTTTGTAACTTTTCTTTAGAATCTCCCAAAAGCACAGTATCATCAGCAAAAGTAACTGTGTCAACTCCCATTTTGTATTTGATTCCCCATAATTTAATCCCACCCCTCTCCGAAACACCCTAGCATTGACTTCTTTTACAACCCCATTTATAAATATACAGTGGACCCCCGGTTTTCGTAATTGATCCGTTCCAAAGAGAGTGACTAAACCCGAATCTGATGAATTCTGAATTAATTTTCTCCATAAGAAATAATGGAAATCCAATTAATCCGTTTCAAACACCCAAAAGTATTAAAAAACATGTTTTCTACATGAAATATACATTTAACTACACAGAACACAATGATACATGAAGAGTAAAAGAAGAATAACATCACACTTACCTTTATTGAAGACAGTGATGTATGGAAGATGGGAAGAGAGGAGAGGATGGAGTCTACAATTGTTTGGAAGGGAAATCCCCTTCCATAAAGACTTCAGGTACCAAGTCCTTATCGTGGGTTACTTCCCTTCACTGTTTTTTAATTCCACTAGGACCAGCTTGAGAGTCACTGGACCCCTGTCGCTCAAAAAAGTGTTCCAGAGAAGTCTGTTTCTGGCGTATGTTAGGAATTGTGTTGGGAGACAGGACAAGATAGTCCTTCAATATGACACTAATATAATCTCTACGGCTTATTTATCTATCACAATTCATCTAATATGACATAAAAAACAATATTAATAACATAGAAACATGATATATACTCTAGAATGAATAAACTATGGCATTAAGAATGTCACGAGTGGTGGTGTGTTGTTTGTTGTTGGGTGTATAAGGGCCACTGAAAGATAAGCCTTACATAGTGTTGGTGAAGGCAGCAGCAAGAGGCAGCAGAGGTGGCAGTGTTAGTCAGTAGCCCTATATACCTCCAACAACAATAGAGGAGTCAGTTTCGTGCTGTTCTTTTTCTTTCGATTAATCGATTAACTTACTTGCTATGTTGTTAATGCTACACTTTATCGCTGGCTAGAGCAATAGCCTTTATCAACTCTTGCTGCTTTAGTATCATACTTATTGCAGAATCACTGAAAGAGGCACATTCTCCCCTCTCTCTGGCACTAGGAACTTTCTTTGGGTCCATGGTGGCTTATTTAGCAGTTGCAAGCACTAAACAGAATGGAATAATACAAAATATATCTTATGAATGCATGGGATTGTCCTCACTGGCTGATAAACAGTGGCACACTGGCTGTACATGGAGTGTCGGGGCTGCTCAGGCCATGTGGACACATTCCAGACAAATAACTTATACCAATTTTAGTGACGATCACCGAGCCAATATTTTGATGAAAAAACGTTACTTATTCCGAATACATGTTTTACGTATTCTGATGACGATGTAATCTGGGGGTCCACTGCATTAAACAACCATGGTGACATTACATATCCCTGTCTAAGACCTACTTTTATCAGGAAGTAATCTCCCTCTCTCCTATACACCCTAACCTGAGCCTCACTATCCTCATAAAACTCTTTATAGCATTTAGTAACTTACTACCTATTCCATACACTGGCAACATCTGCCACATTGCTCCCCTATCTACTCTATCATATGCCTTTTCTATATCCATAAATGCAATGAAAACTTCCCTACATTTATCTAAATGCAGTGCTAGTCACAGCATTATGAAAAGTGAGCGCCCCGGCATAATGACGTGATGAAAAATCAAAGTAACAAAGGCCTACCATATAGGGAGGTATTTTTTCGTCAGTGCATTATGCTGGGTAGCAACCGTTACCATGATGTCACGGCCTGTTGCCACACTCCACAGTGAATCCTCAGTGTTCACTTGGCTGCCGTGGTGAGAAGAAGTGTTGCACTTTTGTCTTTCATCCGCCCCATCTTTTGTCCGGTGTTCCCTTTGGTTTTGGGCCTATACATGTTTGATTATGGGTAAAAGAAAGTCTTTAACACCTGAAACTATAGCTCAAATCATAGGGCTTCAAAAAGCTGGGCATCAGACGAAAGAAATAGTGGAGAATGTTGGTGTGTGTGAGCATTCAGTGAGGAACTGGGTGCAGCATTTCAAGGCTGGTGGCGGTTGAGTTACCGTCTGCTAAACCTCGGCCTGGCCCCTCGAAGAAGACATCTGTTCGTACCTTAACTGTGCTAAAGAAGCAGTTAGGGAGTACACCTAGGATAACTGCTAGAAAATTGAAAGAGAAGAACCCACATCTTTTCTCAGAGGTGTCTGTAAGAACTGTTAACAGACATGTGTCAGAACTGGGCTATAGTAGCCACCGCCAGGTTAAGAAACCAATCCTCTCCAAGCCACAGAAGAAACATAGGCTGGATTATGTAGAAATATCTTCACTGGAGTCCTCAACAGTGGTCTGAAGTACTTTGGAGTGATGAAACAACCTTCACCATCACCTGTAACCGTGGGGGACGTGTACCAGCCCAGGGGTAGTGACTCGCTAGACCCATGCTACACCTGTGGGACCACCAAACACCCAGATTCGCTCATGGTTTCGGGGTGTTTCAGTGCTCAGTGTTGGTGAACTAACTGTGCTTCCCAAAAACCAGTATATGAGCCAGTATAATTACCTGGAGTTATTGTGTGACAATTTGCCTGAGGCGTTTGACAAATGTGGGGCTACGGTTTTTATGCAGGACGGTGCACTGTGTCATACCACCAAATCTGTAGTTCAGTGGCTTAAGGACTGTGAAGTGAGGTTCTTTAATGACTGGCCAGGCAATTCCCCAGACCTAAACCCTTTTGAGAACCTCTGGTCATTAGTGAAACTAAGTTTACTGGACAAGGATATCAGTTCCATCCCATGGCTGGAGGCTGCTCTTCATGAGGCATGGAATAATATACCTCCCAGATCCTCAAGAATTTGTGTGAGAGTCCTCCTGCACTGCTGAGGGACATGATTCAGTGTAAAGGATGCAGCACTAAGTATTAAAACCTCAGTAACTATGCAAATATATGTATTATAATCTATCATGGTATTGTGTTTTGGTACATGTCTGAGGGAGGGGCGGCATAATGCCGTGACTAGCACTGTACTGTTCACATATATGCTTCAATGTAAACACTTGATCTACACATCCTCTACCCACTCTAAAGCTTCCTTGCTTATCTGCAATCCTGCTCTCTATCTTACCTCTAATTCTTTCAATAATAACCCTACCGTACACTTTACCTGGTAGACTCAGTAAACTTATTACCCTACAATTTTTACAGTCTCTATTGTCCCCTTCCCTTTATATAAAGGAACTATACACACACACTGCCAATCCCTATGTACCTTCCCCTCTTTTCATACATTTATTAAACAAAAATACCAACCACTCTAACACTATATATATATATCTCCCCCTCCCCCACCCCCTTTTAACATTTCTGTCTTGATCCCATCAGTTCCAGCTGCTTTACCCCCTTACCCTTACCCCCTTTCATTCTATGTAATGGCTCATGCACCTCCCCCACACTCACATCCTGCTCTTCTTCACTCCTAAAGGATTTTATACCCCTTGGGCAGTGCTTGAAATTACCCCCTCCCTTTCTTCATTGACATTTATAAGTTCCTCAGAATATTCCCGCCATCTACCCAATATCTACCTTACAATATTTTCATTCTTAGCGTATAGTGAGTGGTGAATATATTTATTGTAGGAAGTCTGAATAAATGAAGAATGGGTATAATTGAAAACTGCTGCATTAGCAAAATTCCGTAAAGTGAATCACTGTAAAGTGGGGCCTGCCTGTATATGTATATATACAGTATAGTACACTGCATTTTTAATTCTTGTTTATTATACTGTATTGTATGCTAATTATAATAACATTAAATATTACACACAAGCTGTAAAGCCTCAGCATGTTTGTCACAGTTCCGACAGATGAGGTCCACTTAACACCCGAGTCGTCACCAGAGCTGACAAAGAAGTCATGGTTTGGGTCACTGATGAGCACTGAGCGAGATGAGACCTACACTATCTTAGTCAAAGACAAAGCATTGGCTACGGTCAAAGCTGATCTAATCCACGCCTTCCTCTCGGTGAGTCCAACAAGGTTGTTTTCACTAAGTGATTCTCTCTCTGAATATCTTGTTCCTGTCATTGCCCTCAGCAGTTAAAATATCTTTCATATTATTGTGTTTGATAATAACAGGTGATACATTTGTAGTCTCATTTAAGTGCAGTCATCTTAACAATGGATAACATGCTCACAAACAGAGTACCATATATCGCAGCTTATTAGACATTTTTTTTTCCATAAAATGTCTCCAAAAACCATCCTATGTCTATAAGTTGAAGGTCAGTAATGGGTGCTATAAGTTTGGGGTGTGGGGTGGGCTGTAGCTCTTCCAGTTATGTCCAGTGCCAAGCCTTTGAAACTAAAACTGGTTTTCTAAGCTACGAAATATGGTATGTTTGTAATTACTGAAGATTGGCAAAGCTAGAGTAAGATGTTGAGATGTAGAACAAGAGGCCTGGGGATGCCAGAATGGAGATGACTATTAGACAGTGTGTAGGGAGTCACTTAAATGATATTACATCCAAGGGGGAAAAAAAAGGTGCAGATAAGGCGATAAAAGAGAGGCAAGAGCAAAAACAAGTGTGCTGGGTGTAAAAGCTTATTCCTCTATAAGCAATACTTCGCATTATCTATTTTTTCGAATAACTTTCATTATTCTCCATTGGGGAGTGGGGCAGAATTCTTCCTCTGTAAGCTGTGAGTGTCATAAGAGGTGACTAAAATGCCAGGAGCAAGGGCCTAGTATCCTGTATACATTACTGAACTTAAAAAAAGACACTTTTGTTTTTCTTTTTGGTCCACCCTGCATCGGTGGGACATGGCCAATTTGTTGAAAGATGAAGACCTTTCTGTATGTCCTTGGCCCTAATATCTCTCAAAAAGTCATGCTTGGGATTTTTACAGTTGGTACCTAAAGAAGAGTTGGCAACTTTTCTTAAGAGTGTGCCAGTTGTAAAACATTTTCTGAAAGTTTCTTTTGTGTACCCATAAGAATTTTGAACATCAAAATTATTTTTTTTTAACATGGTCATTTCCTACTGAGGCAGGGTGACCCAAAAAAAGAAAGAAAAACTTTCACCATCATTCATACATAATCACTGTCTTTGCAGAGGTGCTCATATGTCACTTCAAACAGCCAGTATCCCAAACCCCTCCTTTAAAGTGCAGGCATTGTACTTCCCATCTCCAGGACTCAGGTCTGGCTAACCGGTTTCCCTGAATCTCTTCACAAAATATTACCCTACTCACACTCCAACAGGTCGTCAGGTCCCAAAAACCATTTGTCTCCATTCACTCTATGTAACATGCTCATACAGACCTGCTGGAAGTCCAAGCCCCTTGCACACAAAACCACCTTTACCATCCTCTCCAACCTTTCCTAAGATGACCCCTCCCCCACTATCCACTACAGATTTATATGTTCTCTCCAAGTTATTCTACTTTGTTCCATCTTCAGCCCTCTGACTAATACTTTTAGTGACTCTAAGCCCCCTCCTAAATTCTCTGCATAATATTTACACCTCA
>NC_091318.1:17777674-17812674 GCF_038502225.1 Cherax quadricarinatus
ATCAGGGAAGAGAGAGGTGAAGGTTTATAAACTAAAAGAGGAGGCAGTTAGGGTAAGATATAAACAGCTATTGGAGGATAGATGGGCTAATGAGAGCATAGGCAATGGGGTCGAAGAGGTATGGGGTAGGTTTAAAAATGTAGTGTTAGAGTGTTCAGCAGAAGTTTGTGGTTACAGGAAAGTGGGTGCGGAAGGGAAGAGTAGCGATTGGTGGAATGATGATGTAAAGAGAGTAGTAAGGGAGAAAAAGTTAGCATATGAGAAGTTTTTACAAAGTAGAAGTGATGCAAGGAGGGAAGAGTATATGCAGAAAAAGAGAGAGGTTAAGAGAGTGGTGAAGCAATGTAAAAAGAGAGCAAATGAGAGAGTGGGTGAGATGTTATCAACAAATTTTGTTGAAAATAAGAAAAAGTTTTGGAGTGAGATTAACAAGTTAAGGAAGCCTAGAGAACAAATGGATTTGTCAGTTAAAAATAGGAGAGGAGAGTTATTAAATGGAGAGTTAGAGGTATTGGGAAGATGGAGGGAATATTTTGAGGAATTGTTAAATGTTGATGAAGATAGGGAAGCTGTGATTTCGTGTATAGAGGTTAAGAGAGTGGTGAAGCAATGTAAAAAGAGAGCAAATGAGAGAGTGGGTGAGATGTTATCAACAAATTTTGTTGAAAATAAGAAAAAGTTTTGGAGTGAGATTAACAAGTTAAGGAAGCCTAGAGAACAAATGGATTTGTCAGTTAAAAATAGGAGAGGAGAGTTATTAAATGGAGAGTTAGAGGTATTGGGAAGATGGAGGGAATATTTTGAGGAATTGTTAAATGTTGATGAAGATAGGGAAGCTGTGATTTCGTGTATAGGGCAAGGAGAAATAACATCTTGTAGGAGTGAGGAAGAGCCAGTTGTGAATGTGGGGAAAGTTCGTGAGGCAGTAGGTAAAATGAAAGGGGTTAAGGCAGCCGGGATTGATGGGATAAAGATAGAAATGTTAAAAGCAGGTGGGGATATAGTTTTGGAGTGGTTGGTGCAATTATTTAATAAATGTATGGAAGAGGGTAAGGTACCTAGGGATTGGCAGAGAGCATGCATAGTTCCTTTGTATAAAGGCAAAGGGGACAAAAGAGAGTGCAAAAATTATAGGGGGATAAGTCTGTTGAGTATACCTGGTAAAGTGTATGGTAGAGTTATTATTGAAAGAATTAAGAGTAAGACGGAGAATAGGATAGCAGATGAACAAGGAGGCTTTAGGAAAGGTAGGGGGTGTGTGGACCAGGTGTTTACAATGAAACATATAAATGAACAGTATTTAGATAAGGCTAAAGAGGTTTTTGTGGCATTTATGGATTTGGAAAAGGCGTATGACAGGGTGGATAGGGGGGCAATGTGGCAGATGTTGCAGGTGTATGGTGTAGGAGGTAGGTTACTGAAAGCAGTGAAGAGTTTTTACGAGGATAGTGAGGCTAAAGTTAGAGTATGTAGGAATGAGGGAAATTATTTCCCAGTAAAAGTAGGCCTTAGACAAGGATGTGTGATGTCACCGTGGTTGTTTAATATATTTATAGATGGGGTTGTAAGAGAAGTAAATGCAAGGGTCTTGGCAAGAGGCGTGGAGTTAAAAGATAAAGAATCAAACATAAAGTGGGAGTTGTCACAGTTGCTTTTTGCTGATGACACTGTGCTCTTGGGAGATTCTGAAGAGAAGTTGCAGAGATTGGTGGATGAATTTGGTAGGGTGTGCAAAAGAAGAAAATTAAAGGTGAATACAGGAAAGAGTAAGGTTATGAGGATAACAAAAAGATTAGGTGATGAAAGATTGGATATCATATTGGAGGGAGAGAGTATGGAGGAGGTGAATGTATTCTGATATTTGGGAGTGGACGTGTCAGCGGATGGGTCTATGAAAGATGAGGTGAATCATAGAATTGATGAGGGGAAAAGGGTGAGTGGTGCACTTAGGAGTCTGTGGAGACAAAGAACTTTGTCCTTGGAGGCAAAGAGGGGAATGTATGAGAGTATAGTTTTACCAATGCTCTTACATGGGTGTGAAGCATGGGTGATGAATGTTGCAGCGAGGAGAAGGCTGGAGGCAGTGGAGATGTCATGTCTGAGGGCAATGTGTGATGTGAATATAATGCAGAGAATTCGTAGTTTGGAAGTTAGGAGGAGGTGCGGGATTACCAAAACTGTTGTCCAGAGGGCTGAGGAAGGGTTGTTGAGGTGGTTCGGACATTTAGAGAGAATGGAGCGAAACAGAGTGACTTCAAGAGTGTATCAGTCTGTAGTGGAAGGAAGGCGGGGTAGGGGTCGGCCTAGGAAAGGTTGGAGGGAGGGGGTAAAGGAGGTTTTGTGTGCGAGGGGCTTGGACTTCCAGCAGGCATGCATGAGCATGTTTGATAGGAGTGAATGGAGACAAATGGTTTTTAATACTTGACGTGCTGTTGGAGTGTGAGCAAAGTAACATTTATGAAGGGGTTCAGGGAAACCGGCATTCCGGACTTGAGTCCTGGAGATGGGAAGTACAGTGCCTGCACTCTGAAGGAGGGGTGTTAATGTTGCAGTTTAAAAACTGTAGTGTAAAGCACCCTTCTGGCAAGACAGTGATGGAGTGAATAATGGTGAAAGTTTTTCTTTTTCGGGCCACCCTGCCTTGGTGGGAATCGGCCAGTGTGATAAAAAAAAAAATACATTTACTAAAGTAAAGCCCCTGGAAAGATGGGGCTTGATGCAGTGTACTGTATATTTCTTCCAGAGAAAATGGAGAGAGCTAATACTCCACCAGTAAGGTTATTTAGGTACAGGTACACATTAATACAGTTATACATATTATCGTACATAGTAACATGTGTAAATTACCTAGGATAACCCCAAAAAAGTCAGACACGTGACTCATTTCCACTGGGGTCCTTGACTATTATGAGTTTAATACACACACTGATCAGTTAAAAATATGCTAAAAAGTAACAAGAATTTTACCCTGTTTGTCACTTTTGTTTCTCAAAGTACTGACTAAGTGTTTGGAAATGGTTTTGTAGCTCATTTGAGCAGTGAATACCTGTGGATCATCTGCTTTCATTGCCGATGCTTCTCATAAATTTCGCTATACAATTTTCTCATTTATTTAGTTAACACTCCCAGTATTATGTGCACAAAATGCAAAAAAAAAAAAAAAAAAAAAAAAAGTTAAGTAAAAAAAAAATATGAAAATATTGAGAGAATCAATCAGGAAGTATCACATGTATTTTTGTTAATGTTGGGTTGAGGGGTTGTGACAGCCCTTAGGCTGTCAAATTGCTGGGTGCAACATCCCCCTAGGCAGTTCATTATTTTTGGGTTGAAAGGTTATGGTGGCCATGGCCTACAGCCCATTAAAACCCAACTCAACACTGAGAAACTTATACAGTGGACCCCCGGTTTACGATCAGCTCCCAATGCGACCAATTATGTAAGTGTATTTATGTAAGTGCGTTTGTAAGTTATGTGAACAAATTCGGTCAGTACTGGCACCTGAACATACTTCTGGAATGAAATAATCATCGTAAACCGGGGGTCCACTGTATAATGTTTCCTGACTAATTCTCTATAAATATAATTTTTGTGTGTTAGGCACTCATAAAATGGAGTTATAAGAGTACTGTGTGTGCACTGAACAATGAAACCATCTCTGGTGATGAGAGGGAAGCATGACAGAAGTTATGACATCACTCCTCTGACAGACATACATAAAATGGGATTATAACATTACTATGACTATTAAATAATGAACCAGTGTGATTAAGCGTGCGCACACACACACACTAGTATGCAAAGTTATGGAGAAGATTATCAGGAGGAGAGTGGTGGAGCACCTGGAATGGAACAAGAGTATAAACGCCAACCAGCACGGATTCATGGAAGGCAAATCCTGTGTCACAAACCTTCTGGAGTTTTATGATAAAGTAACAGAAGTAAGACACGAGAGAGAGGGGTGGGTTGATTGCGTCTTCTTGGACTGCAAGAAGGCCTTTGGCACAGTTCCTCACAAGAGATTAGTGCAGAAGCTAGAGGATCAGGTGCATATAACAGGAAGGGCACTGCAGTGGATCAGAGAATACCTGACAGGGAGGCAACAACGAGTCTTGGTACGTGATGAGATGTCACATTGGGCACCTGTGACGAGCGGGGCTTCACAGGAGTCGGTCCTAGGACCAGTGCTGTTTTTGATATATATGAATGACATGATGGAAGGGTTAGACTCAAAAGTGTCCCTGTTTGCAGATGATTTGAAGTTAATGAGGAGAATTAAATCGGATGAGGATCAGGCAGGGCTTCGAAGAGACCTGGACAGACTGGACACCTGGTCCAGCAACTGGCTTCTCGAATTTAATCCCGCCAAATGCAGAGTCATGAAGATCAGGGAAGGGCACAGAAGACCGCAGATGGAGTATAGGCTAGGTGGCCAAAGACTGCAAACCTCGCTCAAGGAGAAAGATCTTGGTGTGAGTATAACACCGAGCATGTCTCCGGAAGCACACATCAACCAGATAACTGCTGCAGCATATGGGCGCCTGGCAAACCTGAGAACAGTATTCCAATACCTTAGTAAGGAATTGTTCAAGACACTGTACACCGTGCCCATACTGGAGTATGCAGCACCTGTTTGGAACCCGCACTTGATCAAGCAAGTCAAGAAATTAGAGAAAGTGCAAAGGTTTGCAACAAGGTTAGTTCCAGAGCTAAGGGGAATGTCTTATGAAGAAAGGTTAAGGAAATCAGCCTGACAACACTGGAGGACAGGAGGGTCAGGGGAGACATGATAACGACATATAAAATACTGCACGGAATAGACAAGGTGGACAAAGACAGGATGTTCCAGGGAGGGGACACAGAAACAAGAGGTCACAATTGGAAGTTGAAGAGTCAGATGAGTCAAAAGGATGTTAGGAAGTATTTCTTCAGTCATAGAGTAGTCAGGCAGTGGAATACCCTAGAAAGTGATGTAGTGGAGGCGGGAACCATACATAGTTTTAAGGCGAGGTTTGATAAAGTTAATGGAGTAGGGAGAGAGAGGACCTAGTAGCAATCAGTAAAGAGGCAGGGCCAGGAGTTATGACTCGACCCCTGCAACCACAAATAGGTGAGTACACACACACACCTTCCCGTTAACGACCTGAAAACCCTCCCTCTAACATTCCACTATCCCCCCTCTCTTTCTCTCTCTCTACCTATCTCTCTCACTACCTGTCTCTCTTCCTGTCTCTCTCTTTACCTATCTCTCTCCTCTCTCCCATCTCTCCCCTCTAACATCTCTCCCCCTCTCATTATCTCTCCCCTCTCCCATTTCCCATCTCTCTCTTCTCTCTCTCTCTCTCTCCCCTCTCTCTTCCCCTAACCTCTCTCTCCCCTCTCTCTCTTCCATCTCCCCCTCTCTTCCCCTTCTCCCCTGTCTCTCCCCTTCTCTCTCTCTCCCCTTTTCCCTTCTCACTCTCCCCCTCTCTCCTACCTTTCCCTTCTCTTTCCCTCTCTCTTGTGCTCTCCCCCTTTTCCCTTCTCACTCTCCCCCTCTCTCTTTCCTTCTACCTTTCCCTTCTCTCTCTTTTCTCTTTCAAAAAAAAAAAATGGTGGAGACTTGAAGGATGGAACAAGAGTGGGAGAGAAAATTAGGAGAGCTTTCTGAAAAAATGGAGACAGAGGTTTCTGTGAAATTAGAAAAGAGGTTGGAGAAGGAGAAGAAGAATTGGGAGGCACAAGTTGAAACTGCAGTAGCCAGGATAAGGGTCCTAGAAGATGAGGTAAACAGGCTGAAGCAAGTTACAAGGGCACTGACCAGAGAAGACACAGCATATGAAGCTGAGAGGCCAAACAGGAAGGATGGAGATATGAATTATGCTAAGGTCATATCAGCCTGCCAGGAAGGGCCAAGGTGTGAAAGGGGAGAGCATCTGGGTGCAGATGGAGAGGGTGATAGGTCAAATGCGGAGGCACAACCATGCTACCAAGAGCCACTGGAAAAAACAAGGGAGAAAATGACCATGTACAGACAGGAACCAGAGTTACAGAGGGAGAGGCAATAGGAGGAGGAAAGGGCAAAAACAGTGTTTATCCATGGGCTTCAGGAGAGAGAGGAAAGGACACACACTGAAAGACTACAGGCAGAAAGAAAGGAGATTGAGAACATCATCACAATATAGGTGAAGAAAACATGGACGAGATTGTAAATTTTCAGAGAATAGGGGGGTACTTGAAGGGGAGAAAAAGACCGATCAAGCTGATTCTCAGGATGGAAACAGTGCGGAACAGGATCCTCCAAGAGAAACCACAGTTGAAATGGTCAGGATGGTACAAGAGGGTGTTCCTAGACAGAGACAGAACACAAACAGAATGACAGCAGCTGAGGGAGAGGACAAAAAAGCGAAAGGAGCTAGGAAAGGAGACAAGGATGGAACCAGCAGAGGCCAATCAGAGCAGAGCAGAGCAGCAAGGGCAAGCACACACAGAACTATCCTCAGAACTCCACAACCTATCACACCATCCCAACACAAACTACAATCCATACTCACAGCTTCCACCCAACACCCAGCTATATAATCCCAAAGTATGCTACCAGGTCTCCCACCCTCACAGGCCCCCAAACCACAGTGTTGGAAAGGAATCTGAAGGCATGGTACACAGACGCTGATGGAATAACAAATAAGTGGGAGGAGTGGCACGAAAGAGTCAAAGAGGCATCGCCAGATATTATAGCTCTCACAGAAACCAAGCTTACATGTATGATAACAGATGCCATCTTTCCAATGGGATACCAGATCCTGAGGAAAGAGAGGGAACAGGGGGGTGGAGGAGTGGCACTGCTGATCAAAAACCGATAGAATTTTGATGATCTGGAGAGAGGAGACAGCGGAGAAACAAGTGATTACATAGTGGGAACGTTTCACTCTGGAGGTCCCAAGGTGGTAATTGCAGTGATGTATAACCCACCACAGAGCAGGAGGAGGCCAAGGCAAGAGTATGACGAGAGCAATGGAGCAATGGTTGACACACTGGCTGCAGTGGCCAGAAGAGCTCATGCATGCAGGGCAAAGCTCCTGATCATGGGTGACTTTAACCACAAGGAGATCGATTGGGAGAACTTGGAGCCACATGGGGGCCAAGATACATGGAGGGCTAAGATGATGGATGTAGTACTGGAAAACTTCATGTACCAACACATAAGGGACACTACAAGAGAGAGAGGAGAGGAGAGGATGAACCAGCAAGACTGGACCTAGTATTCACCTTGAGTAGTGCAGATATTGAGGACATCACATACGAAAGACCCCTTGGGGCCAGCGATCATGTGGTTTTAAGCTTCGAATACACAGTAGAGCTACAAGTGGAGGGGGAAGCAGGAAGGCCAGGACGAATGAAGCCAAACTACAAGAAAGGGGACTACACGGGAATGAGGAACTTCCTGAACAGGGTTCAGTGGGACAGAGAATTGGCAAGGAAGTCAATTAATGAGATGATGGAATATGTAGCAACAATGTGCAAGGAGGCTGAGGAGAGGTTTATACCCAAGGGTAACAGGAATACTGAAAAAGCCAGGATGAGCCCATGGTTCACCCAAAGGTGCAGGGAGGCAAAAATCAAGTGTGCTAGGGAATGGAAGAAATATAGAAGGCACAGGACCCAGGAGAATAAGGAGAGCAGTCGTAGAGCCAGAAATGAATATGCACTGATAAGAAGGGAGGCCCAACGACAATATGAAAACGATATAGCAGCGAAAGCCAAATCTGACCTGAAGCTGTTATACAGCCACATCAGGAGGAAAACAACAGTCAAGGACCAGGTAATCAGGCTAAGGAAGGAAGGAGGAGAGACAACAAGAAATGACCATGAAGTAAGTGAGGAACTCAACAAGAGATTTAAAGAAGTGTTCACAGAGGAGACAGAAGGGGCTCCAGAAAGACAGAGAGGCGGGGCACACCACCAAGTGCTGGATACAGTACACACAACCAAGGAAGAAGTGAAGAGGCTTCTGAGTGAGATAGATACCTCAAAGGCAATGGGGCCGGATAACATCTCTCCATGGGTCCTGAGAGAGGGAGCAGAGGAGCTATGTGTACCCCTAACAACAATATTCAATACATCTATCGAAACAGGGAGATTGCCTGAGACATGGAAGACAGCAAATGTAGTCCCAATCTTTAAAAAAGGAGACAGACATGAAGCACTAAACTACAGACCAGTGTCACTGACATGTATAGTATGTAAAGTCATGGAGAAGATTATCAGGAGAAGAGTAGTGGAACACCTAGAAAGGAATGATCTCATCAACAGCAGCCAACATGGTTTCAGGGACGGGAAATCCTGTGTCACAAACCTACTGGAGTTCTATGACATGGTGACAGCAGTAAGACAAGAGAGAGAGGGGTGGGTGGATTGCATTTTCTTGGACTGCAAGAAGGTGTTTAATACAGTTCTACTCAAGAGATTAGTGCAAAAACTGGAGGACCAAGCAGGGATAACAGGGAAGGTACTACAATGGATCAGGGAATACTTGTCAGGAAGACAGCAGCGAATCATGGTATGTGGCGAGGTGTCAGAGCAGGCACCTGTGACCAGCGGGGTCCCACAGGGGTCAGTCCTAGGACCAGTGCTGTTTCTGGTATTTGTGAACGACATGACAGAAGGAATAGAATCCGAAGTGTCCCTGTTTGCAGATGACGTGAAGTTGATGAGAAGAATTCATTCAATCGAAGACCAGGCAGAACTACAAAGGGATCTGGACAGGCTGCAGACCTGGCCCAGTAATTGGCTACTGGAGTTCAATCCCACCAAGTGCAAAGTCATGAAGATTGGGGAAGGGCAAAGAAGACCGCAGACGGAGTACAGTCTAGGGGGCCAGAGACTACAAACCTCGCTCAAGGAAAAAGATCTTGGGGTGAGTATAACACCAGGCACATCTCCTGAAGCGCACATCAACCGAATAACTGCTGCAGCATATGGGCGCCTAGCAAACCTCAGAACAGCATTCCGACATCTTAATAAGGAATCGTTCAGGACCCTGTACACCGTGTACATTAGGCCCATATTGGAGTATGCGGCACCAGTTTGGAACCCACACCTAGCCAAGCATGTAAAGAAACTAGAGAAAGTGCAAAGGTTTGCAACAAGACTAGTCCCAGAGCTAAAAGGTATGTCCTACGAGGAGAGGTTAAGGGAAATCAACCTGATGACACTGGAGGACAGGAGAGATAGGGGGGACATGATAATGACATACAAAATACTGAGAGGAATTGACAAGGTGGACAAAGACAGGATGTTCCAGAGATTGGACACAGTTGGAAGTTGAAGACACAGATGAATCACAGGGATGTTAGGAAGTATTTCTTCAGCCACAGAGTAGTCAGTAAGTGGAATAGTTTGGGAAGCGATGTAGTGGAGGCAGAAACCATACATAGCTTTAAGCAGAGGTATGATAAAGCTCACGGTTCAGGGAGAGTGACCTAGTAGCGACCAGTGAAGAGGCGGGGCCAGGAGCTTGGACTCGACCCCTGCAACCTCAACTAGGTGAGTACACACACACACACACACACACACACACACACACACACACACACACACACACACACACACACACACACACACACACACATACACACACATACACACACATACACACTCACACTCACACTCTCATTCTCTATCTCTCTCTCATTCTCTATCTCTCTCTCTCATTCTCACTCATTCTCTTTTTTTTTACACAAGGTTTGACAAGGTTAAGGATCCCTAGCTTTATTGACAAGCTATTTACAGGTTAAGGATTCCTAACTTTATTGACAGGCTAAGAGCTCTTACCTGCATATTTCTCTCTCTCAAGTATAGCATTTAACATTTTTTTGAGGACTGCACTGCAATATTTAATGTAAGAAACATTCACACCAATCATTAACATATTACTGTTGATGACCCTGTTCAGGGCAGGAAAAATATCAGAGCTGGAACAAATACAGAGATCATTTATGGCCCACATAGAGATAATATAGCATTTAAATTACTGGGAATGCCTTAAAATCTTAAATATGTACAGCCTTTTCTCAGTGCTGTAATATGATGGCTTTGAAGCCAGTGTCGGTCCTGTAATATTACACCAAAATTATAGTGGCTTCAGATTGTGTGGGAGAAAGCTGGATGGCCTATATATGAGAGAATGGGTCTGCTTGGTTAGTGTGCACAATATAAAAAAAAATCCTGCAGTAAGGAGTGCATAATAAGAGAAAAAATGTGACCTTGTTTTTGGTTTAACCCTTTGAGGGTTTTGGACGTACTAGTACGTCTTACGCGTAGGGGTTTTTGACGTACTAGTACGCACAAATTCTAGCGCCGTCAAATCTCACAGGAAAAGGCTGGTAGGCCTACATGTGAGAGAATGGGTCTGTGTGGTCGGTGTGCGCGGTAGAAAAAAAATCTGGGACCCAGTGGTGCATTGTGGGAACACCATCTTAGTAAACAATGTCCACCATGCCTCGCGGTAAGAAGCTCCTCACTCCTCGGCGAATTGGGACACTTTTGTTCCCCAGTGACAGTTCTAATACAGATGGAAGTGCCAGTGAAGATGAGTTTCAAGGTTTTGGTGAGGTTTTGACCGAAACTAATGACCATAATATCGGTAATAGTGAGGAAAACCCAGATGACCCTCAGCCTTCCACCTCTGGTGCTGGGCCGTCTTGTTCACGTTCAGTTGTACCAGAATCCAAGAGGAAACTTCTATTTTCCCAAATCCCAGACTCAGATGAGAGCATGGGTGATGATAGTGATAGTGAATATGAACTACAAGCTCTTCAAACTAGTTCCAGTAGTGATAGTGAAGTGCAATATTCCCCAGTGAAGCGTCAGTATATACGATGATATATGCGCTCTGGTAGTGTGCCATATGCTATTCCAAGGGGAAGGAGTGCATCTCGGAGTACATCCCGTGGCTGTACAACAGGAACAGAGAGTGAAAATGACGATGATACTGTTGCAATTGGGATGGAACATGTGCGGGGTGGTAGTGGTGCCGGCGGTGAGGCACCAGCAGTGGACCATGCTGCCACCCACGCTGCTGCCTCAGCTGATCTACAACAAAGGCCACCATCCCCCACCCACCCACCACACCAGCCTCCACAACCACCTGTCATTGTCCAGTACCCACCAGCAGACCGCACCTGGGATTGGCAGGAAGCTGTCAATTTTGTTCCAAATGCCCACCAGTTTGATGACAGCCAAAGTGGAATACGGCCATCTTGTACATTTGGGAACAATGCCACTGAACTGGAATGTTTCGAGTTATTCTTTGACGAACCACTGATGGAAAGTATTGTCATGGAAAGCAAAATATACTACGAGTACACCATGGCAAACACATTACTTTCACCAAAATCACGTCTACACCAGTGGAAGGAGGCAACTGTGGCTGAGATGTATCTTTTCTTTGCCGCAATAATGCTTATGCCACATGTGTATAAGCACAAAGTGAAATCATACTGGTCAACAGACCGCCTGATTGCAACCCCGGGTTTCAGTGATATAATGCCAGTGAATCGATTTGTGCTAATGTTACGTATGCTTCATTTCTCAGACAAAACCAGGCCTAACAGAACTGACAGGTTATATAAGATTAGGAATATGTTTGTGTATCTGAAAGAGAAATTCAGTACGCATTTTTATCCCTTCAGGAAGCTTGTAATTGACGAGTCTTTGATTCTGTTCAAAGGAAGACTCTCTTTCAAGCAGTACATACCAAGCAAGAGGAAATGCTTTGGTATAAAGTTGTTTGTGCTTTGTGATTGTTACAGTGGTCTGGTATTGGATATTATTGTGTACACTGGAAGTTATACATTGCAAAATACCAGGAAGTTATTGGGCATCTCAGGTGATGTGGTTAGAACAATGATAGAACCATACCTTGGTAAGGGGCATATATTATATACAGATAACTGGTACACAAGCCCCTCACTCAGTGATTTTTTGCGAGTGAACATGACAGATGTGTGTGGCACAGTGCGTGCAAATCGGAAACATATGCCCAGGTTTGACGCTGGCACTCGTAGAGGTGAGGTGCAGGCGTTTGCTGCCAATGACATCATGGCATTTCGGTGGCACGACAAACGAGATGTCACACTGTTGTCATCAGTTCACCCTAATGAAATGGCAGACAGTGGCAGGCAGCATAGAGAGAGCAATGAACCCATTCTAAAACCTGCAGCTGTGATTGATTACACCTTCAACATGCGTTCAGTGGACAAATGTGACATGCAGATTGGGTTTGCTGATTGTGTTCACAATAGTTATAAGTGGTACATCAAACTGTTTTTCCATCTTCTGGACATTTCCATGCTCAATGCTTATAATATGTATAGGATGAAGACCAGAAACAAACCACAGTACGGCGAATTCTGTTTGTCTGTCATCAGACAAATAGTATTCAAGTACCAAGGAACAGCACCTGCAATTGACCACCCACCAAATTATCAACAACTACCTGCTTGTCTGAAGCATGGTGATCACTTCCTGGTAAAACTGCCTGCTACTGCTTTCAAGAAAAAGGCTCAGAGGAGGTGTTATGTCTGTGCACATACAAAAAAACGCCCACAACAACGCAGAGACACTCGTTTTTTGTGTGAGGAATGTAAAACTCCACTGTGCATGACACCATGTTTCAAAGAGTTCCACAGGCTGCAGAACTTCTAGAAACATTCCCTGTGACTGTATATGTGTATATAAAATATAGAAAAATAGTAATAAGCAACATTTCATATCGTTTGTTTGTGTAAATATTTTTTGTAAACAAAATAATGACAACAGTGTTTACGCCCTTATTGTGTAGTATTGAAAAAGAAATAACTTACAAAATACTGATCATGTTGGCCTCTGAGGCCATAAAAGTTACTCAGAAAAAGAAAAATTGAAAAATAATTGAAAATAGTACATAAAAAAGTAAATAGAAAAATAGCGGGTGACGGCAGTCGGCGATGTTACCAGATGTTCAATTTTGGCAAACTTCACGCCTCCATATCTTGGTAAGTATTGATGGTAAAAAATTTTTGTTTAGCCTATAATATTTAGAAAAAAAAAAAAACTATTTTTTCATAAGAAAAAATAATTTTTTTTTTTTTTTTAAATTTGGCTGACCCTGAGAACGAGTTTCGGAGAGGGCCTGTCGACCCTCAAAGGGTTAAAGCAGTGGCTTTGCGGTGTATTTTCGTATGGTATTTATGGTTGTATTCTCATTTTTTGTCTCATTTGATAGAAAGGAAGATATATTACAGAAATAGAGGTGATTTTGAATGATTTATCAACTAAAAGTAACTTGAAATTGAGCTCAAAGTAGCAGAAATATTAGATTTTTGACGATGTTCAAGAGTAAACAAATCATGTCACGCGTCCAATACTTGTCAACTGGTGGGTCTAATATGCATTCATGAATGTGCTGATATTAATTATACAATTATTACAGTTATGCAGTGGTCTGAATAACAGTAGATCATCTAATTTTTTATGTAAATAAAAATTCAAAATGAAAAGCAAGTGTAATATAAGAGGGCCTGGAGACATGACTAATGAACAGAGAAAATGTTATTTTAGTGCCAGGAATGTCTGCATTGCTTATTCTGGCCCCTATTTTAAAATTGGCCTTGAATTTTGTGTGAAATTGGCCAAATTAGTAATTTCTGATCTATTTTTGTGTAGTTGAAGTAGGTAAATGAGCATTTTTTTTTTGTACTCAGTCGATAGAATAAAAGTATTTCTAGTGAAATAGCTATGAGTTTGGTCGAGTGGAACAAAGGAATTGGCCCAAAATAGGGCTGAAAGTGGGCAAAATCGCCGATGCGTAAATATCACCGAGACTGCTAATTCTGTGGGAGCGTAATTTCATAAGTTTTTCGTCAAATTTCAAACTTTTGGTTTCATTACCTTCAGAAAAAATTCTCTAGCATTTCATGAGTTTTTTTTTTTTTAAATTCTTCGACACGATGAGCAAATTTGTAAGCAGGGGTCTCAACACTCAAAGGGTTAGTGATGGAGTTCTGTTCCTAAGAATAGGTCAGTAAGCAAATTGGTCATTAAGTGAGGATCATACTATACTGGTAGTGGGTTTGTGTCAACCATCTTTAGATATTTTTTTAACCCTTAAACGGTCCAAAGAGATCGACGTTCAAATTCGTAGTGCGACAAAAGTAGATCTACTTTTTTTACATATTTTCAAATATAACAAAAAAAAAATGTAGATAAAAGTTTTTTTTACACGTTTTCAAATGTAAAACAAAAAAGAAGATTACATTTTTTTTACATACTTTCAGATGCTGAAAAAATGTATATATACGTTTGGACCATTTAAGGGTTACTGTCACCTTTGCACCATTTATAACATTTCTAGCATATTTTTAAATATTTATACAGTAGTGTACTGTATACTGTTATAAACAGAATAGAGGAAATCAACTCTAATATACATTACTTATGTTTGCATACTGGTTGGAGATCTGGTCGTAAGTCCAAGCTGTCGGTAAATGAGTACGTCGCTTAGGGAGAAGAGGCGGTACTCACTGTTGTGGGAGAGAGAGAGAGAGATACATTATAACATATACTGTATTTTATGGCTTTCGAAGATGCGATTTTTTTTCCCAAAATAAGTCTCAAAAATTTACCCAGCATCTACACTGGGATAAGTGTAGAGGTCTTCAAGAGGAACCTGGACAAGTATCTTCACCAGGTGCCACATCAGCCAGGCTGTGATGGATATATGGGGCAGCAGACCACCAGCAGCAACAGCCTGGTTGACCAGGCAAACACCAGACGAGCCTGTCCTGTGGCTGGGCTCCGGGAGTAGAAAAACTCCTGGAACTCATCAAATGTAAAGGTACAACATACAACACATCATAGTAGCTATGGTAGCAATGACAACACCCCAAGTGATTTTTTTAGTGGTAGGAAATGAAGAAAGAAAATGGAAAGAAATAACCAAAGAGTCCACCACCTTGGAGCCTTGTTAGACTGGAGGCACAGCCAGTGGCCCCTCCAGACTCACAACTACTGATGCCAACAACAAAATCCCCCAACAAACATGCAACACAACCTCATTTATATTTGCTAATATACAGGGCCTCAAGCCATCCACCAACAACAAAATACCTTTCATTAGTGGACTTCTCTGTGAAGGCTGCACTGTTTGCAGGCTTCACAGAGACCCATGCAAAAGATTACTTTGACAGTAAAATATGGATACCTGGATACAACCTTTTTAGATGTGACAGAAAGAACAGGCAACAAGGGGGGGTTGGCCTGTATGTCAGAGTCGCTTATTTGCACAGAGATACTGAACACCACAAATGATGTAGTTGAAGTTCTGACAGTAAAAATCGAGAACCAAAACTTAGTCATTGTACTTGTAAGTAAGCCACCAGATACAACTTCCCAACAGTTCAAGGAACAACTATCAAAAATTGACTCCTGTCTGGAAAACTTTCCAACCCCATCCCCAAACATCTTGCTGCTTTGTGACTTCAATCTAAGACATACAAAATGGAAGAATATAGCAAATAACATTGTAGCAGAAATAATCCCTGGAGGCAGCTCAGATGAAAAGTCACACACACAGGAGCTGCAGAATTTCTGCAACAGATACACCCTAAGTCAGCAGATAGTGGAGCCAACAAGACTGGAGAATGCACTTGACCTTATTTTCACAAATAATGAGGACCTGGTAAGAAACATAGTATCAAAAACAAATTCTGATCACAATCTAATTGAAGTCCAGACTTACATGCACAGGAGTCCTGATCAGCAAAATGCATACAGCTGTGAGGGTACCTTTACCAAATTCAACTTCAGCAACACGAACATCATCTGGGATCAGGTAAACTATGCCCTAAATGAAACATGCTGGGAGGATATCTTAAATTTCATGTACCCTAACCAATGCCTTGAAAAGATCCTCCTCCTGGTAGCTGACGTATGTTCTAGGTACATTCCTATAAGAAAAAAGAAAAGAAGAAGTAAACTGGAGAGAGAGACTCCCTCTACAGGAGAAGACAAAGAATCACTGACCTCCTCAAGAATGCCAGATTATCTGATACATGGAAGGAAGTGCTAACCAGGGAAGTGGAAATTATTGAGCTAAAGTTAAAGGACTCATACAGGATCCAGGAGAGACAAGAAGAGCTAAAAGCGATTAGTGAAATTGAAAGAAATTCGAAATATTTCTTTTCATATGCCAAAAACAAGGCAAAAACCACTTCTAGTATAAGGCCCCTGCTCAGACAAGACAGATCCTACACAGACGACAAAGAAATGAGTGAGATACTGAAATCACAATGTGACTGTGTTCATTGAGCCACTAACCAGTCTGAAGATAGACAATCCAAACAATTTTTTCATGAATGAGCCTCAAAACCCTGCCAATGTATGCCAAATTTATGACATAACCCTAACTCCACTAGACTTTAAGAAAGCCATCAACGACATGCCCATGCACTCAGCCCCAGGCCCAGACTCTTGGAACTCTGTGTTCATTAAGAACTGCAAGAAACCCCTTTCACGGACCCTAGGTATGCTATGGAGAAGGAACTTAGATACAGGCGAGATTCCACAGTCACTAAAAACAACAGATAGCCCCACTCCATAAAGGTGGCAGCAAAGCAGTAGCTCAGAACTATAGACCAATAGCTTTAACGTCCTATATCATAAAAATCTTTGAAAGAGTTCTAAGAAGCAGGATAGCAAACCACCTGGACTCCCAAAAATTGAACAACCCAGGGCAACATGGTTTCAGAGCAGGTCACTCCTGCCTTACGCAACTGCTAGACTACTATGATATGGTCCTAGATGCACTGAAAAACAAACAGAATGCAGATGTAGTATACACAGATTTTGCAAAAGCCTTTGACAAGTGCGACCATGGTGTAATAGCACACAAAATGCATGCTAAAGGGATAACTGGCAAAGTAGGCAGATGGATCTTCAACTTTCTAACCAATCGCACACAAAGACTAGTGGTAAATACAGTTAAATCAGATGCTGCCACAGTACTTGCACCTATCCTGTTCCTTATTCTTGTATCAGACATAGACCGAGATGTATCATCCTTTGCAGATGATACTAGGATCTGCATGAGAGTGTCATCCATTGAGGACAGCAAAGCTCCAAGCAGATATAAACCCAAGTTTTCCAATGGGCAACAGAGAGAAATATGATGTTCAGTGAAGACAAATTCCAACTACTCCGTTATGGAAAACTGGAGGAAATAATAGCTAGGACTGAGCATACTACAAACTCCAATCACACAATAGAGCGAAAAAGTAACGTGAAGGACCTGGGTGTGGTAATGTCCGAAGACCACAACAATGCCACTATCACATCTGCGAGGAAACTGATAGGATGGATAATGAGAACATTCAAGACTAAGAGATGCTAAGTCACTGATGATCCTTTTTAAATCACTTGTTCTCTCTAGGCTGGAATACTGCTGTACATTAACATCCCCATTCAGGGCAGGTGAAATTGCAGATCTAGAGAATGTACAGAGAACCTTTACTGCATGTATAAGTTCCATCAAACACCTTAAACTACTGGGAATGCCTGGAAGTACTTGACTTGTACTCATTGGAGCGCAGGCAAGAGAAATATATTATAATCTACACCTGGAAGATTCTGGAGAGACTGGTCCCTAATATGCACACAGAAATCACTCCATACTAAAGCAAAAGACTTGGCAGGCAATGCAACATACCCCTAGTGAAAAGTAGGGGCGTCACTGGTACACTACGAGAAAACGCAGTAAGTGTCCAGGGCCCAAGACTGTTCAACAGCCTCCCACCAGCAATAAGGGGCATTACCAGTAGACCCCTGGTTGTCTTCAAGAGGGAGTTGGACAGATACCTAAAGATGGTGCCAGATCAGCCGGGCTGTGGTTCGTACGTTGGATTGCCTGCGGCCAGCAGTAACAGCCTCGTTGATCAGGCCCTGATCCACCGGGAGGCCTGGTCATGAACCGGGCCGCGGGGGCACTGATCCCCGGAATACCCTCCAGGTAGACTCTAGGATATCAAAGGTAATGGTAAAGAGAATGATATAGGAGAGAGAGGTGCCCATTGAATTTTTTGGTCACAGTATTGCATACACCAACAGTGTTTGATACCTGCATATGTAATGCACAATGCAACATGAAATAAGTATATGAGGTAATTCACATACAAGTTAACATTACATTTGAAGCAGTGAAAGGTAACATGGAAAACTTTTCAGATTTATGAGAATGTTTTTTATCATATATCTTGTATGACTTACGTATACATGTATGGCAGTAATTGTTGGTTAAGGCTGCATGCACACACATTACCATGATATATAGATATATATTTTTAGGTTGCATTTCAGTGACAAACAACAAATTTTTAAGACAACAGTACAGACAGTCAGGGTATATAAATGATGATCATAATGCCAGAACCTAGTGCTTCCAGGCCTTCTCATTTTTCAGACCTAATACACATCTTAAAAAAAATAGTTTTAACAGTGGAGAATGCCCAAGTCTAGCTCAACTTCTAATATACCACCTGTAGATCTTGCTTGTCATGATAGCTAATTTCTTTATTCTTTGTTAGGTGTATGAGGCAGTACATTGGGTGCAGATGTAGTGTAGTTTGGGGTGGTGAGGGAGTTTTGTCAGATGGTGGATGAGTCTGATTATTTGGGAAGTACGATACCTTGCTTGTCAGGTCGTCAGGTCAAGGCATAAACTATGTTACTGTTGTGGAGGTCAAAACTAATAACTGAGCCAGAATTGTGGAGGTTAATAAAAGATGGTCAAAAAATGAGGTTGGTGCGAAGAGTTGTGGAGGTCAAGAGGGAAGATTAAAACTAAGGTTGTGGTGTTATTCTGGAGACTAAGTGATGTACCACAGGCTGAAGGAGTCCTAAATATACTGGCTGTGGGGTCTTAGCACAACACAGGCCAAAGGAAGTGGGAGGGATTCTCAATACAGTATAAATTATTATTCTCATATCAAAAAAGGCGCTAAATCTTTTCATTATAAAATAGCTCATGGAGGGCCCCAAACACTAAAATAGGTGTGGAATCTGGAAACTAACAAGGCGCACATTGGAGTTGCAGGTGGCAGAGCTGAGCCACAGTGTAACATCACCCATGAGTTTCCGTGTGGAGTACAAACGCGGCAGTACGGGTCCCGCCATGTTCCAGCGCCACGTCAGGTTCCAAGTGGATATCACGCCGGTGTGTTCTCCCAATGACCCCAACCCGCTCTACGCAATTAACTTCATCCTCCTCTCTGGTATGATGGGTAATGAACCAACACGCGTATTTTTTTCCGTAGTATCCCGCTTCACAGCTTAAAGCTTATCAAACTTAAGGTGAGCTTGTACACTCATCCACACTTTAAGTCCCTCTCTCTACTTAAATGACAAAGAATAGGAATGTTCTCTTAATATGTTGCTCTGATTTTTTGTTTGGTCAAATATTAGAGCAAGTTGTATAGGAATTGTGTACAGCTGAGGAATTCTTTGAGTCTGGTTGAGGTGTACTTTTTACCAGTGTTCTCTTAGGTAAAGTACAGTAATGTGGTTCATATGATGGGTTATGTGGTTTCAACAAAATAATTATAATTAAGTACCATAACGTAAGGTGTTAATAAGTTTCAGCACATTTGTTCCAGCTGCAGGTCTGTACTACACAACATAGTAAGTTGGTAGACATCAGCCTTCCTGAGAGGTATTACCATCCTGTCATGAGTGTGAATTGGAAACCTGTTAGATGTTTTGCACTTTTGTGGAATTGTTGGTCTTTCTTGTGTCTCATGAATGCATAAGATAACAGATAATCTTACAAATTCTTACCATACATTTAGTATAGTCCGTACTCTCCTTTGTTTCTTAATAGTTCCTGGTATTGTTATTTTCAATTTAGGCCTCATCCGAGACTGGGTCACATAGGTGATAATCCTCGCAACCATATACAGATATGGTACCTGTCTCAGTGGCTGACCTGCACTACTATACAACTGCCTTTGCTGCTAGTCTGCCATTACCACCTTTGAGTGATTGTCCTGGTTTTTAAAAAGCATGTAAAATATATTTCCGATCTCTCCTTCAAAATCCTGGTGACCTTATCCTGGAAGCCCTATTCTTTAAAGTCCTTCCTTCAGTTCACTATGACTTAGCTGAATTTGACTTGTTATATCAACTTTGACTTGACTCTTAAGCACATGAAGCCACCCTTCACACTTACATCCCTTTAACGTAAGCATCCCTTTGCCATGTAGCACTAGATTCATCATGATTTATGATAGTATGCTCTGTCCTTCATGGCTGGAAGATGGCTGTAGTCATTCATCATGCTCAGTTCACTGATTCATTGATCACCAAAACAGGAGTTGGTGTAAAAAATAGAATATCTAGCAAGTTCATAAAGGTTTAAGGGAGGAGGGGAGGGAGTATGCATTAGTTGCTGGTATAAAAATAAACATACTTAGGAGTGTGTGCTCTACTTTAAACAGCTGTTGTCATAATAACCCTTCTAATACCAATGAGAGGCAGAAGATTCTCTTTTTTACCTAATGTACTCTCTTCCATATGTGTCTGTATACAGTTACTGTACCTGCAGTGTACACACTACAGCTGTATACACACTAAATAAACCTGTGTGTGTGTGTCTCATATGAACTGCAGTGCTGTACCTTATCTTCTCTCTTATCTGTTAGTTTTTTGGCCACTGTTTTTTTTATAACTGTTGGCAGAATTGTATTAATCTAGCATCTTTTTGTGATTTTACAAGTACTGTATCTTTTTTTGTACAAATTTGCTACAAAATCTATTGAACAGATTTTTTTTTTATATCTGTTAATTGATTTTATCATATATCATTTTTTTAGTATTTAATAGCAAATAGATATTTTTGGTGAAATACTTTTAAAAAATTTCAAGCTTAATTTGCATGGCAAATAATCATACTGCTTTAGGAAGTTTTGTCAGACATTTTTTCTAGATTTTTTCTGCCCAGTGTTTAGTTGCATTGCCTGCATGCTAGAGACCTTTCCAAGGGCTCTATCTCACAAGAAAAATTTTCAGGAAACATCCGACGGTTCCGGCGAATATGTGAACACATCCAGGCACAGGTGTGCAGCCGTCGACCGCCTGCCTCTCCCAGGGTGGGTCGCAAATTCACCACCGAACTCTCTGAGTCATCCTCATGTGGCTCAGATACCTCAGAGAGACTCTCCCCCTTCCCTCCAGGAAAACAGGTGTGTGTGTGTGTGTGTGTTTGTTTGTCTCTAACTTCATGTATATACATGTGTTGTATATATAAAATAACTTTGATATATCTCACCCTCCTAATGAGTCATTAACCCAGTTGTTTTGTTAAAAGGTTGAACAGATTAAAAATACATGGCCTGCCATTACACATAACATTGTACTTATTTTTTTCAAATCTCTGGTGTTTGCAGACATCAGTCATTTCTTTCATAAGTTAAATGTGTAAGGCATTTCATAATTAACACAAGCATTCTGCACATTGACAGTATACACATCTGCTTTGTTTGAATAGTTATGGATATTTGGACAAAATCTTCCTGTGTTTGCCCTCAGTCATAACTCTGTACAGTACACAGCACATGCCTGTAACCTTAGTTATCCTTAGCTATCTCGATTGTTTGTATACAAAACCGTAAAAACAGTGAAAATGTAAAATTGCAGCATTTATACCTTAGAACTTCAAAATGAAAGGAAAATACAGTAGCAGCAAATCCTTGATTTAACAGACCTTAATTTAATGGACTCTTTGGGACAAAATCTGATGGATCAGTTGATTTTAAAACAATAGACAAAGTGCACTAGTTATAGAATTGTCCATTATTGTTATGATCACAGCAAAACAATTTCATCTCTGCCCATCACAATTGTGATTACCTGTCATCCACTTCCCCAGTCCCCATTAGACCATTAAATTGAGAGATAAAGTTCAAAGGAAAGAGACCTTTCCTCCTCAGAAAGAATAAAAAGTCACAGTACCATAACTAGAACAACATACAAATAGCCCTCACTTAGGAGATTGAAATGTGACTGTTTCTGTTCAAGTTGAACCATTAACAAGTTACATAGTGGCCAAGATACAATATTTTAACCCTTTAACTGTGGCACACATGGAAATTAAATTTCCTGCATGTGTGTGTCAAGATTTTGAAAAAAAAAAAAATCACTTGTCTTACAAATAGAAAGAGTGCATGAAAAAAAAGAGTACATGAAAAAAATTAATGTAAATGTGAAAAAAGATATAGACAGAAAGTTGGTTTAATTAACAGAATATGAGAACCACTAATAGTGCTGGGAGTGCCAGTATCACAGGTGAGAAATATACTGGTTATAAACAAATGTGAGAACAATTGATGGGGAGGAAAAGACCATGAATTTACATGGAAGATAAACTAGTGTGGGAAAAGGTAACTAATTTCGTATTTCTTAAGAAAAATTAAATTTCTTAGATAGCCTACCTCTTATCTATGAAAAATTGGCAAAGCTCTTCATAACAGCATACATGAGAAGAGAGAAAACATTCACATTCAGGAAAACATACTCGAACTGTTCAAAGATAGAAAAACGTTAAAATAACCAATGAAGATGACAGAATACCAGTAGAAAGTAGCATAACAAGAAAAGAGGAGAAGGAAGTGAAGGAAAGCTAGAAACTGATACAAAGCAAAGTGATAACCAAACAGAAGCATGAAGTACAGAAGTTGTCACAAACAGTGACAACACAGGAAAAATTCAAATACTATGCTAGAGCAACATGTAAATATGAATTTGAATGTCATGAACACCCCAGGAAATGCATAAGTATGCTACAAAAAGGAAAGTGCTGCTTATGGAAGAACTGAAGCTTCTATCACCCTAAGATGTACTCACCTATTTGTGGTTGTAGGGGTTGAGACATAGCTCCTGGTCCTGCCTGTATTGTACTGTGCCTTAAAATGTCTACTATTTCATGTGAGAAGCTAAACATTTCCAATGGAAATCTTTATTAGGCACAAGGATAAACAAGACAAAAGAAAGAGAATAGAAAAAGAAAACAAAAGGGGCTCAAAATAGTCAAGGCAGAGTTGGAAAATGTTCAACGGTCATACAGTACCAGTATAGAATCAGTAAAACATCTAATCACAGAACTGTTGAAAATGCTTCAAAGCACTTGGCTTGTTCTCTCGAGAATGAAGATAAATACCTAATACAGTAATATATACGTACATGGAAGATATTTGAGGTCCTGATCCCTCATGTGCACACTGCTATACTATACCAGCTTCCTGGAGTGAAAAATATAGGAGAAATGTAGATTAAACTCAGTAGACAAACAAGCCATTATATTTCCCACATCAGGAAATTTCAAAAAGCAGTACAAAAAAAAATTCAAGGCATTAAGCACTGGACGTGATGATCAATGCTTGAGTCCTGTAACTACAAGTAATCCTAGCATTAATGTAGATTATTACATTTAAATCCCCTACACTTCTTACAATAATGTAGGTAACTGTAACATCCACAAAACACAGACCAATGAAAATATTTAAAAAATGTCAAACATTTAAGACGAGACATGAGAAGTATAGCTCTGCTGCTGTAGCTACATATAGGTAGTCAAACACACACTTCTCACAATAACAAGTTTAACACAAGATCCACATTTGTTTATTGTGATATAAATGCTATAGACTAGTTTTCAACTATATTTTCTTAATTAGCAATAATTTGTCTGGTCCATAGGCTGGAAATGGCCTTCAGTTTGCAACGTATTTATCAAAGTCTTTGTTCTCATGATTTCACAGATGCTTGAATTGTGCAGCAGTTGATTACGTCAGTACATCATCGCAAAAAACTTTATACTGTAAGGTGTTTTAAAAAGTCCCTCATGTTCATTTTTGTATTTAGTCATATTATAATCTACGGGGCTGAGTGACAGTTGACGTGTTACAGACTGAGAGCGACGTAGAGAGTGACGTGTCCCAATCAGAAGGCAAGAACCTATCAAGTGGCCGGGGTGGCCGGGATTCACCCCAAGGCAATGTGTCGAACGGGCGCAGCACTTCGGATCCTGAGACACAACAGCTTGGCTCACCAGAGCTGGCCACGTAGTCCAGGGCCCCCACTGGTAGTGCCGCCAGAACCAGCGCCCTACTGCCACCACCCTTCCTGCCAGGCGGCCCTTGTGACCAGGATCCGCGTTCCGTCAAGAACATTTGCTCATCAGGACAGAATAATGTTAGGGATGCATAATGCTATGACAAATGGTTAGAGTATGATTGCCAATGTGATTAGATAAACCTTGTCCATATAATTATGTATGGTAAGCAGACAAACTTTGAAGTTACTTGTTTTACCCCTAAGGACGAATGAACTAGATAGTGCTTGCTGGTATGATCAGTGTTGTGTTTTGTCCAGGGATGGTTTCTTCTGAAAATGCGAAAAGATACTTTCAGCTTTCAAATTTTCTTGTCGATAGGCTTCCTAACATCATCTGATTTTGGTGGAGTAAGGTACAGTACTGTGAATTATTGCTTGCGACTATGTTATTCTCATTTTATACCACATTTAGAGTGTTTTATAGGGTATAGCCAAAGCGACGAAACCAACAACCATTAATTATTTCCTATGCGAGTCTGTAGCATGCCAAAATGATTTGGTTTTGCAACAATTGACAGTGGAAAGCTTCTCCAAACTGAAATCGTCCGTAGAGCGCTGACCTAGGAATAACAAAGTCTGCACGCTTGCAACAGCAAAAACTGAATTTTTTTTCCTAAGGCGGAGCCCTGTTTGCCGCAGCGTTTGTGTACTTGGGACTGTACCTAAGGACAGAGTAAATGTGTCATCACTGCACTGGCTGTGTTGGCCAGCCTTACCAACGTTATGTTGTTACTACCAATGTAATCTTATATTTACTAAAAAAAAAAAAAAGATTTACACCATTAAATATTTAAGTGAAAAAAAAAAAAAGTGTGTGAAGTGAGGTTGAAACTGATGTTCGTGAAAGGTGGCTAAAACTTCAGGGATACAACTGCGTCACCAGGCAACAAGTTGTGACTTCATCCATTGAACTGTCATTCTCCACCACTCCCACACCTCAGCAAAGCGACCAGGAGCCCTGAAGTCACCTGAACTCATTATCTGTCACTCCCACACCTCAACCGTGATATCAACCAGTCTTCTTTAGGTGTATTCAAGAAGAATACCATATTTCTTCCAGCCGAATATTTATGTAATCAGTCTTGGTATGACCATCTGGTAGTTATTTTATTACTACTTTTGTTCCTGCTCATTAAGAATTTCTACACAAATATATAATTGTAGTATAAGTTCTGAGTTAGTTAGCTTGAACTATCAATTCTGAGTTACTTTTAACTATGAAGAGTGATGAACTCCTATGTGAGCCTATGAGAACTATACCAACAAACACTCTGTCATGAGAATCTGATTCAAAGTGTCTGACAGCAGCTTTAACTGTTTATGTTCTCATGACTGCTAATAATTATAACGTTAGGTATATGTAGCTTGGTAGTAAATCAACTCTTTTGAACACACACTTATCACCATTCATGATTAACTTGTAAACACTGGTGCTTGGCTTTTTATCCGAGACAGATGTAATATCATTCAAAATTGGGCATAAGTGTTTTCCATTCTAGGTAACTGCTCACTATTTTGGTCAATTTTCATTATCAATGGGTAAACTTTGACCCTGCTTGGACACCAGTCTCTCACTAGCAGCACAGAAAGAACCATGGATAATTAAAAGTACAAGTATTTTTAATATTTTTCATAGGCTTGCATCATTTTACACTAAAATACTAGTCAGCGAGCACGTGCTTGGGCCATTAATAAGTTTTTTAATAAAGTCCAACCTACTGAGAAGTAAAAGTAACCAACTTAGTGTAGCAGTCAGTATTGAGCGCTTCACTTGCAGCCTCACCACCATTGTATCACAGTACACTATAGTATGTGTAATTTCATTGATGAGTCTTTTGCTAAAATCTAAAAGCAAGTATAAATACACATATTTGGTAAATGGTGAGGCAAATTCCATGGTCAGATGCAGTTTACAGTAAACATCCCATCCTTCAGCTACAAGAATTTTTGTGAGATTAGAAAGACCTTAGCAGACCATACTCAGAATGCTGATTATCAAAAAAATTTCTTTGACTAATATACAGTATTTATAAGACTTGACAACAGGAATAGTTATGTATTAAAGGTCTATAGAAAACTGTACAAAAATAATGAAATTTTGTAGTAACAGACTGAGCACATATTATATTTATTAATTAAGGGTAACTAAAGTACTATCATTAGAGTGCTCATGAAGTTACATCTTAGGTATACATAAATTTAAATAAAACAGCTAAGGTGGTGGGAGGGCCTTGAATTGAGGTGATAGAAGCACAATATGTTGATGACCACACTTCCTGAAATTAAAACATTCCATTCATCGCACACTTCATAATTGTTTGTATTTGAAAATCTGATTCGATGTAATTAGCATTCTTTGCTGCTTGATACCAGATCTAACCTAATTTTGATTAATTATTTTCTGAGTTATATAATCTAAATGAAAGTTGGGCATTATTAATTATTTTCTGAGTTATATAATCTAAATGAAAGTTGGGCATTATTTAGGCATGGAATTATCAAGGAAAGTTAATTATAGCTTTAAATATTGTTAGAAGCAGAATATATACAGTGATTTAAATATTCTTGGTAGTGCAGTCCCATTTTATACAGCCTGTTTTGTACAAGTCTTTCCTCCATTCATGGACTCATCTTCATTGCTGTCTTCTTATTACAGCAGCCACTTAGAATATATGCCGGGTGGATCCGAAAATGAATTCTCGATCATTTGGATTATACGTGACACTCTTTTGACTAGCCGGAAAGCTCTACTACTCGGGCAGCATCACTGAAAATCCAAGCGACTATAAGTTTTCTTTTTCTGATCGCACCCAATGTCTACAAAGTTTGGCGATTCTCACAAGCCAACGAGGAGGCCTTCATAACCCTTACCTTTTCCTGCAGCCCATGTGTAGCCAGGGCCAGCCAGGTAGGCCCTTAAGGTGACAACAGCTAAAATCACCGTGTAGCAGGGCACCCTTAATGGGGCACCAACGCTGACAGGCTCCAGGACCCAGCAAAGCTGCACGTCCTCGCAAAGTCCTGTGGCGAGGACAGTGATGTCTGACCTCAGGCCGAGTCCTCCACAGTTTAATTTTTCTATACACATCACCTTAAAATTTAGCCTTACTGGAGGATTCTCCCAGGTCATTCATAGCTGACCTCGCCACACAGTGTAGAGAAGCACAATGTGGAGATGCGGGGTGATAAGGGGCAGCCCCACACGCTGAGAGTCGTCAAGTTATAGCGTCCAGTTAGGTCTATGCTCTCAAGGTTTTGTCCTGACATGGTGTGTGTAAGTTTTGTAAATATTACTTTGTAAGAAATATGCTTGTTAAGTCTGTATTATACTAATATAAATACCAGTATCTAGGATATATCAATCCTCTCTTTTCCCCCTTCCTTTTGTAAAATATCTCATTATTTTATAATCAGTTCTAAAAATACTTGAAGTAATATCTATGTTCTGTAATATAGTGTAGAGTGTTAGTGATAGTCACAAATATGAAAAAAATGAGTTATTGCTCTTTAAAACAAAATATATAGGCATTCAATGGCCTTATTTTTATATTTCAAATGTCATTAGCTATATAGCCTCCCACTTACCATACCTGCAATGCTTTTGGGCTGGGCTGTCTTTTGTTTTATGTACTTAACCCTTTCACTGTCAGTCCGGTAATTTTTTTTTTTTTTTTCAACAAACCGGCCGCATCCCACCATGGCAGGGTGGCCCAAAAAGAAAAACAAAAGTTTCTCTTTAAATTTAGTAATTTATACAGGAGGAGGGGGTTACTAGCCCCTTGCTTCCGGCATTTTAGTCGCATCTTACAACACGCATGGCTTACAGAGGAAGAATTCTGTTCCACTTCTCCATGGAGGTAAGAGGAAATAAACAAGAACTAGAAAGAAAATAGAAGAAAACCCAGAGGGGTGTGTATATATATGCATGTGTATATACATGTATATGCAGTGTGACCTAAGTGTAAGTAGAAGTAGCAAGACGTACCTGAAATCTTGCACGTGTATGAGAGAAAAAAAAGACATCGTGTAAAACAATTACAGGCTTCCGTTTTACACTCACTTGGCAGGACAGTAGTACCTCCCTAGGGGGTTGCTGTCTACCAACCTACTGCCTGTAAGTCTGGTAATACTATGCCAAAATTCAAGCAGCTTCCTATCTTGAGGGAGAAAGCTGGTAGGCCTACATATGAGAGAATGGGTCTGAGTGGTCTCGTGCGCAGTCTTAAAAAAAAAATCGTGCAGCACGCAGTGCATAATGAGAATAAAAAAAAACTCAGACCGTGTTTTTGGTTTAGCCCGTAAACGGTCCAAGCAGATCTACATTCACGTGTAGTGCTCCAAAAGTAGATCTACATTTTTTTTAAATATTTTCAAATATAACAAAAAAAAAAAGTAGATCAAAGTTTTTTACACATTTTCAAATGTAAAAAAAAAAAGATCTACTTTTTTTACATACTTTCAAATGTTGAAAAAATGTATATATACGTTTGGACCATTTACGGGTTAAAACAGCGAATTTGCGATGTATTTTCGTATGGTACTGATGGTTGTATTCTCATTTCCTTGGTCTCATTTGATAGAATGGAAGATATATTACAGAAATAGAGATGATTTTGAATGGTTTACAGAATAAAAGTACAGTGGACCCCCGGATTATGTAATTAATCCGTTCCAAAAGAAATAATGGAAATCCAATTAATCTGTTTCAGACACCCAAAAGTATTAAAAAAAGTGTTTTCTACATGAAATATACATTTCCTTTCACAGAAAACAATGATACATGAAGAATAAAACAATAATAACATCACACTATTGAAGACATGGTGATGTATGGAAGACGAGAGGAGGGGAGAGGATAGAGGAGTTTACAATTGTTTGGAAGGGGAATCTCCTTCCATAAAGACCTCAGGTACCAAGTCCTTATCCTGGGTTACTTCCCTCTGTTTTTTAATGACACTAGGACCAGCTTGAGTGTCAATGGACCCGTCACTCAAAAAAGTGTTCCAGAGATGTCTGTTTCTGGCGTATGTTAGGAATTCTGTTGGGAGACAGGACAAGATAGTCCTTCAATATGACACTAATATCAGCTCTACGGCTTATTTATCTAGCACAATTCATCTAATATGACATAATAAACAATATTAATAACAGAAACATGATATATAATCTAGAATGAATAAAATATGGCATTAAGAATTATTAGTATTACATAATATTTCCTGTCTGCCTGGCAACCACACTTCCATAGCATATATACAGCATCTTTATATGCTATGTAATGTGTTTCTTATATAATTTTGAAGAAAATATCATAGATGGATTAATGAAAATGTCTAAATTGATGTAGCATAAGACATTTAATGTGCCCAAGAGTGATTATTATTACGTAGTATTACTATGGCGTTAAGACTAGAGGGACACACTTAGTGATTTTAATGTGCACCTGCACATCAGCACAGCGTGTAAGTATATTTCGGTACAGGTACAAAAGTATTATGAGAACACACATAAAATATGCAATAACTTTAAAACACTTGAAATTTTGGAAAGTTTCCAGACATAATAGAGGTGTGCTCACAGAGAATGTAAACAAACCAGGTGGCGCACACTGTATTTGAAAGACTGCTCACCGTATAGAAAGTTTGGGTCATAATTTGAAATTGCTGTATTAGAGGAACGCCATAAAGTGGGGCCCTACTGTACCAAAAATAGCACTGGTCCTAGAACTGACCCCTGTGGGTCCCCCAGTGTGTGTGTGTGTGTGGGGGGGGGGTGTAGTGTGTGTGTAGTGTCTGTAAGCACCTATTCGTGGTTCCAGGACTTGAGTCATAGCTCCTAGCCCCACCTCTTCACTGATTGCTACTAGGTCCTCTCTCTCCCTGCTCCATGAGCTTTATCAAACCTCGTCTTAAAACTATGTATGGTTCCTGCCCCCACTATGTCGCTTTCTAGGCTATTCCACTACCTGACAACTCTGTGACTGAAGAAGTACTTCCTAACATCCCTTTGACTCATAGGAGTCTTCAACTACCAATTGTGACCCCTTGTTTCTGTGTCCCATCTCTGGAACATCCTGTCATTGTCCACATTTTCAGTTCCTCACAGTATTTTATATGTCATTATCATGTCTCCCCTGACCCTTCTGTCCTCCAGTGTCGTCAGGCCGATTTCCCTTAACCTTTCTTTGTAAGACATTCCCCTTAGCTCTGGAACTAGCCTTGTTGCAAACCTTTGCACTTTCTCTAATTTCTTGATGTGCTTGACCAGGTGTGGGTTCCAAACTGGTGCTGCATACTCCAGTATGGGCCTGATGTCTATGGTGTACAGAGTCTTGAATGATTCCTTACTGAAATATCAAAATGCTATTCTCAGGTTTGCCAGGCGCCCATATGCTGGAGCAGTTATCTGGTTCATGTGTGTTTCCGGAGATGTGCTTGGTATTATACTCACCCCAAGATCTTTTTCCTTGAGTGAGGTTTGCAGTCTTTGGATACTTAGCTTATTCTCTGTCAGCGGTCTTCTTTGCCCTTCCCCGATCTTCATGACTTTGCATTTGGCGGGGTTAAATTCAGAGAGCCAGCTGCTGGACCAGGCTTGTAGCCTGTCCAGGTCTCTCTGTTGTCCTGTCTGATCCTTGACTGATTTAATTCTTCTCATTTACCTGTCTCATGGGCAGCCAGCCTGTGGGTCAGGCCATTGTCTTTGTGGGGAAGGCTTAGCATCTTCCCTTCTTCCCCCCGACCCTCTCATATCTCGGTTCTCCATACATACATGTCCCATAGCATTCTCAGTTCTGTGTTTGTGAACTGATTTTTTATCTTTTCATCATATCTTGTGTTTGCATAGTAATCATTGGCACTCAAGAGGAATGTGAATGATGCTGTAAGTGGTGAGAAAAAGTTTATGCATTCAAGGCTTGGTGTTATGAAGACAACTGATACATTAGATAAGCTTAAAAGTGGTGCACGTGTAGTGGAGATGGTGGGAGCCAATGGCCTTTATGAAGCATCGGTTCATTTAACTGAAAGGAATGAAGAAAATAATATGGGCTTGTGCAATGAATAAACCAGGTTGCCACCTTCTGAAAAGAATGACACATGGGTCACGTCAGCTAAATGACAGAAAACTTGTTGACTGAGTGGACTGAACAAACAACAAAGAAAGGTTCACCACTTAATTTCATCTTAACCCTTTCAGGGTTGAGAGGCACTCTCCTAAACTCGTTCTCAGGGTTGAAAATTTTTTGGGAAAAAAAAATTATTTTTTCTTATGAAATGATAGAGAATCTTTTCCCGATCATAATGACACCAAAGGTATGAAATTTTATGGAAAACTTACGGAATTATGCTCTTGCAAAGTTAGCAGTCTCGATGTCGCATCGGCGATTTCGCCCGCTTTGAGCCCTGTTTTCGGCCAATTTCAGTGTACTAGTCGACAAAAATCATATCTATTTCGTTAGAACTCCATTTTTTCTATCGAATGAGTACAAGAAACCACCCATTTACCGATTTCAAGTATCCAATAAAGTGGTCAGAAATTTGCAATTTTGCCAATTTCACACAAATTTCAGAAGATGCCAATTTCCAAATAGGATCCAAAATAAGCAAGACAGACATTCCTGGCACTAAAATAACATTTTCTCTGTTCATTAGTCATGTCCCCAGGCCCCTCTTACATCTCTTTTGCTTTCCACTTTGAATTTTTATTCTCACAAAAAATAGAAGATTTACTGTTATGCAGACTACTGCATTAGTGTAGAAATGGTATAAATAATATCAGTGCACTTGCGAAAGAACATTAGACTCGCCAGTTGACATGTATTGGACGCTTGGCTTGATTAGTTTACTTTTGAAATTTCTGCTACTTTGAGTTCTGCTACTTTGAGTTCAATTTCAAGGTACTTTTCATTATGAAACCAATCAAAATCATCTCAATTTCTGTAACATGTCTTCCATTCTATAAAATGAGACCAGGAAAACTAGAATACAACTATAAATACCATACGAAAATACACTGCAAAACCAAAAACAAGGTCGGAGTTTTTTTTCTCGTTATGCACTGTATGCTGCAGAATTTTTTTATACTGTGCACACTGACCACATAGACCCATTCTTTCATATGAATGCCTACCAGCTTTCTCTCACTAGATTTGAAGGCGCTAGAATTTAGGAGTTCTAGTACGTCAATAACCCTGGTGCGTAAGCCGTACTAGTACGTCGGAAACCCTGAAAGGGTTAATAAGGATAAAAACAGAGTACAGTGGACCCCCGCATAACGATCACCTCCGAATGCGACCAATTATGTAAGTGTATTTATGTAAGTGCGTTTGTACGTGTATGTTTGGGGGTCTGAAATGGACTAATCTACTTCACAATATTCCTTATGGGAACAAATTCGGTCAGTACTGGCACCTGAACATACTTCTGGAATGAAAAAATATCGTTAACCGGGGGTCCACTTTATTTCTTATTTATAAATTACATGTACATACATTGTGAACAGTGGTGGTGGCTCCTGCTGCCGCCTCCACCACCACTAATATGTACAGCTTCTCTCAGTGGCCCTTATAAACCCAACAACAACACTTCCACCACTTACTCCTCTCATACATTATGACATACAGTGGTCCCTCAATTATTGTCCTTAATCCGTTCCTGGAAGTGGGACTATTATCGAAATAGACGATTTTCGAATCAATTTTCCCCATAAGAAATAATGTAAATACAATTAATCCGTTCCTGACACCCAGAAGTATTAAAACAAAAAATTTTTTTACATGAAATATAGATGTAGTACATAAACAATACAATGGGACATGATGAATGAAACATTAACAGCATAACACTTACCTTTATTGGCAATTCTTCTTAGTGTATGGAAAACTGGAGGAGGAGAGAGATTGAATTACTGTTTGGAAGGGAAATCCCCTTCCATCAACACCTCAGGTACCAAGTGCTTTACTGGGGTTACTTCTCTTCTCTGTTTCTTAATGCCACTAGGACCAGCTTGAGAGTCATTGGAGTCCTGTCTCGCAAAAAAACTGTCCAGAGAGCTCTGTTTCTGGCGTCTCTTTAAAACTTCCCTAAAATGGGCCAAGACTCTGTCACTGTACAAGTTGCTGATATGGCTTGCAACATCCTTCTCAGGGTGATGTTTCTCCATAAATCTTTCCATCCTACCCCACATTTCAAAAATCTCCTTAATTTCTGAAGAAGGCACCGTCTTCCATCTCTCTTCCTCCTCCTCTGCAGCAAGATTCTGAGCTGTGATCTGTTGCTGTTCCTGCTGAAGCTCTTGCAGCTCCTCAGTGGTTAGCTCTTCACTGTGGTCCTCCACCAACTCTTCCACATCCTCCAAACTCACATCCAACCCCATGGAACTCCCCAATGCCACAATAGATTTCACAACTGGCATAGGCTCATCAGGGTCAGCCACAAACCCTTCAAAATCCCTCTTGTGGACACAATCTGGCCACAATTTTCTCCAAGCAACAACAGCTTCCTTGATTTCCTTTTTCTTGGCCACGATGGAAGATATAATTGTATGGGGTTTGTTATACATCCTGGCCAGTTCGGCCACACGTACGCCACTTTCATATTGTTCAATGATGTTTTTCTTAAATTCAATTGTATTTCTCACCTTCTTTACTAAAGGCTTGGCACTAGGAGCTTTCTTTGGAGCCATGGTAGCTTATTTAGCACTTGCAAGCACTAAAATGAATGGAATATTACAAAATATTTCGTATGAACACGTGAGGGGACCGTCGCTCACTGGTAAACAATGGCACACTGGCTGGGAAGGGAGACAGAGGTGGCTCAGAGCCATGAGTACGCATCCAGGACGAAGGATGATTAGCGAGTTAACAGACCATTTGTGAACCAATGTTTAGACAAAATAACGTGACGATTTCCGAAATGGACGACTTTCAGGCCGGACAATTATTGAGGGACCACTGTATTTTATTCATTCTAGAGTATATATCATGTTTCTATGTTATTAATATTGTTTATTATGTCATATTAGATGAATTGTGATAGATAAATAAGCCTAGAGATTATATTAGCGTCATATTGAAGCATAATAAACTCGCCTCCCTCTTCCCTCCTACCCGTCTTCCATACACCAACAAGAGTCAAATCCTGAGGTGTCTCCTGGTGTCGCAAAATTTCCGAAAAAAAAATTATTTTTTCTTATGAAATTATAGGGATTCTTTTCCCGATTGTAATGATGCCAAAAAATGAAATTTGATGGAAAACAGATGGAATTATGCTCTTGCGAAGTTAGCGACCTCGGCAATATTTACGAATCGGCGATTTCGCTCACTTTGAGACCTATTTGCGGCTAATTCCATTGTTCCAGTCGACCAAACTCAGAGCTATTTCTTTAGAACTTCATTTTTTCTATCGATTGAGTACAAGAAACTGCCCATTTACTGATTTCAACTAACATGGTCAGAAATTTGCAATTTGGCCAATTTCACGAAAATTAAAAAATATGACAATTTCAAAACAGGGTCCAGAATGAGCAATGCAGACATTCCTGGCTCTAAAATAACATTTTCTTTGTTCTTCAGTCACATCTCCAGGCCCCTCTGATATTACTCTTGCTTCTATTTTGAATTTTTATTCAAACAAAAAATAGAAGATTTACTGTTATGCAGACTACTGCAATATTGTAATAATCGTATGAATCATGTCAACCCATTCATGACTGCATATTAGAATGGCTACTTGGACATTTATTGGAAAATGACATCATTTGTTTACTTTTGAACATTGGCAAAAATCAAACATTTCCCCTACTTTGAGCTCCATTTCAAGGTT
>NC_091318.1:17822674-18100174 GCF_038502225.1 Cherax quadricarinatus
GTTCCTTGGACTCCTGAAGAGAGGTTCTTTGATGTTGGCCCCTCAAGGAAGGTTCCTTGATGCTGGTGAGGGGCTCTTGATCTATGGAATTGGATCTGTGTGCCAGTTCCCTGAATACCTTCCACATCCCCCCCCCCACAGGTGCTGTATAATCCTGTGGGTTGAGCACTTCCCCCTTGATTATAATAATAATCTTTGATGTTGGTGAGGGGCTCTTGACCTAAGGAATTGGACCTGTACTTCAATTCTTGAACTGAGTCTTGAGACCCTACCATTCTCCCCTGGTACTGTATGACCCATATGGGTTTAATGCTTCTCATTAATGTAATTATTACTTGGATCAAACTTGAATACTACCTGTACCCCAGGTGTTACATGACCACCTACAAGATTAGCACTTTCCCCTCCTGATTAACCCTTTGAGGGTCGACAGGCCCTCTCCGAAACTCGTTCTCAGGGTCGGCCAAATGTAAAAAAAAAAAAAATTATTTTCTCTTATGAAAAGATAGAGAATCTTTTCCCGATCATAAAGACACCAAAAGTTTGAAATTTGATGGAAAACTTACGGAATTATGCTCTTGCAAAGTTAGCAGTCTCGGCGATGTTTACGCATCGGCAATTTTGCCCACTTTGAGCCCCATTTTCGGCCAATTCCACTGTACTAGTCGACAAAAAACATGAATATTTCGCTAGAACTCCATTTTTTCTATCGAATGGGTGCAAGAAACTACCCATTTATGAAATTCAACTATCCAGTACAGTGGTCAGAATTTAGCAATTTTGCCAATTTCACACAAATTTCAAAAGATGCCAATTTCCGAATAGGGTCCAGAATAAACAAGAAAGACATTCCTGGCACTAAAATGACATTTCCTCTTGTCATTAGTCACATCTCAAGGCCCCTCTTATATTCTTTTGCTTTCCGCTTTGAATTTTTATTCTCAGAAAAAATATAAGATTTACTGTTATGCAGACTACTGCATTAGTGTAAAAAATGGTATAAATATTATTGACGCACTTGTGAAAGAATATTAGACTCACCAGTTGACGTGTATTGCACGCTTGGCACGATTTGTTTACTTTTGAAATTTGGTAAAAATCGAACATTTCTGCTACTTTGAGCTCAATTTCAAGGTACCTTTCATTGTAAAACTAGTCAAAATCATCTCAATTTCTGTAATATGTCTTCCATTCTATAAAATGAGACCAAGAAAACTAGAATACAACAAATACCATACGAAAATACAGTGCAAAGTCGCTGTTTTATTCCAAAAAAATTGTCAAAGTTTTTTTTTTCTCATGCACTGTGTGCTGCAGGATTTTTTTAGACTGTGCACACTGACCACATAGACCCATTCTTTCATATGAAGGCCTACCAGCTTTCTCCCACTAGATTTGAGGGCGCTAGAATTTAGGCATACTAGTACGTCAAAAACCCTGGGTCGTAAGCCGTACTAGTACGTCCGAAACCCTCAAAGGGTTAAAATGCAATTTGATGCTAAATATTTAATTTTTATAGAAAATGGGGTGCAGTGCTGTATGACCCTGGTGGGTTTAGCACTTAGTTTTGATTATAATACAGTGGGCCCTCGGTCCTCGGCTGTAATCCGTTCCAGAAGGTTGGCTGAAAACCGAAATAATATTTCCCCTAAGAATTAATGGAAATACAATTAATCCGTTCCAGACAAAAATATTCACAAAAAAATATTTATTTAACAATTATATAAATATTACATAACTTTATTGAAGACTAATTCTGGCTTCTGGAAGATAGGGAGGAGGAAAGAGGGAAGGCTTAGTGTTTGGAAGGGGAATCCCCCTCCATAAGAACCTCAGGTACCAAGTCCTTATCTGGGGTTACTTCCCTTGAGAGTCACTGGACTCCTGTCTCACTAAATAACTGTCCAGAGTGCTCTATTTCTGGCATCTTTCTAAGATTTCCCTGAAGTGGGACAGGGTTTTGTCACTAAACGTGTTGCAGATATGGCTCGTTTCAGCTTTTTGGTACTTCTCAACAAAACTTTGCACATCATTCCACTTTGCACAAATGTCCTTAATCAATGAAGAAGGCACCTCCTTCACTCTCTCTTCCTCCTCCTCTGAATCAAGTTCCTCAGCTGCAGGTCTGTTGCTGTTCGAGTTGAAGCTCTTGCAGCACTTCAGTGGTTAGCTCTTCTCTTTGGTCCTCCACCAACTTCCACATCCTCACCACTCCCCTCCAACCCCAGGGACTTCCATGCCTTATGATTAGCTTTCCACATCACACACAATCTATTCTTCATGTCAGTGTTTTTCTTGAACACACTGGGATTTTCTGAGTGATACACGAGTATCCCCACTAGCATTACAACACAACAAAAGAGTAAACCTGTCTTTCATAGGCTTGTGTCCTGGCAGTGCCTTTTCCTCCTGGGTAATGTAGGTCCTGTTTGGCATTTTCTTCCAAAACGGGCCCATTTCATCACAACTGAACACTTGTTGGGGTTCGAATCCTTCAGCCTTTACATAGTCCTGGGATTCGCAAACATACTTTTCAGCTGCGCATTTGTTAGAACTTGTAGCCTCACCGTGCCTTTCAACACTGTGAATGCCACTACACTTCTTAAATCTGTCAAACCATCCTTTGCTGGCCCTAAATTCACAAACTGCAGGACTTGTTCCAGGCATTTTCTTCGCAAGATCCTCATGCACTTGCCTTCTCACAAATAATCGACTCCACAACACTGTTTCCCACTAATTCTTTTTCCTTAATTCACAATAATAATAACTTTTCCATCTCTTCCATTATTGGTGGCCTTTGTTTAGTTAGAAAAGTTACTCCTTTTGCAACATTAGTGTCCTTGACTTGTTCTTTCTTTGCCAGGATGGATGTAATTGTTGATTTATTCTTGCTGTAGATCTTGGCAAGTCCTAGCACCCTCATGCCACTCTCATATTTTTCAATCACTTCACGCTTAAATTCCATGGTGTGTCTCACTTTGTTTACCACAGGAACTTTCTTTGGAGCCATGGTTACTTATTTCACATTTGCACTGCAAAAATAACACAAACTACAATGGGAAATAAGCGAAATGTTTGGATGTATGAGCAGAAGCTTCCTCAGCCACCAAGAGAGACAGCCAAACTGACATGCAAGCGGGCCCAGCCGGCAGACGGATGCGTCCCAAACGACTGATCACCGAATTAATGGCTGATAACCAGGCGCTGAAAAACCGGCCGATCACCGAGTTGGCCAATAACAGAAGCGGCCGATAACCAGGGGGTTCACTGTAATTATGATTATAATATAGAAAGTGGTACACTTTTTAAGGGCAACTAATAGTTTTTGAAAACCTCATTGAAAATCAAATAGATTTTCCCTTCATTCCAGAAAATTGTAAATTTTCTTGCAGCAGCTAATAAGCTTTCAAAATGAGTGAAATGCCCCCCCTTTTTTCATTATAGAAACATTTTTAAAGAAAATTGGACGTTTTCTCAGGGAAACTAATAAGTTTGGAAAACTAGAGTGAAATTCCTATAAATTTTATATTCCAGAAAATGGGATTTTTTTTTTTAGGGGGGGCGGTTAATGAATTTCACTAATGTTAAATTCCCCAAGACTTATCCTTCATTAGTTGTATGACCTTTGTGGGTTTAGCACTTAGTTTTCATTATCATTTTTCATTAAGGAAAATGGGAATTTTTTATTACAGAAAATGTAAATTTTTATGGGGTAGATAATTTCCTGGAAGTAAAATTCCCATACATTTCCTCATTCCAGGAAAATGGGAAATTTTCTTGGGACAACTAATATGTTTTCAAAACTGGAGTGAAATTCCCATAAGACTTACTTCATTAAAGAAAATGGGAATTTTTTAATGATATATTTCCATGGGTTAACTAATATTTTTCTGGAAAACCAGAGTGAAATTCCCATACATTTTCCCTTCCAGAAAATAGGAAATTTTCTTGGGGCAACTAATAAGTTATGAAAAATGGAGATTTTCTAAGACTTTTGATTACAGAAAATGGTAAATTTTTAATTAAAAAACACTTAATTTTCTTGGGGCAACTAATAAGTTTGAAAACTGGAGATAAATTTTTTATGTTTTTTTTTAATTTGGAGTGAAATTTCCATAGACTTATCTTTGTTACAGAAATCCTAACTAAATTAAACAAAATAATAAAATTCTGTTAATCAGAATAGTGTTTTATAGGGAGTGAAAATCCCATACCAATTATAATGGAATATTTTTACAAGAAATCAGGCAATATGATTAATTACTACAGAGGTTTTAATGCACATTATATATAAACATACAATTTTAGTGGAGCTCTACACACATACAATGTGTGTGTGCAGTGGTACCTCAGGATACGAATTTAATTCGTTCCAGAAGGCTGTTCGAGTGCTGATACCAAACAAATTTGTTCCCATAAGGAATAATGTAAATTAGATTAATCCGTTTCAGACCCACAAAAATAGACTTACAAAAGCATTTATATAAATACACTTGTATGATTGTTCGCGTATTAAGCTGTTCGTATCCCGAGGTACCAAAATATACATACATGTGTATACATGAGTGGGTGAGATGTTATCAACAAATTTTGTTGAAAATAAGAAAAAGTTTTGGAGTGAGATTAACAAGTTAAGGAAGCCTAGAGAACAAATGGATTTATCAGTTAAAAATAGGAGAGGAGAGTTATTAAATGGAGAGTTAGAGGTATTGGGAAGATGGAGGGAATATTTTGAGGAATTGTTAAATGTTGATGAAGATAGGGAAGCTGTGATTTCGTGTATAGGGCAAGGAGGAATAACATCTTGTAGGAGTGAGGAAGAGCCAGTTGTGAGTGTGGGGGAAGTTCGTGAGGCAGTAGGTAAAATGAAAGGGGGTAAGGCAGCCGGGAATGATGGGAAAAAGATAGAAATGTTAAAAGCAGGTGGGGATATAGTTTTGGAGTGGTTGGTGCAATTATTTAATAAAATGTATGGAAGAGGGTAAGGTACCTAGGGATTGGCAGAGAGCATGCACAGTTCCTTTGTATAAAGGCAAAGGGGACAAAAGGGAGTGCAAAAATTATAGGGGTATAAGTCTGTTGAGTATACCTGGTAAAGTGTATGGTAGAGTTATTATTGAAAGAATTAAGAGTAAGACGGAGAATAGGATAGCAGACGAACAAGGAGGCTTTAGGAAAGGTAGGGGGTGTGTGGACCAGGTGTTTACAGTGAATATAAGTGAACAGTATTTAGATAAGGCTAAAGAGGTCTTTGTGGCATTTATGGACTTGGAAAAGGCGTATGACAGGGTGGATAGGGGGGCAATGTGGCAGATGTTGCAGGTGTATGGTGTAGGAGGTAGGTTACTGAAAGCAGTGAAGAGGTTTTACGAGGATAGTGAGGCTCAAGTTAGAGTATGTAGGAAAGAGGGAAATTATTTCCCAGTAAAAGTAGGCCTTATACAAGGATGTGTGATGTCACCATGGTTGTTTAATATATTTATAGATGGGGTTGTAAGAGAAGTAAATGCGAGGGGTCTTGGCAAGAGGCGTGGAGTTAAAAGATAAAGAATCACACAAAGTGGGAGTTGTCACAGTTGCTCTTTGCTGATGACACTGTGCTCTTGGGAGATTCTGAAAAGAAGTTGCAGAGATTGGTGAATGAATTTGGTAGGGTGTGCAAAAGAAGAAAATTAAAAGTGAATACAGGAAAGAGTAAGGTTATGAGGATAACAAAAAGATTAGGTGATGAAAGATTGGATATCAGATTGGAGGAAGAGAATATGGAGGAGGTGAATGTATTCAGATATTTGGGAGTGGACGTGTCAGCGGATGGGTCTATGAAAGATGAGGTGAATCATAGAATTGATGAGGGGAAAAGGGTAAGTGGTGCACTTAGGAGTCTGTGGAGACAAAGAACTTTGCCCTTGGAGGCAAAGAGGGGAATGTATGAGAGTATAGTTTTACCAACGCTCTTATATGGGTGTGAAGCATGGGTGATGAATGTTGCAGTGAGGAGAAGGCTGGAGGCAGTGGAGATGTCATGTCTGAGGGCAATGTGTGGTGTGAATATAATGCAGAGAATTCGTAGTTTGGAAGTTAGGAGGAGGTGCGGGATTACCAAAATTGTTGTCCAGAGGGCTGAGGAAGGGTTGTTGAGGTGGTTTGGACATGTAGAGAGAATGGAGCGAAACAGAGTGACTTCAAGAGTGTATCAGTCTGTAGTGGAAGGAAGGCGGGGTAGGGGTCGACCTAGGAAAGGTTGGAGGTAAAGGAGGTTTTGTGTGCGAGGGGCTTGGACTTCCAGCAGGCATGCGTGAGCGTGTTTGATAGGAGTGAATGGAGACAAATGGTTTTTAATACTTGACGTGCTGTTGGAGTGGGAGCAAAGTAACATTTATGAAGGGGTTCAGGGAAACCGGCAGGCCGGACTTGAGTCCTGGAGATGGGAAGTACAGTGCCTTCACTCTGAAGGAGGGGTGTTAATGTTGCAGTTTAAAAACTGTAGTGTAAAGCACCCTTCTGGCAAGACAGTGATGGAGTGAATGATGGTGAAAGTTTTTCTTTTTCAGGCCACCCTGCCTTGGTGGGAATCGGCCAGTGTGATAATAAATAAATAAATAATATATATATATATATATATATATATATATAAATATAAATATATATATATATATATATATATATATAGGTAGTAGGTTGGTAGACAGCAACCGCCCAGGGAGGTACTACCGTCCTGCCAAGTGAGTGTAAAACGAAAGCCTGTAATTGTTTTACATGATGGTAGGATTGCTGGTGTCCTTTTTTCTGTCTCATGAACATGCAAGATTTCAGGTACGTCTTGCTACTTCTACTTACACTTAGGTCACACTACACATACATGTACAAGCACATATATACGCACCCCTCTGGGTTTTCTTCTATTTTCTTTCTAGTTCTTATTCTTGTTTATTTCCTCTTATCTCCATGGGGAAGTGGAACAGAATTCTTCCTCCGTAAGCCATGCGTGTTGTAAGAGGCGACTAAAATGCCGGGAGCAAGGGGCTAGTAACCTCTTCTCCTGTATATATTACTAAATGTAAAAGGAGAAACTTTTGTTTTTCCTTTTGGGCCACCCCACCTCGGTGGGATACGGCCGGTGTGTTGAAAGAAAGAAGAAATATATATATATATATATATATATATATATATATATATATATATATAATATATATACATGTATATATGCAATAAGATCACAGTAAACAGGTGATTTCAAAATATGCAAAACAACCACTCTGAAAGAATAGAGAAATTCCAAGCGCTTTCGTGACTACTCACATTATCAAGGAACTAGGAAAGTGAAGCATCCAAGGAAGCTATATAAGGGGTCGGCCAGCACCTTACTATCAGATCCCACAACGGTTAAACACGTGACGCGCGGCGAGCCAACTTGGATAGGTCCTTTGCAAAACTCACCCCCAAGCTATTTATTTGTCCAGTGTATTATTAAATTCTACCCAAATTCTATTAATTATAAATGGATCTAATTTATATAAACCAAAGGAAATATTCATATTATTGTCAAAACTGCTTTTTATGAAACAAGATTCAATTATATTCCTGTCGACCATGGACTTGCTTGATACTACTTTCTCAACTTTTTGAAAATCAATTGGATGGTTAAAATCTCTTACATGAATAAATAGAGCATTGGAATCTTGTCCAGTTCTAATGCTATATTTATGTTGTTTTAATCTTAGTTCGAGATTTTTACCAGTTTGACCGTAATAAACTTTATCGCAAATTTTACAAGGAGTCTTATAGACACATCCATCAGCATTTTGGGGGGATAGTGAGGTGCTGGCCGACCCCTTATATAGCTTCCTTGGATGCTTCACTTTCATAGTTCCTTGATAATGTGAGTAGTCACGAAAGCGCTTGGAATTTCTCTATTCTTTCAGAGTGGTTGTTTTGCACATATATATATATATATATATATATATATATATATTTATATATATATATATATATATATATATATATATATATATATATATATACAGTGGACCCCCGCATAACGATTACCTCCGAATGCGACAAATTATGTAAGTGTATTTATGTAAGTGCGTGTGTATGTGTATGTTTGGGGGTCTAAAATGGACTAATCTACTTCACAATATTTCTTATGGGAACAAATTCGGTCAGTACTGGCACCTGAACATACTTCTGGAGTGAAAAAATATCGTTAACCGGGGGTCCACTGTATATATATATATATACAGTGGACCCCTGCATAACGATTACCTCCGAATGCGACCAATTATGTAAGTGTAATTATGTAAGTGCGTTTGTACGTGTATGTTTGGGGGTCTGAAATGGACTAATCTACTTCACAATGTTCCTTATGGGAACAAATTCGGTCAGTACTGGCACCTGAACATACTTCTGGAGTGAAAAAATATCGTTAACCGGGGGTCCACTGTATATATATATATATATATATATATATATATATATATATATATATATATATATATATATATATATATATATATATATATATATACCTACATATATATATATATATATATATATATATATATATATATATATATATATATATATGTAGGTAGTAGGTTGGTAGACAGCAACCACCCAGGGAAGTACTACCGTCCTGCCAGATGACTGTGAAACAAAAACCTGTAACTGTTTTGCATGATGGTAGGATTGCTGGTTTCTTTTTCTGTCTCATAAACACGCTAAGATAACAGGGATATCTTGCTACTCCTACTTACACTTTGGTCACACTTCACAGACACGCACATACATATATATATATATACATACATCTAGGTTTTTCTCCTTTTTCTAAATAGCTCTTGTTCTTTTTATTTCTTCTATTGTCCATGGGGAAGTGGAAAAGAATCTTTCCTCCGTAAGCCATGCGTGTCGTATGAGGCGACTAAAATGCCGGGAGCAATGGGCTAGTAACCCCTTCTCCTGTATACAATTACTAAAAAAGAGAAGAAGAAAAACTTTATAAAACTGGGTTGCTTAAATGTGCGTGGATGTAGTGCGGATGACAAGAAACAGATGATTGCTGATGTTATGAATGAAAAGAAGTTGGATGTCCTGGCCCTAAGCGAAACAAAGCTGAAGGGGGTAGGAGAGTTTCAGTGGGGGGAAATAAATGGGATTAAATCTGGAGTATCTGAGAGAGTTAGAGCAAAGGAAGGGGTAGCAGTAATGTTAAATGATCAGTTATGGAAGGAGAAAAGAGAATATGAATGTGTAAATTCAAGAATTATGTGGATTAAAGTAAAGGTTGGATGCGAGAAGTGGGTCATAATAAGCGTGTATGCACCTGGAGAAGAGAGGAATGCAGAGGAGAGAGAGAGATTTTGGGAGATGTTAAGTGAATGTATAGGAGCCTTTGAACCAAGTGAGAGAGTAATTGTGGTAGGGGACTTGAATGCTAAAGTAGGAGAAACTTTTAGAGAGGGTGTGGTAGGTAAGTTTGGGGTGCCAGGTGTAAATGATAATGGGAGCCCTTTGATTGAACTTTGTATAGAAAGGGGTTTAGTTATAGGTAATACATATTTTAAGAAAAAGAGGATAAATAAGTATACACGATATGATGTAGGGCGAAATGACAGTAGTTTGTTGGATTATGTATTGGTAGATAAAAGACTGTTGAGTAGACTTCAGGATGTACATGTTTATAGAGGGGCCACAGATATATCAGATCACTTTCTAGTTGTAGCTACACTGAGAGTAAAAGGTAGATGGGATACAAGGAGAATAGAAGCATCAGGGAAGAGAGAGGTGAAGGTTTATAAACTAAAAGAGGAGGCAGTTAGGGTAAGATATAAACAGCTATTGGAGGATAGATGGGCTAATGAGAGCATAGGCAATGGGGTCGAAGAGGTATGGGGTAGGTTTAAAAATGTAGTGTTAGAGTGTTCAGCAGAAGTTTGTGGTTACAGGAAAGTGGGTGCAGGAGGGAAGAGGAGCGATTGGTGGAATGATGATGTAAAGAGAGTAGTAAGGGAGAAAAAGTTAGCATATGAGAAGTTTTTACAAAGTAGAAGTGATGCACGGAGGGAAGAGTATATGGAGAAAAAGAGAGAAGTTAAGAGAGTGGTGAAGCAATGTAAAAAGAGAGCAAATGAGAGAGTGGGTGAGATGTTATCAACAAATTTTGTTGAAAATAAGAAAAAGTTTTGGAGTGAGATTAACAAGTTAAGAAAGCCTAGAGAACAAATGGATTTGTCAGTTAAAAATAGGAGAGGAGAGTTATTAAATGGAGAGTTAGAGGTATTGGGAAGATGGAAGGAATATTTTGAGGAATTGTTAAATGTTGATGAAGATAGGGAAGCTGTGATTTCGTGTATAGGGCAAGGAGGAATAACATCTTGTAGGAGTGAGGAAGAGCCAGTTGTGAGTGTGGGGGAAGTTCGTGAGGCAGTAGGCAAAATGAAAGGGGGTAAGGCAGCCGGGATTGATGGGATAAAGATAGAAATGTTAAAAGCAGGTGGGGATATAGTTTTGGAGTGGTTGGTGCAATTATTTAATAAATGTATGGAAGAGGGTAAGGTACCTAGGGATTGGCAGAGAGCATGCATAGTTCCTTTGTATAAAGGCAAAGGGGATAAAAGAGAGTGCAAAAATTATAGGGGGATAAGTCCGTTGAGTGTACCTGGTAAAGTGTATGGTAGAGTTATAATTGAAAGAATTAAGAGTAAGACGGAGAATAGGATAGCAGATGAACAAGGAGGCTTTAGGAAAGGTAGGGGGTGTGTGGACCAGGTGTTTACAGTGAAACATATAAGTGAACAGTATTTAGATAAGGCTAAAGAGGTCTTTGTGGCATTTATGGATTTGGAAAAGGCGTATGACAGGGTGGATAGGGGGGCAATGTGGCAGATGTTGCAAGTGTATGGTGTAGGAGGTAGGTTACTGAAAGCAGTGAAGAGTTTTTACGAGGATAGTGAGGCTCAAGTTAGAGTATGTAGGAAAGAGGGAAATTTTTTCCCAGTAAAAGTAGGCCTTAGACAAGGATGTGTGATGTCACCGTGGTTGTTTAATATATTTATAGATGGGGTTGTAAGAGAAGTAAATGCGAGGGTCTTGGCAAGAGGCGTGGAGTTAAAAGATAAAGAATCACACACAAAGTGGGAGTTGTCACAGCTGCTCTTTGCTGATGACACTGTGCTCTTGGGAGTTTCTGAAGAGAAGTTGCAGAGATTGGTGGATGAATTTGGTAGGGTGTGCAAAAGAAGAAAATTAAAGGTGAATACAGGAAAGAGTAAGGTTATGAGGATAACAAAAAGATTAGGTGATGAAAGATTGAATATCAGATTGGAGGGAGAGAGTATGGAGGAGGTGAACGTATTCAGATATTTGGGAGTGGACGTGTCAGCGGATGGGTCTATGAAAGATGAGGTGAATCATAGAATTGATGAGGGAAAAAGAGTGAGTGGTGCACTTAGGAGTCTGTGGAGACAAAGAACTTTGTCCTTGGAGGCAAAGAGGGGAATGTATGAGAGTATAGTTTTGCCAACGCTCTTATATGGGTGTGAAGCGTGGGTGATGAATGTTGCAGCGAGGAGAAGGCTGGAGGCAGTGGAGATGTCATGTCTGAGGGCAATGTGTGGTGTGAATATAATGCAGAGAATTCGTAGTTTGGAAGTTAGGAGGAGGTGCGGGATTACCAAAACTGTTGTCCAGAGGGCTGAGGAAGGGTTGTTGAGGTGGTTCGGACATGTAGAGAGAATGGAGCGAAACAGAATGACTTCAAGAGTGTATCAGTCTGTAGTGGAAGGAAGGCGGGGTAGGGGTCGGCCTAGGAAGGGTTGGAGGGAGGGGGTAAAGGAGGTTTTGTGTGCGAGGGGCTTGGACTTCCAGCAGGCATGCGTGAGCGTGTTTGATAGGAGTGAATGGAGACAAATGGTTTTTAATACTTGACGTGCTGTTGGAGTGTGAGCAAAGTAACATTTATGAAGGGATTCAGGGAAACCGGCAGGCCTGACTTGAGTCCTGGAGATGGGAAGTACAGTGCCTGCACTCTGAAGGAGGGGTGTTAATGTTGCAGTTTAAAAACTGTAGTGTAAAGCACCCTTCTGGCAAGACAGTGATGGAGTAAATGATGGTGAAAGTTTTTCTTTTTCGGGCCACCCTGCCTTGGTGGGAATCGGCCGGTGTGATAATAAAAATAAAAAAATAAATATATATATATATATATATATACTATATATATATATATATATATATATATATATATATATATATATATATATATATATATATATATATATATATATATATATATATATATATATATATATATATATATATATATATATATATATATATATATACCTACCTACCATCCGACTTACGACCTGCTCGACATACGACCACTCGACTTACAACCATGTTTTTTATGCCAGATTTCTGGGAAATAATTAACTGTTTGTGCTGTACAGTGTTTATCCTAAACCTTACAGTATACAATAAAGTACTAAAAGCATAAAAGTAAAGTAAAAAATGAAATACCAAAATAAAACAATAAAATAAAATCATTACAAAAGTGTGATGTTGATATTCAGTAGTAAGGTTCGACTTATGTCCATTTTGACTTACAACCAGTTGGTCTGAACCAAGCTTGGTCGTAAGTCGGATGGTACCTATATATATAATATAAATATAAATATAAATATAAATATATATATATATATATATATATATATATATATATATATATATATATATATATATATATATACAGTGGACCCCCGCATAGCGATATTAATCCGTGCAAGAGAGCTCATTGTTATGCGAAATTATCGTTATGCGAATGAATTTTCCCCTTAAGAAATAATGGAAATCAAATTAATCCGTGCAAGACACCCAAAAGTATGAAAAAAAAAATTTTACCACATGAAATATACATTTTCCTACACACAAAGAGAAGGATACATGCACAATAGTAGAGTAGTACATGCACAATATATATTGTGCATGTACTACTCTACTAAATGAAGAATAAATGACACTTACCTTTATTGAAGATGCAGCAATGACTGATGAGACACTGTGTCCTGGGAGTGCCTTTTCCTCCTGAGTAATGTAGGTCCTGTTTGGCATTTTCTTCCAGAACAGGCCTTATCACACTGTGTATGCCACTACGATTCTTAAATCTCTCAAACCAACCTTTGCTGGCTTTAAATTCAACAATATGAGCACTAGTTCCAGGCATTTTTCCCTGTTCACCTGGGTGTTAGTCGACTGGTGTGGGTTGCATCCTGGGAGACAAGATTAAGGACCCCAATGGAAATAAGTTAGACAGTCTTCGATGACACTGACTTTTTTGGGTTATCCTTTTTTGGGTTATCCAGCTGACAGTGCTACAGCAGCAGCTGACAGTGCTACAGCACCAGCAGACGGTACTACAGCAGCAGCAGCAGCAGCAGCAGCAGCAGCTGACAGTGCTACAGCAGCAGCAGCAGCAGCTGACAGTGCTACAGCAGCAGCAGCATCAGCAGTTGATCATGGTACCACAGTATTTCAATAATATTTCTCACCCTTTTTACCACAGGGTTGGCACTAGAAGCTTTCTTGGGGCCCATGGTCACTTATTTTGCAGATTAAATCACCAAAAATGCTGTAATAATACGAAATGTTCCGATTGTATGCTTGGATGCTACCATGGAGGCTGGCTTGTAAACAATGCCACCGGTGGAACATGTGAGGGGGGCTCAGGCCGCACATTAGACACGTCTCGGACGAATAGCGTTGAGCGGGTTTTTTAGTGGTATGCGAGGCAAAATCTTAGCGATAAAATGTATCAGTATGCGGATTTAACGTTATGTGATGCCAACGGTATGCGGGGGTCCACTGTGTATGTATATGTATATATATATATATATATATATATATATATATATATATATATATATATATATATATATATATACAGTGGACCCCCGCATACCCATTTTAATCCGTGCAAGAGGGGTCATTGTTATGAGAAATAATCGGTATGCGAATGAATTTTCCCCATAAGAAATAATGGAAATCAAATTAATCCGTGCAAGACACCCAAAAGTGTGAAAAAAAAAAATTTTACCACATGAAATATACATTTTCCTACACACAAAGAGAAGGATACATGCACAATAGTAGAGTAGTACATGCACAGTATATATTGTGCATGTACTAGTCTACTAAATGAAGAATAAATGACACTTACCTTTATTGAAGATGCAGCAATGACTGATGAGACACTGTGTCCTGGGAGTGCCTTTTCCTCCTGAGTACTGTAGGTCCTGTTGGGCATTTTCTTCCAGAACATGCCTTATCACACTGTGTATGCCACTACGATTCTTAAATCTCTCAAACCAACCTTTGCTGGCTTTAAATTCACCAATATGAGCACTAGTTCCAGGCATTTTTCCCTGTTCACCTGGGTGTTAGTCGACTTGTGTGGGTTGCATCCTGGGAGACAAGATTAAGGACCCCAATGGAAATAAGTTAGACAGCCTTCGATGACACTGACTTTTTTGGGTTATCCTGGGTGGCAAATCCTCTGGGGTTAATTGTTTCTTGGTATTCTCAATAAGCCACACCAACAACGGTGCTACAGCAGCAGCAGCAGCTGACGGTGGTACAGCAGCAACAGACGATGCTACAGCAGCAGCAGACGATGCTACAGCAGCAACAGACGATGTTACAGCAGCAGCAGATGATGCTACAGCAGCAGCAGCAGCAGACGATGCTACAGCAGCAGCAGCAGCTGACGGTGGTACAGCAGCAACAGACGATGCTACAGCAGCAGCAGACGATGCTACAGCAGCAACAGACGATGTTACAGCAGCAGCAGACGATGCTACAGCAGCAGCAGCAGCAGCAGACGATGCTACAGCAGCAGCAGACGATGCTACAGCAGCAGCAGCAGCTGACGGTGGTACAGCAGCAACAGACGATGCTACAGCAGCAGCAGACGATGCTACAGCAGCAACAGATGATGTTACAGCAGCAGCAGACGATGCTACAGCAGCAGCAGCAGCAGCAGACGATGCTACAGCAGCAGAAGACGATGCTACAGCAGCAACAGACGATGTTACAGCAGCAGCAGACGATGCTACAGCAGCAGCAGCAGCAGACGATGCTACAGCAGCAGCAGCAGCTGACGGCGGTACAGCAGCAACAGACGATGCTACAGCAGCAGAAGACGATGCTACAGCAGCAACAGACGATGTTACAGCAGCAGCAGACGATGCTACAGCAGCAGCAGCAGCAGCAGACGATGCTACAGCAGCAGCAGCAGCTGACAGTGCAGCAGCAGCAGCAGCTGTACCACCAATAGTAGCGATGGTTGATTGGGGGTTTATTATACAACCTGGCCAGCTCGGAGACACGCACTCCACTTTCATACTTATCAATGATCTTTTTCTTCATCTCTATTGTAATTCTCACCCTTATTGCTGTAGGGTTGGCACTAGAAGCTTTCTTGGGGCCCATGGTCACTTATTTTCCAGAAAAAGCACCGAAAACACTGTAATAATACGAAATATTCCGATTGTATGCTTGGATGTTACCGCGGAGGCTGGCTGGTAAACAATGCCACCGGCGGCACATGTGAGGCTGGCTGAGGGCGCACATTGGACGCGTCTCGGACGAAAATCGGTGAGCGGGTTTTAAAGCGGTATGCGAGGCAAAATTTTTGCGATTAAAGCAAGCGGTATGTGGATTAATCGTTATGTGATGCCATCGGTATGCGAGGGTCCACTGTATATATATATATATATATATATATATATATATATATATATATATATATATATATATATATATATATATATATATATATATATATATATATATATATATATATATATATATATATATATAGATCTATATATATATATATATATATATTATATATTATATATATATATATATATAGAGATATATTATATATATATATATACATATATATATATACAGGAGGGCCCCACTTATACGGCGGGTTAGGTTCCAGGCTACCGCCGTAAAGTGGAACACCCTTTTTTCCACTTACAAATGCATACAAACACTAGATAACAAGTTTACACTAACATATATTATGTTAGCAATAGAACCAGGCATCAAAAAACAATAAAAAAGTACAATACACACATAGTGCACTCATTACTTACCTTAAAATATTTATAGTCTTAATCTAGGGTGAGACAAGTAGTATTTATTGTAAGAAATCAAGTGTGGTATGTATGGTAGTCAGCCAGGCTACCATACCAGGCCACCCCACCCACACATACTATTCTATGATATTTAAGCATCCCAGAGCGATAAAATGTATATACAGTTCACTCATTACTTACCTTAAAATATAGGGTGAGATGAGTAGTATTTATTGTAAAATATCAAGTGTGGTATGTATGGTAGTCAGCCAGGCTACCATACCAGGCCACCCCACCCACACATACTATTCTATGATATTTAAGCATCCCAGAGCGATAAAATGTATATACAGTTCACTCATTACTTACCTTAAAATATAGGGTGAGATGAGTAGTATTTATTGTAAAAAATCAAGTGTGGTATGTATGGTAGTCAGCCAGGCTACCATACCAGAGAGAAAGAATGAGTGCATGAGAGAGGACAGGCGCAGAGTTATGTAAACAAACCAGGCGAAGGTAAGTTTTGTAAACAGTGTACACGTCTGGTTTGTGTACAAGTTACATTGTGTACAGGTTGTCTCTACATTGATACGGTAGAATAAATAAAGAAGAACACACCCATTCTCATGTAACATCATTTTGAGAAGAAATGATGCTCTGAGTGAAGGCAATGGAAGTAAGTCACTCGGACATTTTTGGGTTATCCTAGGTTCTCTACACATATGTTGTTATATATTTATGTTATGTATCGTGTTTATTATATAATTTTGAAAAAATATCACGGATGGATTAATGAAAATGTGTATATTAACGTAATATACAACATTTAATGATACACCGAGCTCAGACAGCGTAAACAAACAAACTGAACAGGTTGTGGACGATCACTCGGTCAGGCGAAATAGACGGTATTAATACGTGTCCAGTTTTAATTCATTCATGTACATTTGTAAGAGTTTGTGAAACTTTTACCTTATAATATTTTTATTATTATTATAATTAAATCACGAAACAAATACTCTTACACTGTGTACAAGTTAGTACAGAATTATAGCTATAAAGTGAAGGCATACGAAAGGAATATTTTTCTACAGTTATCCCTAGTAACAGGTGACGGGCTAGAGAAAACGTAATTCTTCCGACACTTCTACAAACCGTTTGGTAAACATCTCATATATATTTGTATAAATTTTTATACTGTGGGTGCATGTATCATGTTTGTGTGTTACATAATGTGTTTCTTATATAATTTTGAAAAAAATATCATAGATAGATTAAGGGAAATGTCTATATTAACGTAATATGCGACATTAATGCGCCCAAGAGATTATTATTATTATTATTATTATTATTATTATTATTATTATTATTGCATCAAGAGTAGAGAGACTCTTAGTGATTTTAATGTGTACCTACATGCCAGCACAGTAAGTTTATTTAGGTACAGGTGTACACAAGTTTAATTATCAAGTACAATACATATAAAATATATAATAACTTTAAAACACTTGAAATTTTGGAAAGTTTCCAGACATAATAAGGAGATGTGCTCAGGGAGAATGTAAACAAACCGAGTGGGCCGCAGTGACTGTATTAGAAAGACAGGTGGGAGGAGCTGTATAGCGAGTTCTGGTCATACTTTGAAATGTCCGTATTAGCGGAATGCCATAAAGCAAAACGCCGTAAAGCAGGGCCCTCCTGTATATATATATATATATATATATATGCAGTGGAACCTCAAAAATCGAACTGCTCCCAACATGACCAATTATGTAAGTGTATTTTTGTAAGTGCTTTTATAAGTGTATTTTTGAGGGTCTGAAATGGACTAATCTAATTTACATTATTCCTGATGGGAACAAATTCATTCGGTAAAGGCACTCGAACAGCCTTCTGGACCGAAGAAAGTTCGATATTTGAGGTTCCACTGTATATATATAGATATATATATATATATATATATATATATATATATATATATATATATATATATATATATATATATATACACAGTACTATATACAATGGAACCTTGACTTACTAGTGTCTCAATATACATGATTTTTGAGATATGAGCCATCCCTGGGTCGATTTTTTGCTCTCAGTTACGAGCCAACATTTGAGTTACGAGCCAGCTAAATCCCCTCCCCCCAACCCAAAACTTGGACACCTTGCTTGTTTGTCTATGATTTCATGCTTTAATTCCATGGAAATCATTCTCTTTTTCTTCTCAGCACTGTTCTTTACACTTTCTTAGGACCCATGCTTAAAAAAAATAAAATTTGGCCAAATGACTGTCAAAAATGTAAGCAAAGCATTTAGTTATTTTATTTATTATTATTTGGACACGATACATAGTTGTACAAAAGAAAGACAGTGGTTGAGTGTACATGCCAAAAGCCCCTTGTATGCAGAGCATTATGGGCAGGCTTAAAATTAACTTAAGATTAACTAAGCAATGATATATTCAGTGGTAAAAAATACAGTAAACAAATTACAACATGAAGTACAAATGAGTATTTCAAATAAGAAGCTTTATAGTTGTACAAATTTGTAGCACAATTTATAATATAATCTGGTCAAATCGAATAAAATCAATGATCTGTAGTGATTTGCACAAGAGAACTGCTCCCACAGCGAGTTGGCGGCATTCATTATTATAATAATAATACTTATTATTAGTAGTGTTATTATTAATTTAGGTAACTAGAGCACAAATCCAATTCCCTAGATCAAGAGCCCCTCACCAGCATCAAGGTTCCTTGATGCTGGTGAGGGGCTCTTGATCTAGAGAATTGGATCTGTGCTCCTGTTCCCTAAATTAATAATAATAATTATAATTATTATAATGATAGAGCTTCAGTTCCCTAAATTAATAATACAGTGGACCCTCAGTTAATGATGCTATCGGATAGCGATAAAATCGGATACCGATGCGTTATTGCGTCAAAATACAGTGGACCCCCACCTTACAATATTAATCCGTTCCTGAGAGCTCATCGTAAGAAGAAATTATCGTTAGCCGAATTAATTTTCCCCATAAGAAATAATGGAAATCAAATTAATCCGTTCCTGACACCCCAAAGTATGAAAAAAAAAAATTTTTTACCACATGAAATATTAATTTTAATACACACAAACTGAAGAAGACATGCACAATTACTACTCTACTAAGAATAGAATACATGACACTTACCTTTATTGAAGATCTGGTGATGACTGATGGAATGGGAGGAGGGAAGTGTGTGGAAGTTATTGTTTAGAAGGGGAATCCCCTTCCATTAGGACTTGAGGTAGTAAGTCCTTTTCCAGGGTTACTTCCCTTCTTGTAATGCCACTAGGACCAGCTTGAGAGTCACTGGACCTCTGTCGCACAACAAATCTGTCCATAGAGCTCTGTACCTCCCGTTCCTTTAAGACTTTCCTAAAATGAGCCATAACATTGTCATTGTGCAGGTTGCCAACACGGCTTGCAGTAGCTGTGTCAGGGTGATTTTTATCGATAAAGGTTTGCAGTTCAACCCACTTTGCACACATTTCCCTACTAATTCTCGCCCTTTTTACCATAGGGATGGCACTAGAAGCTTACAAGCACTAAAAACACTGGGATAATGTGAAATGTACCGAATATATGCGTAGATGCGACCGCACTGGCTGGCTTGTAAACACTGGCACTGAGGCTACACGTGGGATGCATCCCAGACAAATCATGTAAGGCGAGTTTTTTATCGTGAGGCAAGGCAAAATTTTTGTGTTCAAATGCTTCGTATGGCAGATTTAACGTAACACGATGCGTTCGTAAGGCGGAGGTCTACTGTATTGGCTCAGCTAACGATGAAAAACTAGGTTAAGGACATTCGTCCCATGGAAAGCCAGTGTGCCATTGTTTACAAGCCAGCGTACATGAGATACAGTGGACCCCCCGCATAGCGACCTTAATCCGTGCAAGAGGGCTGGCTGTTATGCGAAATGTTCGGTATGCGAATGAATTTTCCCCATAAGAAATAATGGAAATCAAATTAATCCGTGCAAGACACCCAAAAGTATGAAAAAAAAATTTTTACCACATGAAATATACATTTTCCTACACACAAAGAGAAGGATACATGCACAATAGTAGAGTAGTACATGCACAATATATATTGTGCATGTACTACTCTACTAAATGAAGAATAAATGACACTTACCTTTATTGAAGATGCAGCAATGACTGATGAGACACTGTGTCCTGGGAGTGCCTTTTCCTCCTGAGTACTGTAGGTCCTGTTTGGTATTTTCTTCCAGAACAGGCCTTATTACACTGTGTATGTCACTACGATTCTTAAATCTCTCAAACCAACCTTTGCTGGCTCTAAATTCACCAATATGAGCACTAGTTCCAGGCATTTTCCCTGTTCACCTGGGTGTTAGTCGACTGGTGTGGGTTGCATCCTGGGAGACAAGATTAAGGACCCCAATGGAAATAAGTTAGACAGTCTTCGATGACACTGACTTTTTTGGGCTATCCTGGGTGGCAAATCCTCTGGGGGTTAATTGTTTCTTGGTATTCTCAATAAGCCACACCAACAACGGTGCTACAGCAGCAGCAGCAGCTGACGGTGGTACAGCAGCAACAGACGATGCTACAGCAGCAGCAGACGATGCTACAGCAGCAACTGACGATGTTACAGCAGCAGCAGACGATGTTACAGCAGCAACTGACGATGTTACAGCAGCAGCAGACGATGTTACAGCAGCAGCAGACGATGCTACAGCAGCAGCAGCAGCTGACAGTGGTACAGCAGCAACAGACGATGCTACAGCAGCAGCAGACGATGCTACAGCAGCAGCAGACGATGCTACAGCAGCAGCAGACGATGCTACAGCAGCAGCAGACGATGCTACAGCAGCAGCAGACGATGCTACAGCAGCAGCAGACGATGCTACAGCAGCAGCAGACGGTACTACAGCAGCAGGAGCAGCTGACGGTGGTACAGCAGCAGCAGCTGACAGTGCAGCAGCAGCTGACAGTGCAGCAGCAGCTGACAGTGCAGCAGCAGCTGACAGTGCAGCAGCAGCTGACAGTGCAGCAGCAGCTGACGGTGGTACAGCAGCAGCAGCAGCTGTACCACCAATAGTAGCGATGGTTGATTGGGGTTGATTATACAACCTGGCCAGCTCGGAGACACGCACTCCACTTTCATACTTATCAATGATCTTTTTCTTCATCTCCATAGTAATTCTCACCCTTATTGCTGTAGGGTTGGCACTAGAAGCTTTCTTGGGGCCCATGGTCACTTATTTTCCAGAAAAAATCACCAAAAACACTGTAATAATACGAAATGTTCCGATTGTATGCTTGGATGTTACCGCGGAGGCTGGCTGGTAAACAATGCCACCGGCGGAACATGTGAGCGTGGCTCAGGCCGCACATTGGATGCGTCTCGGACGAAGGGCGCTGAGCGGGTTTTTGGGCGGTATGCGAGGCAAAATTTTAGCGATCAAAGCGTCCGGTATGCGGATTGTCCGTTATGCAAGGCGTCCGGTATGCGGGGGTCCACTGGTATATGTATTTTGTATTATTCCATTGTTTTTAGTGCTTGTAACTGCTAAATAAGCCACCATGGGCCCAAATAAAGTTTTTAGTGCCAGCCCTCTGATAAAGAAGGAAAGAAACACAATAAAATTCAAGAAAAAACTCATAGCAAAGTGGAGGAGGAAGAAAGAGGGGAGAATGTGCCTTCTGCAGTGATTCAGTGATTCTACGATATGTACAATACTAGAGCAGCAGGTATCAATAAAGGCTATAGTGCCAGCCAGCGATAAAGTGTAGAATTAACAGTGTAGCAAGTAAGTTAAGCGAGTAAGCGATAGAAAAACGACACGAAAGGAACTCTCCAATGTTGTTGGATGTGTATTGAGCTGCTGAACATAATGCCGGCTTGCTATCTTCCACCACCCTAAACCTCTGCCAGCATCTCCTCCATCAAACTAATTAAACTAACATCTCCTCCAAGGTAAGTGTAAATATAAAAGTGTAAGTATAAAAGTAAATATAAGTGTAAATATAAAAGGATCCCAATGGAAATAAGTAAGTCGCTCTGACTTTTTTGGGTTATCCTAGGTACCTTACACATATGCTGCTATGTATGATGATCTATGTACACAACTGTATTTGTGTATACCTGAATAACCTTATTTATAAATTAAAATGTAAATCTTTCTTATTTATAAATTAAAATATAAATATTTCTTATTTATAAACTACATACACTGTTTAAGTGTGATAGTGTTGGTGGGTTCTGCTGGTGTCTCCACCACCACCACTATGTACAGCTTCTCTCAGTGGCCCCTATAAACCAACAACAATACTTCCATCACTTTACTCCTCTCATACATTATGACATATTTTATTCAGTCTAGAGAATATATCATGTTTCTATATTATTAATATTGGTTATTATGTCATATTAAATGAATTGTGATAGATAAATAAGCCATAGAGATGATATTAGCATCATATTCAAGCATAATAAACTCGTCTCCCTCTTGCCTCCTACGTGTCTTCCATACACCAACAAGAGTCTATAAAGGTAAGTGTAATGTTAAATGTTCATTCATCCATTTTTTTAGTGTTTTATATTTATTTGTCATTGTTTTCTTTATGTATATCTATATTTAATCTTTAAAAAAAATAGCTTTTGTTAATACTTTTGGCTGTCTGAAACGTATTAATTGGATTTCCATTATTTCTCATGGGAAAATTAATTTGGCTAAAGGCAAAATCAGTTAAAGGCAAGCTCTCTGGAATGGAATGATGCCTTTACCCGAGGGTCCACTGTATTCTGATAATTATACTTATGTGTACTTATACCTAAATATACTTGCACACTGTGCTGGCATGCAGGTACACATTAACCCTTTCAGGGTCGAGAGGCCCTCTCCTGAACTTGTTCTCAGGGTTGAAAATTTTTCAGAAAAAAAATGTTTTTCTTATGAAATGATAGAGAATCTTTTCCCGATCGTAATGACACCAAAAGTATGAAATTTAATGGAAAACTTACGGAATTATGCTCTCGCGAAGTTAGCGGTCTCGACGATGTTCACGCATCGGTGATTTCGGCAACTTTGAGCCCTATGTTCAGCCAATTTCAGTGTACTAGTCCACAAAAATCATATCTATTTCACTAGAACTTCATTTTTTCTATAGAATGAGTACAAGAAACCACCCATTTACCGATTTCAACTATCCAATAAAATGGTCTGAAATTGGCAATTTTGCCAATTTCACACAAATTTCAGAAGATGTCAATTTCCAAATAGGGTCCAGAATAAACAAGACAGACATTCCTGGCACTAAAATAACATTTTCTCTGTTCATTAGTCACATCCCCAGGCCTCTCTTACATCTCTTTTGCTTTCCACTTTGAATTTTTATTCTCACAAAAAATAGAAGATTTACTGTTATGCAGACTACTACATTAGTGTAGAAATGGTATTAATAATATCAGTGTACTTGTGAAACAATATTAGACTCACCAGTTGACGTGTATTGGACACTTGGCATGATTTGTTTACTATGAACTTTGGTAAAAATCGAACATTTCTGCTACTTTGGGCTCAATTTCAAGGTACTTTTCTTTATGAAAGTAATCAAAATCATCTCAATTTCTGTAATACATCTTCCATTCTATAAAATGAGACCAGGAAAACTAAAATACAATCATAAATACCATACGAAAGTACACTGCAAAGTCGCTGTTTTAAACCAAAAACACGGTTAGAATTTTTTTTTTCTCATTATGCACTGTGTGCTGCAGGATTTTTTTTATACTGCATACACTGACCACATAGAACCATTCTTTCATATGTAAGCCTACCAGCTTTCTCTCACTAGATTTGAAGGTGCTAAAATTTAGGCGTACTAGTATGTCAATAACCCTAGTGTGTAAGCCGTACTAGTACGTCGGAAACCCTAAAAGGGTTAAGATTAACTAAGCAATGATATATTCAGTGGAAAAAATTACAGTAAACAAATTACAACATGAAGTACAAATGAGTGTATTTCAAATAAGCAACATTAATGTTGTACAAATTTGTACCATAACAATGTATAATATAATCCGATCAAATCGAGTAAAATCAATGATTTGTAGTGCTGAGACAGGTCATATGGTCATTAGATGAGTTACTGTGCATTCAAGAGAATGGAGTATTCTATTAGGTAATGTAATAAAAAAAAAACATAGTTTGATAGGGTCACAGGTTATACATTTATGAGGTTCAGTTATTCAGTATTTAATTAGTTGTGGGTGAGTAAGTGGTTTTTAAGAAGAGTTTTGAATTGATAAAGACAGTACAGTGGACCCCCGGTTAACGATATTTTTTCATTCCAGAAGTATGTTCAGGTGCCAGTACTGACCGAATTTGTTCCCATAAGGAATATTGTGAAGTAGATTAGTCCATTTCAGACCCCCAAACATACACGTACAAATGCGCTTACATAAATACACTTACATAATTCGTCGCATTGGGAGGTGATCGTTAAGCGGGGGTCCACTGTATTTCTTTAACCTTTTGAGGGTTTTGGCCGTACTAGTACGGCTTACGACCCAGGGTTTTTGAAGTACTAGTACGCCTAAATTCTAGCGCCCTCAAATCTAGTGGGAGAAAGCTGGTAGGCATACATATGAAAGAATGGGTCTATGTGGTCAGTGTACGCAGTATAAAAAAAATCCTGCAGCACACAGTGCATAATGAGAAAAAAAAAATTTGACCGTGTTTTTGGAATAAAACAGCGACTTTGCACTGTATTTTCGTATGGTATTTATTGTTGTATTCTAGTTTTCATGGTCTCATTTTATAGAATAGAAGACATATTACAGAAATGAGATGATTTTGACTGGTTTTACAATGAAAAGTACCTTGAAATTTAGCTCAAAGTAGCAGAAATGTTCGATTTTTACCAAAGTTCAAAAGTAAACAAATCATGCCAAGCGTCCAATACACGTCAACTGGCAAGTCTAATATTCTTTTGCAAGTGCGCCAATATTATTTATACCATTTTTTACACTAATGCAGTAGTCTGCATAACAGTAAATCTTCTATTTTTTGTGAGAATAAAAATTCAAAGTGGAAAGCAAAAGAATGTAAGAGGGGCCTTGGGACATGATTAATGAACAGAGGCAATGTCATTTTAGTGCCAGGAATGTCTTTCTTGTTTATTCTGGACCCTATTTGTCGACTAGTACAGTAGAATTTTGTCGACTAGTACAATGGAATTGGCCGAAAATAGGGCTCAAAGTGGGCAAAATCGCCGATGCGTAAACATCGCCGAGACGGCTAACTTCGCGAGAGCATAATTCCGTAAGTTTTCCATCAAATTTCATACTTTTGATGTCATTATGATCGGGAAAAGATTCTCTATCTTTTCATGAGAATTTTTTTTTTTTTTTTGAAATTTGGCCGACCCTGAGAACGAGTTTCTGAGAGGGCCTGTCGACCCTCAAAGGGTTAATATTCACAGGTAAAGAATTCCAGATTTTTGGGCCTTTTATGTGCATTGAGTTTTTACATAGTGTGAGATGGACACGGGGAACATCAAAGAGTGATCTGTGCCTTGTGTTATGGTCATGTATTCTGTTGAGGATGGTAAGGAGAAGTTTGAGGGGAGAGTTTATATCCGAGTTTAGAGTTCTATGTATGTAGTAAGCACAATAATAGGTATGGATGTTTTGTACGGTGAGTAAGTTTAGAGTTTTGAATATTGGTGGAGTATGCTGCCTGTAGTGGGAATTTGTTATCATTCTGACTGCAGCCTTTTGTTGGGTAATTAATGGTCTAAGATGTTTTATTTTTGTTGAGCCCCATGCACAAATTCCATAGGTGATATAGGGGTAAATGAGTGAGTCATACAGGGCCAGGAGGGCTGATTGTGGAACATAGTACCATATCTTCGATAGTATGCCTATGGTCTTGGAGAGTTTCTTGGAAATTTGTTGTACATGTGTTTGAAATTTGAGTCTATTATCAAGGTGGATTCCTAAGAATTTTCCCTCTGTGAGCTTTGTGACAGGTGATTCACTTATCATTATGTTAAGAAGAACATCTGCAGTTGTTCCCAAATTGAATAAAGTAGGTTTTGTCAATACTGAGAGTAAGTTTGTTAATCATCATCCAGGTAGATATTTTCTGTAATTCGGTATTTACAGTATTGGCTAGTATGACTGGGCTTGGGTGAGAGAAGACGTATGTAGTGTCGTCTGTGAATAGTGTGGGTTTGAGTAGTTGCGATGCATTTGGTAGTTCGTTTATGTAAATGAGAAAGAGAAGAGGTTCACGGACACTTCCCTGTGGGATACCAACTATAATGGGCTGTGTGGAAGAGTCTGCTCCATTTGTGTACATATATTGGCTTCTGTTGCTAAGGTATGACTTTAGGTAGTTGAGGGAGTGCCCTCTTATACCACAGTGTGATTTTATGTGCAGCAAATCATGATCATGGGTTCGAATCCTCAGCTAGCTGCAGTGTTGTTATTGATATACACCTACCATCTGACTTACGACCTGCTCGACATACATCCACCCGACTTACGACCGTACGTCTGGCAGCAGGGCTGGGCCGGCTGATGCATACCACTGTACGATATTTGACCGCTACTCCCAGCAACAGGCCATGCAGGCAGCATCACTTTGAGTTACCCTGCCCTATCAACAGCATCATACTGTATTAACTGTACTAACTGGACAGTAAATTTCACCATGGCCCCTAAGAGGAAGTCTGACTCTTGCACCGGAGAGTGTGGCAAGAAGGCAAGAAAGGCTCTTACTCTTGACCAGAAGATCAAAGTACAGTGGACCCCCGGTTCGCGATGCTATCGGTATCCGATAAATCCGGTAGCCGATGCATTATATCACCAAAAATTTGCCTCAGTTCCCATTACAAAACCCGGTATGCGATGCGATTCATACAAGACGTGTCCACGTGTGGCCTGAATATGGATAACATTCCATATTATCACTGTTTTTGGTGCTTGTTTCTCCAAAATAAGTCACCATGGGCCCCAAGAAAGCTTCTAGTGCCAACCCTGTGGTAAAAAGGGTGAGAATTAGTAAGGAAATTAAGAAAGATTTTGAAGGGTTTGGGGCTAACTCTGAGAAGCCTATGCCAGTTGTGGAATCCATTGTGCCTACTTCAAAGATTAAGGAAATGTGTGCACAGTGGGTTGAAGTGCAAACCTTTATGGATGAAAATCACCCTAACACAGCTATTGCAAGCCGTGCCGGTGACTCTTACAATGACAATGTTGTAGCCCATTTTAGACAAATCTTAAAGGAACGAGAGGTACAGAGCTCTATGGACAGATATGTTGTGTGACAGAAGTCCAGTGACTCTCAAACTGGTCCTAGTGGCATTAGAAGAAGAAGGGAAGTAACCCCGGAAAAGGACTTGCTACCTCAAGTCCTAATGGAGGGGGACTCCCCTTCTAAACAATAGGTTCAACACTCTCCCCTCCTCCCATCCCATCAATCATCACCAGATATTCATTAAAGGTAAGTGTCAATTATTCTATTGTTATTATTCTATTGTTATTGTTGTTATTGTAATTATTATTTATTATTATTTTTATTATCACACTGGCCGATTCCCACCAAGGCAGGGTGGCCTGAAAAAGAAAAACTTTCACCATCATTTGCTCCATCACTGTCTTGCCAGAAGGGTGCTTTACACTACAGTTTTTAAACTGCAACATTAACACCCCTCCTTCAGAGTGCAGGCACTGTACTTCCCATCTCCAGGACTCAAGTCCGGCCTGCCGGTTTCCCTGAATCCCTTCATAAATGTTACTTTGCTCACACTCCAACAGCACATCAAGTATTAAAAACCATTTGTCTCCATTCACTCCTATCAAACACACTCATGCATGCCTGCTGGAAGTCCAAGCCCCTCGCACACAAAACCTCCTTTACCCCCTCCCTCCAACCTTTCCTAGGCCGACCCCTACCCCGCCTTCCTTCCACTAGACTGATACACTCTTGAAGTCATTCTGTTTCGCTCCATTCTCTCTACATGTCCGAACCACCTCAACAACCCTTCCTCAGCCCTCTGGACAACAGTTTTGGTAATCCCGCAGCTCCTCCTAACTTCCAAACTACGAATTCTCTGCATTATATTCACACCACACATTGCCCTCAGACATGACATCACTGCCTCCAGCCTTCTCCTCGCTGCAACATTCATCACCCATGCTTCACACCCATATAAGAGCGTTGGTAAAACTATACTCTCATACATTCCCCTCTTTGCCTCCAAGGACAAAGTTCTTTGTCTCCACAGACTCCTAAGTGCACCACTCACCCTTTTTCCCTCATCAATTCTATGATTCACCTCATCTTTCATAGACCCATCCGCTGACACGTCCACTCCCAAATATCTGAATACATTCACCTCCTCCATACTCTCTCCCTCCAATCTGATATCCAATCTTTCATCACCTAATCTTTTTGTTATCCTCATAAACTTTACTCTTTTCTGTATTCACTTTTAATTTTCTTCTTTTGCATACCCTACCAAATTCATCCACCAATCTCTGCAACTTCTCTTCAGAATCTCCCAAGAGCACAGTGTCATCAGCAAAGAGCAACTGTGACAACTCCCAATTTATGTGTGATTCTTTATCTTTTAACTCCACGCCTCTTGCCAAGACCCTTGTATTTACTTCTCTTACAACCCCATCTATAAATATATTAAACAACCACGGTGACATCACACATCCTTGTCTAAGGCCCACTTTTACTGGGAAATAATTTCCCTCTTTCCTACATACTCTAACTTTAGCCTCACTATCCTCGTAAAAACTCTTCACTGCTTTCAGTAACCTACCTCCTACACCATACACCTGCAACATCTGCCACATTGCCCCCCTATCCACCCTTTCATATGCCTTTTCCAAATCCATAAATGCCACAAAGACCTCTTTAGCCTTATCTAAATACTGTTCACTTATGTGTTTCACTGTAAACACCTGGTCCACACACCCCCTACCTTTCCTAAAGCCTCCTTGCTCATCTGCTATTGTGGCATGCAAAGAGTACGTAACCTTTATTCGGCGCATGTACACACCCTCATTTACAGGCTATCTCCCCCAACCAGCGAACCAGGTTGCTAAGAGTTGATGATGGGGCCCCGTCGTTCAACTAGTGACCAGGTTCTAGCCAATAAGAAGATGGTTTTGGCAATCGCAGAGGTTATGTGGGTACCGCTCTCCTGTCTGCCCTTGTCATTCCCATTCTAGAGCTGGTTGAAGCACGGTCTGCTATCTTGTGGCTTCTATTTCTGCTTTGCTTACCGTGGAGTGCACTATACTTATCACTGTACATAGTGTACATATTGCTGTTCTAAATTGGTGAAGGATAATATAAGTCTAAACTTTTTCTACTGTGTTTATTTGCTCCCATTACACCCGGGGTAACAGGCCATTTGGAATCCTGGGTTGTAATATGGGTAGCCTGTCCGAGAGTTGAGCTGGACTTAGAGAAACGGTTGAGCTTAGGGTGAAGCTCGTAGCAGGAACATTGTGCAGCTTGCTGTCTGGCATTGCTTTACAAATTTTGCGTGTCAGTTGTTACTAGCCTGTTCGGTGTGGAGAATTTTGCAGTCAGCTTTGCTTGTATGTGTATTCTGCAATTGTACTGTGCATAGCTAAGCGTGTTCTGCAAATTAACATGTTACGTTGGGGTATTCTGCAATCGTACTGTGCATAGCGAATAACTTATGCCACCTAGACGAGTCAGACGTCTGGTGTCGGCATATACTTTGCATAACCTACCTAAATTGTCCCTACAGCGTTGTTGGCAAATTGCTCGTTCCATTGGCATTACATACAAACGCACTCTCACAGCTGCGCAACTGCGTTCACTGATTGCTGACAAACTTATAGAAGAAGAGATGGCACATCAGACTCCTCCCTCTACGGGAGCTAGGGCAAAAGCTACTATGTTCTCGCAGGAGGAAGATGATACACCTACGGAGCAAAATGGTCAGTATAGTGCAGCTGGGTTGTCTCAGGGTGAATCAGCGTCGTTGGCACTTGAGCTGGCAAAAATCAATCTTGAGCAAACTAGGGAACAGAGAGCATTCGCAAGGGAAGAATTTGATAGGGAAAGAGAAAGGAGGCAGTTTTCGCATTCTGTAAATAATTTTAGTTTACAGAAAGCAGTACAGTTTGTTCCCCGCTTCAATGAGGCCGAACCAGAGCAATTTTTCGAAAGCTTCGAAAATCAGGCTCGAGCCTTGAGGTGGCCGGAACAGCATTGGGCATCGTTGGTTCATACAGCATTATTGGGTAAGGCACAAGAATTCACGTCAGTATTAAATGACGTTGAATTTTCTGATTATCAAGTAGTGAAGACCACAGTGTTGGGAGCATATACGTGTATCCCAGCCAAATACCGCAAGAGTTTCAAATTGGGCAGATGACAGCTTGGTCAATCCCTAGTCGACTTTGTGAGACAGCAAACCAAAGCTTTTACCAGCTGGTATAAAGCAAGTGGTGTCTCTACCTTTGAGGAGCTGGTGCAGCTTATTCTGATTGATAACCTGCTGGAGTCTGTGGGACCAGAGATTCGAGTCTTTCTGCAGGATCGTGACTTAACCACTGCATTGGAGGCAGCCAGGTTGGCTGATACCTTCGAAACTAACCGCTCCTTGTCCGAGCGGTCCCGTCTCTCTTTTCAACAGCCTGGCATCAGCAGAGATCGTCAACCTTGGAGAATGAAGTGCCAGCCAGAGGGAGAACGTCTACGTCAGCCAACCAAGTCACCTGGTGAGCCACGCTTCTCAACATATGGTCCACCTGCGGAGAGGCAAACTACTCATGGTGCATCTCGACAACAGTATCCAGAGAGACACCAGCCAGAACGACACCATTTGCAACGTCAACAGGGAGTAAAGGGCAAGCCTGTCGTCTGCTTCAGGTGCAATAAAGTAGGTCCACTACCTAGGTCAAAATCTGGAAATCAGTATTTATTTACGATTATGGATAAAGTAACCAGATACCCTGAAGCAATTCCCATGCGTAGTATTAATACTAAAGCTATTCTCAAAGCTTTAACAAAATTCATTTCTTGTTTTGGCATTCCTAAAACTATTCAAAGTGATCAAGGTACTAACTTCACTGCCAAAGCATTTAGGGAAGTATTAACTAGGTTAGGGATAATCCACAACTTATCCACTGCCTATCATCCTCAGTCCCAAGGCGCCTTGGAAAGATTCCACCAGACATTAAAAACAATGATGAGAAGTTTTTGCATGCACTTCCCTACAGACTGGGATGAATCACTACCTTTGTTGCTGTTCTCAGTACGAGAAACGGTGCAAGAGTCTACAGGGTATAGTCCTTTTGAGCTGATCTTTGGGCACAATGTACGAGGTCCTCTTCAGGTGCTCAAAGAAGGATGGATGGGAGAAGACGTTAGTTCAACACTCTACAATCCGTCTTCAAGGTTGCAGGTGGCACGTCAGTTAGCCAAGGCTAACCTAAAGACAGCTCAAAGCAAGATGAAACAGAGGTATGACAGAAGTGCACAATTCCGCTCCTTCCATCCAGGAGACAAGGTGTTGGTGCAGGAACCTATACCTGGCCACACCTTGAAAGCTAGATTTACGGGACCTATGCAGATTGTAAGTAGATTATCTGATGTAAATTATGTGGTAGCTCCCATTGATAAGACCTCAAAATCTAAAACTTACCACATTTATCAGTTAAAGTACTTCCATACACCAGATAAAGTCCCAGTAATGACTCTGTCCTCTACCTCTGAGGACAACTCTGACTCTTTGCACTCTATCTCTGAAATTAATATTAAACTTTCAAATTCTGTCCTCCTCAAGGATCCTAGCCCTTTAATGGAGAGATTATCTGAAACGCAAGCAACAAATTTAACTGAGCTTCTACAGTCATATCCTAATATTTTTTCGGATGTGCCGAAAAAATGTATGTTAGGTTACCATGATGTAGATGTGGGAAACTCTAAACCAATTAAACTCTCCCCCTACAGAGCTAATCCTGAAAAGCAAAGGCTACTTCAGCAGGAAGTAGAATTTTTGTTAAAGCATGGTTTAGTGGAGGAGTCGTCTAGTCCATGGGCTTCACCGTGCATCCTTGTGAAGAAGGCTGATGGAGGGTTTCGTATGTGTACAGACTACCGTAAGGTGAACGAGGTCACAATTACAGATGCTTACCCTCTTCCTCGTCTGGATGACGTAATTGACTTTGTGGGTAAGGCGATGTTTGTGTCCAAATTAGATCTCCTTAACCCTTTGAGGGTTTTCGTCGTACTAGTACGTTTTACGCGTAGGGTTTTTTGACGTACTAGTACTCATAAATTCTAGCGGCCTCAAATCTAGTGGGAGAAAGCTGGTAGGCCTTCATATGAAAGAATGGGTCTATGTGGTCAGTGTGCACAGTCTAAAAAAAATCCTGCAGCACACAGTGCATAATGAGAAAAAAAAAACTTTGACCATTTTTTTTTAATAAATCAGCGACTTTGCAGTGTATTTTCGTATGGTATTTATTGTTGTATTCTAGTTTTCTTGGTCTCATTTTATAGAATGGAAGACATATTACAGAAATTGAGATGATTTTGACTGGTTTTACAAAGAAAGGTGCCTTGAAATTGAGCTCAAAGTAGCAGAAATGTTCGATTTTTACCAAACTTCAAAAGTAAACAAATCGTGCCAAGCGTCCAATACACGTCAACTGGTGAGTCTAATATTCTTTCACAAGTGCACCAATAATATTTATACCATTTTTTACACTAATGCAGTAGTCTGCATAACAGTAAATCTTATATTTTTTGTGAAAATAAAAATTCAAAGTGGAAAGCAAAAGAATATAAGAGGGGACTTGAGACATGACTAATGACTAGAGGAAATGTCATTTTAGTGCCAGGAATGTCTTTCTTGTTTATTCTGGACCCTATTCCGAAATTGGCATTTTTTGAAATTTGTGTGAAATTGGCAAAATTGCTAAATTCTGACCACTGTACTGGATAGTTGAATTTCATAAATGAGTGGTTTCTTGCATCCATTCGATAGAAAAAATGGAGTTCTAGCGAAATATTCATGTTTTTTGTCGACTAGTACAGTGAAATTGGCCGAAAATGGGGCTCAAAGTGGGCAAAATCGCCGATGCGTAAACATCGCTGAGACCGCTAACTTTGCGAGAGCATAATTCCGTAAGTTTTCTATCAAATTTCAAACTTTTGGTGTCTTTATGATCGGGAAAAGATTCTCTATCTTTTCATAAGAGAAAATAATTTTTTTTTTTTTTTAAATTTGGCCGACCCTGAGAACGAGTTTCGGAGAGGGCCTGTCGACCCTCAAAGGGTTAAAGGCTACTATCAGGTACCTTTGACAGATAAGGCGAAGGAAATCTCTGCCTTCGTAATTCCAGGAGGACATTATCAATACACAGTTACACCCTTCGGAATGAAAAATTCCCCCTCTTCATTCCAGAAACTTATCCATCAGGCTATTAAAGGACTTGAAGGCACGGCAGCGTACCTAGATGATATTGTTGTGGTGTCTGATACTTGGGATCAACACCTACTTAGACTTAAGGCTCTGTTTGAGACCTTTAAGAGTTCCCATTTAACAGTTAATTTATCTAAATCTTCCTTTGGCCAGGCCACTGTCACTTTTCTAGGCCATGAAGTAGGTAGTGGTAAAGTTGCACCTAAACTTGCTAAAGTTCTTTCTATTAAAGATTATCCAGTTCCTCATGATAGGAAATCTCTTCAACGTTTCCTAGGCATGATAGGATTTTACAGAAGATTCTGTAAGAATTTCTCAAATATTGTAGCCCCTCTTACCTCTCTTACCAGTCAAAAAGTTCCCTTTAATTGGACCTCAGACTGTAACACTGCTTTTAATAAAGCAAAAAGACTATTGTGCACTGCACCCATTCTCTTGTCTCCAGACTTCTCCAAACCTTTTTCATTACAGGTTGATGCTTGTGAGTCTGGGGTTGGGGCAGTACTATTACAAATCGGGAACAACGAGTTGCAGCCTGTAGCATACTTTTCAGCCAAGTTCCAGCCACATCAGAGGGCTTACTCTACCATTGAAAAAGAAGCCCTCGCGCTGGTACTGGCTTTGGAGCATTTCGATGTTTATGTGGGCCAGACATCGCAGGTGGTCACAGTCTACAGTGATCACAATCCTCTAGTATATCTCCAAGCCATGAAGAACCACAACACAAGGCTTATGCGCTGGACGCTAAGGCTGCAACCCTATAATCTGTCCATTAAATATATTGCCGGCAAAGAAAATATGTTGGCAGACTCTTTATCTAGAGTATAATATTTTATTTAGGTTAGGATGTTATTTGTGGTAACCCCTTTTCATGCTCTTTTTTTTTATCCCCTGGTGTGGGGTTTTTTTTTTAGTGAGGGGATGCGGGCTACCGTCCGCCTGTATCTTGGACCTATGCTAGCCTGTCTGACTGCTGTCTCACTCTAAGTTTAGGGTTTGGCTTTTGGTCACAAGAAAAGCTGAGCTCTATCTAAGAGTTGGATGGTGGAGAGGAAAGGCGGTCCCATTATTTTGTGCCATGGCGGCACGGTTACCACTGGGAGGTGGCAGCCTAATCCTGAGCCTTCTCGGGGTGGGGGTGTGGCATGCAAAGAGTACGTAACCTTTATTCGGCGCATGTACACACCCTCATTTACAGGCTATCTCCCCCAACCAGCGAACCAGGTTGCTAAGAGTTGATGATGGGGCCCCGTCGTTCAACTAGTGACCAGGTTCTAGCCAATAAGAAGATGGTTTTGGCAATCGCAGAGGTTATGTGGGTACCGCTCTCCTGTCTGCCCTTGTCATTCCCATTCTAGAGCTGGTTGAAGCACGGTCTGCTATCTTGTGGCTTCTATTTCTGCTTTGCTTACCGTGGAGTGCACTATACTTATCACTGTACATAGTGTACATATTGCTGTTCTAAATTGGTGAAGGATAATATAAGTCTAAACTTTTTCTACTGTGTTTATTTGCTCCCATTATACCCGGGGTAACAGGCCATTTGGAATCCTGGGTTGTAATAGCTATCCTATTCTCCGTCTTACTCTTAATTCTTTCAATAATAACTCTACCATAAACTTTACCAAGTATACTCAACAGACTTATTCCCCTATAATTTTTGCACTCTCTTTTGTCCCCTTTGCCTTTATACAGAGGAACTATGCATGCTCTCTGCCAATCCCTAGGTACCTTACCTTCTTCCATACATTTATTAAATAATTACACCAACCACTCCAAAACTATATCCCCACCTGCTTTTAACATTTCTATCTTCATCCCATCAATCCCGGCTGCATTACCCCCTTTCATTTTACCTACTGCCTCACGAACTTCCCCCACACTCACAACTGGCTCTTCCTCACTCCTACAAGATGTTATTCCTCCTTGCCCTATACACGATATCACAGCTTCCCTATCTTCATCAACGTTTAACAATTCCTTGAAATATTCCCTCCATCTTCCCAATACCTCTAACTCTCCATTTAATAACTCTCCTCTCCTATTTTTAACTGACAAATCCATTTGTTCTCTAGGCTTCCTTAACTTGTTAATCTCACTCCAAAACTTTTTCTTATTTTCAACAAAATTTGTTGATAACATCTCACCCACTCTCTCATTTGCTCTCTTTTTACATTGCTTCACCACTCTCTTAACCTCTCTCTTTTTCTCCATATACTCTTATTCTATTGCATTAAACTTAATATTTCATGTGCTAAAAGTTTTTTTTTCATACTTTTGGGTGTCTTGCACGGATTAATTTGATTTCCATTATTTCTTATGGGGAAAATTGATTCGCTTTCTGATAATTTTGGTTTACGATGAGCTCTCAAAAGCATTTCGGGATCTCCACCTCTCCCATTCCACTGTGTCAACAATACTTAAGGATAAAGACCATATCAAAGAAGCAGTGAAATCTTTGGCCCCTATGACATCGACAGTTATCACAAAGAAACGTGAAGGCCCAATTGCCGAGATGAAAAAAAAGGTCAGTGTTTGGTTAGAAGATTATCGGCAGAAAAAAGTGGATGTGATGCTTTCTGAAGTGCAAAAAAAAGCAAAGAGTTTGTTTAACATGTTGAAACAACGTGCTGGTGAGGGATATAATCAAGAATTCATTGCAAGTGATGGGTGGTTTAGGAGATTTCGTCAGTGATACCAAATTCATTATGTGGTAGCGAAAGGTGAGGCAGCTACTTGTGATGAAGAAGGTGCAAAAAACTTTGTTGCTGAGTTAGATCATTTAATAAAAGAAGAAGAGTATTTGCCAGAACAAATATTTAACGTTGATGAAACTGGCCTGTACTGGAAAAAAATGGCTTAAGGAACGTATGTATCTAAGGAAGTGAAGAGTGTGTCAGGGCATAAGGTTATGAAACAAAGGGTTTCACTGCTGCCTGGGGGGAATATTGCTGGTTTCAAATTAAAACCCTTCTTAATTTACATGGCCGAGAATCCCGTGCTCTCAAAAACGTAAACAAGCATACACTCCCAGTGCATTATTGATACAATCGTAAGGCATGGATGACAATGGCCTTATTCGAGGATTGGTTTTTAAACTGTTTCATCCCAGCTGCATGCCAGTACTGTCAGGACAAAGGAGTCCCTTTCAAAATTCTTTTAGTTTTAGACAATGTGCCTTCCCACCCTCCTCACTTGGACGATCTAGACCCTAATGTACGAATGGTGTTTATGCCTCCCAACACCACCCCACTCATACAACCCATGGATCAGGGGGTTATTTCAACATTTAAAGCATACTATCTGCGCATATCTTTTGATCAAGCTATCGAGGCCATTGATTCAGACCCAGAACTAACTCTAAGAGATTTTTGGAAGGAGAATAACATTTATCAGTGCATCAAAAACATAGCAAAATCATGGGAGTCTGTCACAGCTAAGTGTATGAACGGCGTCTGGAAGCAGTGTAATGCCCGGTTTCCTCAAGATTTTCATGGCTTCGACAGCGAAGAAGAGTTAAGCGTGGTGAGAGGTGTGATTTTAAAACTGGCTAACTCGAACTTGAATGTGATGTGGATGAGATTGAAGAACTTTTGACAGAAGTTCAAGAGTTAACGAATGAAGAACTCCTGATAACAGAAGAAGAAAGAAAAGCAGGACAAAGACAGAGAGAAGACAAACAAAAAGAAGAGGAGCCAGAAAGGAGGTCCTCGGTGAATGAATTATCACAGTGTTTTTCATTGATAAACCAAGGGCTACGAAAATTGGAGAATATGGACCCTAACATTGAAAGGTTTGTCAATACTGAGAGAATCGTACAGGATGCAATGCGTCCATACAGAGACATTTATAATGAAAAGAAAAAAAAAGGAAAATTCAAACAAATCTCTGTATGTTTATCAAGAAGAGTGCTCCCCCACCTCCTCGCACCCCTACCCCTTCAGAGGAAGAAAGCATAGACGATCCCCAACCAAGCACTAGTGGGCTGTAAATGTGTCCCAATCCTTATTTGTATTTCATTTATACTGTATTTCAATATTTTGTACTTTTCTGTTAATGCAGTTTCATTTATACTGTATTTCAATATTTTGAACTTTTCTGTGCATTCAGTTTCTTACATTTGAAGTGAATTCGAACATTGTTCTGTATGAAAATGTTCTCAGAAATAAATAAATGTTTATGCTGTACACAGTGTTTCTCCTAAACCTTACAGTATAAAATATAGTACTAAAAAGTAAAGTAAAAAAGGAGATACCAAAATGAAACAATAAAATAAAATCGTTACAATAACTGTGATGTTGATATTCAGTGGTAAGGTTCGACTTACATCCATTTTGACTTACGACTGGTTGGTGGGAACCAAGCTTGGTCATAAGTCAGATGGTAGGTGTATATTATTGGAATACAGTATAATGTTGAGCATTGGTGAAAGTAGTTTACAGAATGAGAATGCTACAATATGGTGTAAGACAGTATAGTTTTGTGCAGGTATTTATACTAAGTTATGTATGAACTTTGGGTATTTAAATTTTGAAGTGTTAAGATTTAGGTAATAGGGAGATGTTAATTTAAGTATTGAGTATTTAATATTTAGTTTAGTTTAAGAAGATGGTTTTTGAGAAGAGACTTAAATTGATGTTCAGACCAGGTTACTTTAGTATTTACTGGAAATGAGTTCCAAATTTTGGGGCCCTTTATGTGCATAGAGTTCTTACATAGTGTGGTGTGGACACGGGGTACATCAAAAAGTGATGTGTCTTGTGTTATGGTCGTGCGTCCTATTAAGGTTGGTAAGGAGAAGTTTGAGTGAAGGGTTTATGTTTGAGTATAGTGTATTATGTATGTAGTAGGAGCAAGAATAATTATGGATGTTCTTTGCAGTGAGTAGTTTTAGACTTGAATATTGGTGGAGTATAATTTCTGGAGTGAAAATTTGTTATCATTCTGACTGCAGCCTTTTGCTGGGATATTAGTGGTCTTAGGTGATTTAATGTTGTTGATCCCCATGCACAAATTCCATAGGTGAGATAAGGGTAGATGAGTGAGTGACACAGTGCAAGGAGAGCTGATTGTGGAACATAGTACAATGGACCCTCGACTTACGAACTGCTCCCAACTCGAACAATTATGTAAGTATATTTTTGTAAGTACTTTTGTAAGTGTATTTGTGGGGGTCTGAAACGGACTAATCTAATTTACATTATTCCTTATGGGAGCAAATTCGTTCGGTAACAGCACTCGAACAGCCTTCTTGAACAAATTAAGTTCGTAAGTCGGGGGTCCACTGTACCGTATCTTTGATAGTATGCCTACTGTCTTAGAGATTTTCTTTGAAATTTGTTGTATATGGGTCTGGAATTTAAGGCTACTGTCAAGGTGGATTCCTAGGAATTTTCCCTCTGTGCGTCTTGTGATGGGTGATCCGTTTAGCGTTATGTTAGGTAGAACATTTGTGGCTCTATTTCCAAACTGAATGAAATAGGTTTTGTCAGTATTGAGTGTAAACTTGTTAGTCATCATCCAGGTAGATATTTTTTGCAATTCAGCATTAACAGTGTTGGCCAGTATGACTGAATTTGGATGGGAGAAGACGTATGTAGTGTCATCTGCAAATAATATGGGTCTGAGTAGCTGTGATGCCAAGGACACTTCCTTGTGGGGCCCCAACTTTAACTGGTTGTGTGGAAGAGTTAGCTCCATTTGTGTACACATACTGGCTTCTGTTACTAAGGTATGACTTTAGGTAGTTGAGGGAGTGCCCTCTTATACCATCGTGTGTTAATTTAATTTGCAGAAAATCGTGGTCAACTGTATCAAAAACTTTACGTAAATCAATAAAGATTCCTAGCGGGACTTCTTCTCGAGAGCGGTGTATATTTTATTTATTTATTTATTTATTTATTTATTTATTTATTTATTTATTCATTCATTTTTTATTTGGACATGATACATAGTTGTACAAAGAAATAAAGTGATTGGGTGTACATGCCAATAGCCCCTTGTATGCAGAGCATTATGGGCTGGCTTAAAATTAACCTAAGATTAACTAAGCAATGATTTATTCAGTGGTAAAAATTACAGTAAACAAATCACAACATGAAGTACAAATGAGTATTTCAGATATGAAGCATTAAAGTTGTACAAATTTGTAGCATAACAATGTATAATATAATCGAAGCAGATCGAGTAAAATCAATGATTTGTAGGGCAGAATTCACAAACACAATGAGTAACTGCATGTTGCTACCAACAGTAACAAAACCTACAAGAGTTACGGAGACTAGTGTTTCCCTACTTGACCACATCTGGACCAACACTATATCCCCTTTAAAATCAGGCATAATTACAGATAATACCACAGACCACTACCCTACTTTCCTCATAACAACTCTTGGTAAATTACCCCAAGACACTACTAAAGTCACCTTCAGACTTCACAATGAGGCAGCCATTAATAACTTCACAACAGCAGTAACAAACATTGACTGGCACACTGAGCTAGAAATCTATTCAGATATTGATGAATGTATTAATAATTTTCTAAAAAAGACCCAATACCTCTATAACAAGCACTGCCCTAAAAAACTAAAGAGATGACAGCTAAGAGACTGAACAGTCCCTGGCTAACACCCAGCATTCTCAAATCCATAAATACAAAACACCGATATGAAAAACAGTACAGAATGGGTCACATAACCAGAGACCAAACAAAACGTTACTCCTCAATCCTAACCTGCCTGATAAGAAGGGCAAAAAAATTGTATTATGGGAGCAGATTATCCAACTTACGAGGTGATATAAAAAAGACCTGGAAAACCCTATCAGAAATTCTGGGAACAAAAAAGATATCACGAAATAGCGAGATAAAATTAGCAAAATCAGATGAACCCCAACTCCCACCAACAGAAACAGCAAACAGACTCAATGATTTCTTCTCCCAAGCTCAGATACCCCACCAAATGACTACCTCACTGGCAACTACCCGAACACACTGTTCCTAGCTCCGACAAACCCATACAAAGTCTCCCTTATTATCAACGCACTAAAAAACAAGGCAGGAGATTTAAATACCTTACCACCCTTTATATACAAAAGTGTCACAAGTGCTATCACCAATCATTGCAACACTCTTTAACAAATCCACTGAATCCTCCACCTTCCCTACAGTTCTCAAAATAGCAAGGGTCACCCCGATCCATAAAGGAGGAGACCAAACAGAGTTGAACAACTATAGGCCAATATCCAACTTACACCCTCTCTCAAAAATCTTTGAAAAATTAATTCATAAACGAATCTACTCCTACCTCATCTCCCAAAACATACTCAATTTGGATTCAGGCCTAATAAAAATACTAATGATGCTATTATACACATGCTAGAACATATATACACTGCAATAGAGAAAAAAGAAGTCCCACTGGGGATCTTCATTGACTTATGTAAAGCTTTTACTACAGTTGACCATGACTTGCTCCACATAAAATTGTCACACTATGGTATAAGAGGGCACTCCCTCAACTACCTCAATTCATACCTCAGCAACAGAAGCCAATATGTGTACGCAAATGGGGCAAACTCTTCCGCACACCCAATTACAGTTGGTGTCCTACAGGGAAGTGTCCTTGGCCCTCTTCTCTTTCTCCTATACATAAATGACCTACCAAATGCTTCGCAATTACTCAAACCCACACTATTTGCAGATGACACTATATACGTCTTCTCTCACCTGAGCCCAGTCATGCTAGCCAATACTGTAAATACCGAATTATGGAAAATATCTACCTGGATGAGGACTAACAAACTTACACTAAACATTGACAAAACCTACTTCATTCAGTTTATTAACAGAGCTACAGATGTCCCTCTTAACATAATGATAAAAGGATCACCTATCACAAAGATAACAGAGGGAAAATTCTTAGGAATCCACCTTGATAACAGACTCAAATTTCATACACATATACAACAAATTTCTAAGAAAATTTCCAAGACCGTAGGCATACTATCGAAGATACGGTACTATGTTCCACAGTCAGCCCTCCTGGCCCTATATCACTCTCTTATTTACCCCTATCTCACCTATGGAATTTGTGCATGGGGCTCAACAACCATTAACCATCTCAGACCACTAATTACCCAACAAAAGGCTGCAGTCAGAATGATAACAAATTCCCACTACAGGCAGCACACTCCACCAATATTCAAAACACTAAACCATACAAAACCATACAAAACATCCATACTTATTACTGCACCTATTACATACATAGAACACTTAACTCTGAGATTAACCCTCCCCTCAAACATCTCCTTTCCAACCTCAACAGAACACATGACCATAACAAAAGGCACGGATCACTCTTTGATGTTCCTCGTGTCCATCTCATGCTATGCAAAAACTCAATGCACATAAAAGGCCCTAAAATCTGGAATTCATTACCTGTAAATATAAAAGAAACACTACCTGTTTATAAATTCAAGTCTCTTCTCAAAGATCACTTACTCACCCAAAACCAAATAAATACTGAATAACTGAACCTTATAAATTGTATATCTTAAATGTTTCTCACAATTATATCACATAAATGTTAAACCTAAGACCCAATCTAACTTTGTTATTTTTTAAATACACTACCTAACAGAATACTCCATTCTACTGAATGTACAGTAATGCATGCAACCATATGACCTGTCTTTGTAATACTCATTTGTGCTTTATTGTTATCTGTTTACAATAATGTTTTATCACTGATTACATCATTGCTTAGTTAATCTTAAGTTAATTTTAAGTCAGCCCATAATGCAATGCATACAAGTGGCTTTGGCATGCTGCTCTTACCTGTATTTTTTTGTACCTCTGTATGTTCAAATTATAAAATAAATAAATAAATAAATAAATAAATAAATATGGTCATTACCTAATAGAATACTCCATTCATGAGAATGGAGTACAGTGGACCCCCGCATACCGTTGGCATCACATAACGTTAAATCCGCATACCAATACATTTTATCGCTAAGATTTTGCCTCGCATACCGCTAAAAACCCGCTCAACACTATTCGTCCGAGACGCGTCTATGTGAGGCCTGAGCCAGCCTCACATGTTCCACCGGTGGCATTGTTTACCAGCCAGCCTCCGCGGTAACATCCAAGCATACAATCGGAACATTTCGTATTATTACAGCGCTTTTGGTGATTTTATTTGCAAAATAAGTGACCATGGGCCCCAAGAAAGCTTCTAGTGCCAACCCTGTGGTAAAAAGGGTGAGAAATATTATCAAAATACTGTGGTACCATGGTCAACTGCTGATGCTGCTGCTGCTGTAGCATTGTCAGCTGCTGCTGCTGCTGTAGCACCGTCAGCTGCTGCTGCTGCTGTACCACCGTCAGCTGCTGCTGCTGCTGTAGTACCGTCTGCTGGTGCTGTAGCACCGTCTGCTGCTGCTGTAGCACTGTCAGCTGCTGCTGCTGCTGTAGCACCATCAGCTGCTGCTGCTGCTGTACCACCGTCAGCTGCTGCTGCTGCTGTAGTACCGTCTGCTGCTGCTGTAGCACCGTCTGCTGCTGCTGTAGCACTGTCAGCTGCTGCTGTAGCACTGTCAGCTGCTGCTGCTGCTGCTGTAGCACTGTCAGCTGCTGCTGCTGCTGCTGTAGCACTGTCAGCTGCTGCTGCTGCTGCTGTAGCACCGTTGTTGGTGTGGCTTATTGAGAATACCAAGAAACAATTAACCCCAGAGGGTTAGCCACCCAGGATAACCCAAAAAAGTCAGTGTCATCGAAGACTGTAACTTATTTCCATTGGGGTCCTTAATCTTGTCTCCCAGGATGCAACCCACACCAGTCGACTAACACCCAGGTGAACAGGTAAAAATGCCTGGAACTAGTGCTCATATTGGTGAATTTAAAGCCAGCAAAGGTTGGTTTGAGAGATTTAAGAATCGTAGTGGCATACACAGTGTGATAAGGCCTGTTCTGGAAGAAAATGCCAAACAGGACCTACAGTACTCAGGAGGAAAAGGCACTCCCAGGACACAGTGTCTCATCAGTCATTGCTGCATCTTCAATAAAGGTAAGTGTCATTTATTCTTCATTTAGTAGAGTAGTACATGCACAATATATATTTTGCATGTACTACTCTACTATTGTGCATGTATCCTTCTCTTTGTGTGTAGGAAAATGTATATTTCATGTGGTAAAAAAATTTTTTCATACTTTTGGGTGTCTTGCACGGATTAATTTGATTTCCATTATTTCTTAAGGGGAAAATTCATTCGCATAATGATAATTTCGCATAACAATGAGATCTCAGGAACGGATTAATATCGTTATGTGGGGGTCCACTGTATTCTATTAGGTAATGTAATTAAAAAAAAAAAGTTTGATAGGGTCACAGGTTATACATTTATGAGATTCAGTTATTCAGTATTTATTTAGTTGTGGTTGAGTAAGTGGTTTTTAAGAAGAGTCTTGAATAGATAAACAGACAGTGTTTCTTTTATACTGTATTCACAGGTAATGAATTCCAGATTTTTGGGCCTTTTATGTGAATTGAGTTTTTATATAGTGTGAGATGGACATGGGGGAACATCAAAGACTGATCTGTGCCTTGTGTTATGGTCATGTGTTCTGTTGAGGTTGGTAAGGAGAAGTTTGAGGGGAGGGTTTATATCTGAGTTGAGTGTTCTATGTATGTAGTAGGCACAAAAATAAGTATGGATGTTTTGTATGGTGAGTAAGTTTAGAGTTTTGAATATTGGTGGAGTATGCTGCCTGGAGTGGGAATTTGTTATCATTCTGACTGCTGCCTTTTATTGGGTAATTAATGGTCTAGCCACCTCCCCCTCAACCACCAACCAAGGCGACTCAACAACAACACCAACCGTGACTGACTCCCTCTCTACATCTACCTTCATAGGATTTAACCCATCTGATATGCTCCCAGGTATGACTAATGATCCAGACACTCTAAAGAATTACATCACCACCCTAAGGGCGGATAACTTGAATCTTCATGCTGAAAATATGTCTCTTCGCGCAACAATAACATACCATGAATCTAAGTTACTTCGCCATGATGCCTTGAGAATAAGATCAACAGCCTTGAACAACAGCTAACATCAACTGGCATGACTGATTTTGGCAAGACCCTCCAATCAGTCATAGCCAGTCACACAGATCAAATAGCTTCCCTAAACACGAAGCTTGAAGATGCCATCAAGGACTGGAAAATAAACATGGATACCCAATTGAACAATTATTTTGCTTACCAAAATGATAAGGCAGAGCAAGATAAGCTAGCCGATGCAATAGTGATTAACAGTTCACTCTTTCCTAGTGAATTAAACCACACCAACTGCAAAGCTACAACTCTCCAGATCATATGCGACCACCTACAGGTTAATGTGCCAATGTCGGAAATAAAAGAATCACGGTTACTAGGGAACCAAAGGAGAAAAAGTGTTATGCACAGATTTCACACACAAGACAGAAAAAAAGACCTAATAAGTTCATCTATTAAAGCAAAAAAAGATATACAGTATACATAAATGAGTGTCTCACAAGAAAACGACAGAACCTCCTGTACAGAGTGAGAAAATTAAAACGTGAGAATAATGATAAAATTCACCAGTGCTTTGTATGTGATGGACAAATTCTAGTAAGAAAAACAAATGTAGGTCGTGTGTACTATATTACAAATGAAAATGAACTAGCAAACTTCCTTCATGATGCAAACATTACAGAGTCTGACTGATATTAGTGACCAAATCATTGTATGTACTATGTTAGTGTATGTTATTATGCCATTACTGAACTAATCCCTGTACTATCCCTGTACGTAGCCGCAGCCACAGCAAGCAGCAACAAGGCTGCTCCTATATCTTGCCGTCCCCTGGGCCTATCCAAACTCCAGTGATGGCCAAATTGCAAGTACTGCTGCAACAACATGCAAGGAACCTATAGTGACATAAAAACTGACGGTGACGACAACGAAATGGACTAAATATGACAAAAGAGGGACCGGCATTCAAGTATCAGACCTGCTGCCAGACGTGAACCAGACATGAGACGTTTTCCACTACAATGAAATAACTGACCTCCATATCAACTTCACCAGTGTTCAACGGGAAGACAACATGGCAGAAAACCTGATCAACAAAACTCCAAGGAAATGACAGGTCTGTAGGACTTTTTTCCTCAGTGCCAAACGAGGGAAAGATCTGAGCACTTAAACATGGCTGACCGGCATCCAAACAGCAGCTACTGCCAGACGTACAACTACCGAAGTGAAATTCTCATCTTTACTGACGTTCATCTGTTGACAGTAGCATCATATCTGTACCACCATCATATCACCTGTACCAGTGCTAACGAGAGGGAAACACAGGAGACATCGTCAAGTCAACAGCACAAAACTCCAAGGTTATAGGACGGTTATCCCTCAGTGCCAGTCGTGGGAAAGAAGTGAATAGTTAAACAGTCAAGGTTAATGTTTTAGTAGCTGACCTATATTCATCTGACCAGTGTACAGTGAGAGAATCATAGCAGAAAACACCAAATATATCTATAAACTCAAGGAAAGTCAGGTTGTAGGTAGCGTTTACTTCCCTCAGTGTTTTAAAAATGGCTGAGTCAGCAGTCAGGTCCGAAGTCAACAACACGACACAACCCCGATAAATGGAACTGAGGGGGATTTGGAAGGATAAAACCAATGATTAAACCTTTCTGGTCTACCAGAATGGAAAGGAGTTAGAAGTTAATAGGAGAAGCCAGACTGTGAAGTGAGGTGGGAAGGGGTGTGTAATAAGGGGTTAACTGAAAGGGGTTTGTGAAGTTAAGGGAAAAGTGAGCAGTGAAGAGTGTTTTGAAGAAGAAAATTTACTAGTAATTCAGTGGTGATTGCTAAAGCAGATACTAAGTGTACTGGGGACTGGAAAAGAGAAATAAATATTATTGTATATGAGTACAAGAACGAAGAGTGAAAATGGCAGGCATTAGGGGGGTACAGGCTGCCATAATTATATTTATCTTTCTTCTTCAATTCCATGAAGAAAGAAATCAGTCATGGGGGCTGGAAAAGGTAAATGGAGTAATAGCACCCTGGACAGTAAAAGCCCAACATCTGCCATCCTACCAGAAAAGTAAATGTCACTATCGCCGCAAGGTATGGCAACACCGCATACCCAAACAAAATCAGTGGCACACAGCTCTTATTGTAGCGCTCATAAGTGGTGATATCCAAATTAATCCAGGACCTCAAACTATTGTGCAGAGGCAAAACAGACAGATAAATGATGGTCTAGTAGCTAGGAATGATAACCTTAACTCCATATGTAATGCATACATAGGTCAGTGTGAGACAATACAGCCATTATTATTTCAAACACTACCAAACAGGTGCATACACTGTACTAAAGTACGCACGAAAAACAGAAAAGGCACCTTATGTAAAATGTGTAAGGGGTGGGTGCATAATGGATGTATGTACAATTATAGCAACGGTGCCAGAACTCATTTTATGTGTAACAAATGCACTTTGGCACAGTTACCCTTTAGCAATGATGACATTGATTTACCTAATTTTAATACAAATGACCCATTGCCATATATAGATGATTATAATTGTTTTATGAAAACAGGCCTTCACTTTATTCATGTCAACACAAGATCACTTCTTCCTAAATTGGCAGAGATTAGGATTCTAGCTAACAAAATTAGGGCGGCAGTTATAACCATCTCTGAATCCTGGTTGGATGATACGGTGACTGACGACGAGGTCAAAATAGAAGGTTACAATATAAAACGCTTAGATAGGAACAGAAAGGGTGGTGGAGTATGTGCCTACATTAGAAATGACTTAGCTTACAACCCAAGACCTGATTTAAATAACAATAAACTGGAGATTCTATGGTTTGAAGTGCTGCTTCCCAAGACCAAACCCATCTTAGTAGGAACTAGTTACCGCCCTCCTACCCAGGACCAGTTCTTAGAAGACTTTTCCAGAGTATTGTCCGGACTTGAAAACAATTGCGAGACAATAATACTGGGCGACTTCAATATCTGTTTTCAGCAGCAAAATAACGGGCTATGCAAAAGGTATAAGCAAATTCTAGGTTTAAATAATTACACTCAACTAATTAATACACCAACCCGGATCACACAGTTCTCAGCCACCCTAATTGACCACATACTTTGTAACCGCGCTGAGAACATTAGTCAGTCAGGCGTCATTACCACAGGTCTTAGTGATCATTTCATCATTTACTGCACCAGGAAAATCACTAGGGATAGGATAGGCCTACACAGGACAATAAAAATGAGGTCAACTAGAAACTACAGTAAAGAAACACTGGTAAATAGGCTACACAATTGTGACTGGACAGAGATAACAAGTTGCACGGACGTAAACGATGCCTGGGAAAAATTCAAAACAATGTTCACTACCATCCTTGATAATATTGCACCAGTTAAAGAGGTTAGGATTAAACGAAGAACTGAACCCTGGATGACTACTGAGATATTAGATAATATGAAATTCAGAGACCAGCTGCTAAAAAGATTTAAAGAAAACAGACAGGATATTGCAGCACTAAATGAATTCCAAAGGGTGAGGAACAGAGTACAGAGACTTATAAAAGGAGCAAAGGCAAAGCACTATTGCTCAAAAATTGAAGAGTATAAGCATAACCCCAGAAAGCTCTGGCAACAACTAAAACAGTTGGGGTATAGCCATAAGCCAGTAGATAGGTCTAACATAGTACTCACTATCGATAATGAGGTATGCCACGAAACATCTAAGGTGGCAAATTGCTTTAATTCCTACTACACATCTGTTGCATCAACACTAGTAAGTAAACTACTAGCTGCATCAAATACCTTTAACACTGACTCTGATAAGTTTCAAACATACTATACCAATAAAGGGTTAACCCCAAACAGTTGTCAACTAGTAAGTGTATCTCATGACTTTATTCAAAAGAACTAAGCAAGTTAAACCCAACTAAGAGCACAGGCCCTGATAACATCCCGTCTAAGTTCCTAAAAGATGGTGCTTCTGAACTGTCAATCCCTATTGCTCGCATAATAAATCTATCAATCACCACTAATACCGTACCGGAGGGGTTCAAGGAGGCCAGAGTTACTCCTGTCTTCAAGAAAAATAGTAGGTCTGATGTAAGCAACTATAGGCCTGTTAGTATACTCAGTATAATATCTAAAATTCTAGAGAGGGCAGTGTACTCTCAAGTAGTTAAGTACCTTAATGACAACAACATTCTCCATAGCTATCAATTGGGCTTTAGAAGATCCTACTCAACCGACACCTCCCTAATTAATCTGATGGATTACCTGAGAACTGAAATGTCAAAGGGGAACCTCATAGGTATGGTAACCTTAGATCTGCAAAAGGCCTTCAATACTGTCAACCACAATATATTATGTAAGAAACTTCAAGCTATCGGTATAGGTTCTGTAGACTGGTTTAAGTCCTACCTTAGCAACAGGAGACAAATAGTCAAAATCAACAAAACGGAATCAGAACCCCTGCCGATAACATGTGGAGTTCCCCAAGGTAGTATTCTGGGTCCCTTATTATTCTTATGTTATGTCAATGACATGCCTATCAGTGTCAAGTGCAAAGTCCTACTGTATGCAGATGACAGTGTCCTGTTAGTGTCAGGTAAAGACCCACAAGATATAGCTAATGTTTTAACACTGGAACTGGAGTCCTGCAGCAAATGGTTAGTAGACAACAAACTATCGTTACACCTCGGGAAAACTGAAGCCATTCTCTTTGGCACGAAACATAAACTGAGAAGGGTAAATAATTTTAATGTCCAGTGTAATGGGGAGCCCATCACTTTGGTTTCATCAGTAAAATATCTGGGAATCCCCTTTGACCCATGCATGTCAGGAGAATTGATAGGGAACAGTGTAGTAAAGAAAGCTGCATAAGTGTCTCAATCTTCAACTTGTCGGTTTTTCAAACCATTCATCACAGTAAAGAAAGCAAATGCCAGACTGAAGTTCCTGTATAGACAAGCACAGTGTCTACCTACTGAGGCTCGCAGGACCCTATGTCTAGCCCTTATACAATGCCATATGGATTACGCTTGCTCTTCATGGTACTCTGCCTTGACAAAAAAACTGAAAGATAGACTGCAAATCACCCAGAATAAAATCGTAAGATTCATCCTGGGGCTGGGACCAAGAGAACATGTAGGCCAGGATGAATTACAGCAGTTGGATATGTTGAATGTTGAAGACAGAGTAAAACAACTGAAGCTAAATCATGTTTATAAAATTGCTCACAAACAGTGTCCAGAATATCTTGCTGTCAATTTTGTCAAGGTTGGGAACCAAAGCAATCATAGTACTAGGGGGAGAGAGCACAACTTTGTAGTACCCACAGTCATTGGCCAGGCTTCAAACACCTTTTATTGTACAGCAATAAAGGAATGGAACAGACTACCCGCACATGTCAAAGCCAGTCATAGCATGAACCAGTTCAAGAAGAGTGCCAAAAGGTGTCTGATGAATGTAGCTACAGAAAGGGAAGAGAATGATTTTCTAATTTTTAGCTAACATACGTGTAAATTTTACCTTATTCCTAGTAATGACCCTCGTATTGTAGATAGTCTTAATGACCCTCATGTAGTAGATAGTCTTTTTAGTATGATAATAAGATGTTATCTTCATTATAGAATAATAAGAAAATATTATAACCTTTATATTATAATAATAAGGTAAAAGGACCCCAATGGAAATAAGTCACTCTGTCTGACTTTTTTGGGTTATCCTAGGTTCTCTACACATATGCTGCTATGTATGATAATTCTATGTAACTGTATTTGTGTATACCTGAATAAACTTACTTACTTACTAATCACCTCCTGGATAGTATTTACTACCTCATTATCCCATGTGTCCCACACAGATCCTTATGTGACCCAATTTGTGTCATCTTCCCAGATTTCCCTTTCACAATTTATTACTTGTTAATAAGATACTTACTCTTTAATAATAGTATCTGTATTACCATTTATTCCTACTTAAGCACTGCTATAATTCTATTATAATCTTACCTAATTTTCCCTTTGCTCCCAAACTACAAATAACAAACTAGTGTACAGTATATTCCTACTACACTACTGTGCAATTCCTTGTACCATCTTCCACTAGCTAGTATCAACTACCTCAAATAATATTTCCTTAGTGGTATTAATTGCTCAAACTTTATGCTATAAGGCAAATCCTACTCTCAGATTAATTTCATATCATAGTGTCAATCTATTTAAAGGTTGTTTTACCACTACTTAATTTAGTCCCTTTTTACATTTCTCCAGAAATAATTCTCTATATACTAATACATTGTACTGCCCTTTATTCAGTAATTGCTATACTCCTAGTTCTAACAACAATTAAAGGGCTACTTTCAGGAGAGTTAATATTTTTTCCCTCTTGTCCATATAGTCACATTTATTAAAATACTTCAGGTGCTATTGACTACCTCAGGTGCTACTGATTTTGTTTTTAATACATTCTTTTATCATTATATTCACTAGCTCCTTTATTTTAGCTATAAATATCTACTGTCATTCATAAACTCACATTTGTTAAAATAATTAAGGTGCTATTAGATGCTTAAGTCTATAACTGAATTATTAATTCTATAATAATCCCTTTTTCTTTTAAATTTTTGCAAGTTTTAGAATAATTACAGAGTCTTATTCATAAGTCTAGTTGTAGATTCAATATAACTCTTATATAATTTTACTCAGAACATCTAGTTTGTAAAATTACTCTCATCCTATGATTACAGGCATAGATCCTGATGTAAACTTTTTACTAAATGAATTACACGAATCAAACAGCAACTGTAATTACTATACAGCAGACCAAGCAAAGACATTACTCAGTGCAAACAATAACATAACCATCTTTAACTACAATGTCACAGCATTACTCAATTCCCTTCATTCCAATATATCAATCATCACTCACAGACACCTGGCTTAAGCCTGATATTACAGATGTCTATACCATTCCTGGCTACATGGCCATACACAACTGTAGAAAAGACCAGCAAGGGGGAGGAACAGCTATATACAGGTCCTCCATCACAAATCCGGCATCATTGGGACCTGTAGCGTGCTGGATTACTGAGTTTGCCGAATTACAGAGTGGTTAGGTTAGATTACACTTAATAAAATTAACCAACTTGACTTACACAGTTCATTGAACATCAGCAAAAATCGAACATTTCCGCTACTTTGAGCTCAATTTCAAGGTACTTTTCGTTACGAAAACAATCAAAATCATGTCTATTTCTGTAATATATCTTCCATTCTATCAAATGAGTCCAAAAAAATGAGAATACAACCATAAAAACCATATGAAAATATACTGCAAAGAGGCGGCTAATGGCTGAGAAGTGAACTCCCTTATTTATCGTCAGTCTTTTTTATTTTTGTTGCACGTTAAGAAGCATCTTTCCATCATACATTGCCCAAGTTTCAATGAGATAGCCCAACAAGCAACCGAGAAAAAAAATATTTACCAAAAATCATATATGGCAAGCCCAAGCCAGGTACTGGAAATAAGTCACTTTGTCTGACTTTTCTGGGTTATCCCAGGTTCTCTATACATACACTGCTATGTATGATAATCTATGTAACTGTATTTATGTATACCTGAATAAACTTATTTACTTCTAGTCTGTCAACTGAGTACAAGAAACTGCCCATTCACTATTTCAACTACCCAATAAAGTGGTCAGAAATTGGCAATTTGGCCAATTTCACACAAATTTCAACAGATGCCAATTTCAAAATAGGGTCCAGAATAAACAATGCAGACATTCCTGGCACTAAAATAACATTTTCTCTGTTCATTAGTCATGGCTCCAGCCCCTCTTATATTGCTCTTGCTTTCCATTTGGAATTTTTATTCACAAAAAAAAAAATAAATAGAAGATTTACTGTTATTTTAATAATTGTATAAATAATGTCGATCCATTCTTGACTCCGTACTGGAATTTGGACTGGCAGGCGGACAGGTATTGGACGGTGACGTCATTTGTTTACTCTTGAGCTTCGCTAAAGAATAGAACATTTTTGCTACTGTGGGCGCAATTTCAAGGTACTTTTCGTCATGAAAGCAATCAAAATCATATCTATTACTGTAATATATCTTCCATTCTATCAACTGAGACCGAAAAAATGAGAATATAACCATAACAACCATATAAAAATATACCGCTAAGCAGCCGCTAATGGCTGAGAAGTTAACTCCGCTATTTAAGGTCTGATTTCTTTCATTTTTGGTGTATGTGAAGAAGTATCTTTCCATCATACATTGCCCAAGTTTGATTAAGATAACCCAACAAACAACTGAGAAAATAATAATAATAATAATATAATAATAATAATAATAATAATGATAATAATAATGATAATAATAATAATATCTTTATTTACTACACGTACATGTACAAGGTATACAGGCCTAGCTGACATCAGTAACATACTACTGTATAGAAAGGCACTTGTTATGCTGAGTATTTCAAGAAAATTAGGTCAGTGTCCCAGGATAACATCCACACTAGTCGACTAACACCCTGGTACCCATTTACTGATGGGTATACATAGACAACAGGTGTAAAGAAACACACCTAATGTTTCTACCCTGGCTGGGAATCAAATATTTACCAAAAATCATATATGGCTAACCCAAGCCAGGTACTAAAAATAAGCCACGTTGACTTTTTTGGGGTTATCCTAGGTTCTCTAAACATATGCTGCTATGTGTGATAATCTATAGAGAGAAAATAACTTTTTTGCAGTTAGAATGATAACAAATTCTCACTACAGGCAGCACACTCCACCAATATTCAAAACACTCAACCTACTCACCATACAAAACATCCATACTTATTACTGCACCTATTACATACATAGAACACTTAACTCTGATATTAACCCTCCCCTCAAACATCTCCTTGCCAACCTCAACAGAACACATGACCATAACACAAGGCACAGATCACTCTTTGATGTTCCTCGTGTCCATCTCACGCTATGCAAAAACTCAATGCACATAAAAGGCCCTAAAATCTGGAATTCATTACCTGTAAATATAAAAGAAACACTACCTGTTTATAAATTCAAGTCTCTTAAGAACATAAGAATGAAGGAACACTGCAGAAGGCCTACTGGCCCATGCGAGGCAGGTCCAAGTCTCCTACCGGCTTAAGCCAATGCACCCAACCTAGTCAGGTCAGGTCACATTGACTTAAGGGAGGAACACGGCAACCGACCTGGTAGCACAAGCTATCAGGTCCAACTCACACCCACCCACATCCACTCATGTATTTATCCAACCTATTTTTAAAGCTACACAACGTTCTGGCCTCTATAACTGTACTCGGGAGTTTGTTCCACTCATCCACAACTCTATTACCAAACCAGTACTTTCCTATATCCTTCCTGAATCTGAATTTTTCCAACTTAAAACCATTGCTGCGAGTCCTGTCTAGGCTAGATATTTTCAGCACACTATTTACATCCCCTTTATTTATTCCTGTCTTCCATTTATACACCTCAATCATATCCCCCCTAATTCTACGTCTTTCTAGAGAGTGCAGATTCAGGGCCCTTAGTCTATCCTCATAGGGAAGGTTTCTGATACATGGGATCAACTTTGTCATCCTCCTTTGTACATTTTCCATTTTCTTAAAGATCACTTACTCACTCAAAACCAAATAAATACTGAATAACTGAACCTTATAAATTGTATATCCTATATGTTACTCACAATTATATTACACAAATGTTAAACCTAGGACCCAATCTAACTTTGTTATTTTTTTAAATACACTACCTAACAGAATACTCCATTCGACTGAATGTACAGCAATGCATGCAACCATATGACCTGTCTTTGTAATACTCATTTGTGCTTTATAGTTATCTGTTTACAATAATGTTTTATCACTGATTTCATCATTGCTTAGTTAATCTTAAGTTAATTTTAAGCCAGCCCGTAATGCTATGCATGTAAGTGGCTTTGGCATGCTGCTCTTACCTGTATTTTTTGTACCTCTGTATGTATGCTAAAATTACTAAATAAATAAATAAATAAATAAATATGGTGGAGTACGAGTGTATATCATAGTTAGCCCTGTGCTATACTCTGTTTTCTCTAATATAAGCCCCCAAGACAAGGATAGGAGAATGGTACTTGTTTACCAAATCCTCTTCATACCTCCGTCAAACTGCTCGGTGTTATGCCAAATATTATTCATTCTGGAGTATTTAACATGTTTTATGTTATTTATATTGTTTCTTATGTCATATTAGATCAATTGTGATAGGCAAATAAGCTGTAGTGTTGATATTAGCGGAATAATAAAGCATATTCTCCTGCTTCATGAGACTGAGCTCATGGCAACCGACAGTGGCTTCAAAGCCACCTTATCTTTAATGGATAATGTACTGTATAGGTGCTTTACATAATGAGAAGCATTTCTTTTATTCATTGGAACCATGGCTAGGGCTAAAAGTAAGCAGGTTAAAACAATATATAGAGAAAAAGAAATTGGAATGACTTATGCAGCAAGTAGCACCACCAAACAGTACCAGCAGGTTGGTGTGGTGACCCTGGAAATTTTAAATTATGCTAGCCAAAATTAGTGCCGAATAACTGAAGGAACCGAATAGCTGATTGCCGGATTTGTGATGACGGACCTGTACTACTCAAATCAACTTGAATGTATCAATAAATCTTGCACATGGGACAAACATGGAGAATATATCATAGCCAAATTTAAAATCAAAAGACCTACAAAAACCCCTCACAGTTATAAACATCTACAGAGTACCACAGTCAAACATTTACCACTTTGGTGAAAAACTAGGAAACATGATTACTGATGCACACATGAATAAAGACCACCTACTACTAACAGGAGATTTCAACATAAACATACTACATGACCAGGACCCACAAGTAACCGAATTCACAAACACAATGAGTAACTGCCTGTTGCTACCAGCAATGTCTAAACCTACAAGAATCACCGAGACAAGCATCTCCTTAATAGACCACATCTGGACAAACACCATATCCCCTTTAAAATCAGGCATAATCAGACAACACTACAGACCACTACCCAATAACTAATCTGGGCAAACTGCCACAAGACATAACTAAAGTAACCTTCAGACTACATAACAAGACAGCAGTTAACAACTTTATAGCAGCTATGAATAACATCGATTGGCAAAATGAGCTCGAAACATATACAGATATGAATGAATGTATTAAAAATTTTCTAAAAATAGCCCAAAGCCTCTATAACAAACACTGCCCCAAAAAACTAAACAGATCACAGCAAATAGACTGAATAATCCCTGGCTAACACCAAGCATCCTCAAATACATTAACACAAAGAACAAATATGAAAAGCAGTATAGAATGGGTCAAATAAATAGAGAACAGTCTAAACGTTACTCGTCAGCACTTATCAGCCTCATAAGAACATCTAAAAAATTGTATTATGAAAATAGATTACATAACATCAAAGATGATATGAAAAAAACCTGGAAAACTCTATCTGAAATTCTTGGAACTAAAAAGTTATCCACAAACAAAATAACCAAACTAACAAAATCAGATGAACCCCTACTCACACCAACTGAAACAGCAAACAGACTCAATGTTTTCTTCTCCACCATAGGAAAAAATCTAGCGAACAAAATACTAAACTCAAACACCCATCCATCAGACTACCTCATAGGTACCTACCTGTGGAAAATTGCATTTATCTGAATGTATCATTATGTACATAACAGTAAATGAACAAAGATAATTATTATTTATCAGTTAGACAAGTAGGAATTTGGGACACCTAGGTCGCAAAAAATGTCCCCCTTCAATACCTACCACTGTCATATCCACAAGTTGCTCTGGACCTATTAATTATAAATAAAAGATACATCACCAGGAATTCTGGTAAATATATAAATTTGTGGACTGTATATTAAAAATAATAAATGATTATATATATATATATATATATATATATATATATATATATATATATATATATATATATATATATATATATATATATATATATATATATATATACACATTTATACAACAGAAAGAGAATATCTTAATATCACTCACCAATTTGACTGGAGATTAATGTGTATCATACTCAGAAAACCTCACTGTCTATCTATGAAAATAACACTGGCCAGGTTACTATATAAGACTTATATGAGGTTCCTGGAGCTGTCTTGTCCAGTCGCCTGATATCTCAAGTTATGCAGGAATGCACATCCAACAATTTCGCCTCCTATTTGAGAGGTGTCAACCCAATTTTAACCTCTAGAGCACGAAAAATTCTCCCCATTGCACTAACGTTGTATCCAATTCAAAATAACAATGGCGAGTCTCGTCTGCACAGACGCAGGCTCAGTTTCCCATTTTCTATGACAAACATTATTAAATACAGTATGGCCATCTATTTACATATAACTACTGTATTTCTGGAAAATATATACAGTATTTTCCACATTACCCAAATACGCTATTCCTAGCTCCAACCAACCCCATAGAAGTTACGCTCGTCATAGACACCCTTAAAAACAAGGCAGGAGACATAAACAACTTGCCTGCTTTTATGTACAAAAAAGCTTCTCAAGTATTGTCACCAATTATTGCAACGCTCTTTAACAAATCCATTGAATCATCTACCTTCCCAACAATCCTCGAAATAGCGAGGGTCACTCTGATCCACAAAGGAGGTGACCAACCTGACTTAAATAACTATAGACCAATATCTAACTTACCACTGCTCTCTAAAATCTTTGAAAAATTAATTCATAGATGGATCTATTCCTACCTCGTTTCACACAACATATTAAACCCTTGTCAGTTTGGATTCAGGAATAATAAAAGCACAGATGATGCTATCATACACATGCTAGAACTAATATATACAGCACTTGAAAAGAAAGAAGTCCCGCTGGGCATTTTCATTGATTTACGTAAAGCTTTCTATACAGTCGACCATGAAGTGCCGTACTCCAAATTAATGCACTATGGTATCAGAGGCCACTCCCTCAACTACCTAAAATCATACCTTAGTAACAGAACTCAATATGTGTATGCAAAGATGCAAACTCTTCCACCCAACCAATCACAGTAGGAGTCCCACAAGGAAGTGTCCTTGGACCACTCCTCTTTCTCATCTACATCAATGATCTACCAAATGCATCACAGCTACTCAAACCCATATTATTTGCAGATGACACTATATATGTCTTTTCCCACCCAAACACAGTCATACTAGCAAACACAGTCAATGCTGAATTACAGAAAATATCTGCCTGGTAGGTAGGTAGTAGGATGGAGTAGGTAGTAGGTTGGTAGACAGCAGCCACCCAGGGAGGTACTACTGTCCTGCCAAGTGAGTGTAAAATGGAAGCCTGTAATTGTTTTACATGATGGTGGGATTGCTGGTGTCTTTTTTCTGTCTCATAAACATGCAAGATTTCAGGTACATCTTGTTACTTCTACTTACACTTAGGTCACACTACACATACATGTACAAGCATATATATACATACCCCTCTGGGTTTTCTTCTATTTTCTTTCTAGTTCTTGTTCTTGTTTATTTCCTCTTATCTCCATGGGGAAGTGGAACAGAATTCTTCCTCCGTAAGCCATGCGTGTCGTAAGAGGCGATTAAAATGCCGGGAGCAAGGGGCTAGTAGCCCCTTCTCCTGTATATATTACTAAATTTGAAAGGAGAAACTTTCGTTTTTCCTTTTGGGCCACCCCACCTCGGTGGGATACAGCTGGTATGTTGAAAGAAGAAAGATCTGCCTGGATGTTGACTAATAAACTTACCCTGAAATACTGATAAAACCTATTTCATTCAGTTTGGAAAAAAAGCTGCAAATGATCCATTTAACATAACGCTAAACGGATCATCAGTCACAAGACTCACAGAGGGAAAATTCCTAGGTATCCACCTTGACAGTAGCCTTAAGTTCCGGACACACATACAACAAATCACCAAGAAAATCTCCAAGACTGTAGGTATACTATCAAAGATAAGGTACTACGTTCCACAATCAGCTCTCCTGGCACTGTACCATACACTCATATACCCTTATCTTACATATGGAATTTGTGCATGGGGATCAACAACACCCAATCACCTAAAACCCCTCATAACCTAGCAAAAGGCAGCAGTAAGAATGATAACAAATTCCTACTCCCGCCAGCATACTCCGCCAATTTTCAAAAATCTGAATCTGCTCACCATTAAGAACATCCATACTTATTCATGTGCCTACTACATACACAGAACAATACACACAAATATAAACCCTCCACTCAAACTCCTCACCAACCTAAACAGAACACATGACCACAACACAAGACACAGATCTCTTTTTGATATACCTCGTGTCCATATCACACTGTGTAAAAACTATGCACATAAAGGGCCCTAAAATATGGAATTCATTACCAGAAGATATTAAAGTAAACCAGTCTGAAAATCAATTTAAGAATCTTCTCAAAAGCCACTTAATCACCCAAGACTAAATGCTAAATACTCAGTACACATTTACTCACTTATGTACTCCCACATCATAACTTCAACAATCACATTGAACCTTCTATCCATTGTTGACAGGAATATAATTGAATCATTGTTTTCACAAAAAGCATTTTAGACTATATGAATATATCTTTTATCTTATACAAATTTGATTCACTTATAATTAATAATCTATTGTACAACTATGATATACTCCTTAGTGTAAAGTAGTCAGTAAGCCATAATGGCCCATAATGTCTAGGCATAATAGAGGCTCTCTTTGCATTGCAACCCACTATTGTAAATATAAAATCTGAATGTACTGTTTGCAAAGACATACAATAAATAAAAATAAATAAGTAAAAATAAAATGTGTACAACAGCATCATTTGTGCTTTTATTAGTATACAATGAAGCTGGTAAAAAAAACTCCTAATCCAAGCAACTGGAGCTGTTTTTCCTTTCCTCCAATCAAACGCAATTATATTTCCCAGGCGATGCATGACCCCTACGGATTTAACGCTTCTCTATGATTCCAATAATAACTTACCATCTTCAAGCTGTTTCTTTTTTTTTTCTTTGTTTGGTTTATAAGAGCCAGCGACAGCTTACGCCGTACTGAACCCAACTTCCCGATGTTCGGGGAAGATTTGTTGCACAAAGCTGGACGATGATTCAAAAGGAGCAAAAGTTAATTTGTAAATATAAATAGAAACTTGAAATGACTAACAGGAAAATTGGGTAGTTGGATCTATAACCTAACAAGTAGAACACAAAGAGTAACAGTAAACACCATGTCCTCCTATACTGATGATACCAGAATTTACATGACTGTCATCCATCAAGACATTGCAAATCTTCAAGCGGACATCAGCAATCGTCTCATTACGATTTAGTGAATCAATATGAAATTCAATGAAGACAAATTTCAATTACTCCACTATGGAAAACTAGAGGAAATAAAAACTGTATCGAAGTATAAAACAAATTCTAACCACACAACAGAGCAGAAAACTAAGGGCCTGAGAGTGATTTATTTATTTATTTTTTTATTTATTTATTTACAATTTGAGCATACATACAGAGGTACAAAAAAATACAGATAAGAGCAGCATGCCAAAGCCACTTATACTATGCATAGCATTTTGGGCTGGCTTAAAATTAACTTAAGATTAACTAAGCAATGATGAAATCAGTGATAATACATTATTGTAAACAGATAACTATAAAACACAAATGAGTATTACAAAGACAGGTCATATGGTTGCATGCATTGTTGTACATTCAGTCGTATGGAGTATTCTGTTAGGTTTACCTGGAGTTTACCTGGAGAGAGTTTCGGGGGGTCAACGCCCCCGCGGCCCGGTCTGTGACCAGGCCTCCTGGTGGATCAGCGCCTGATCAACCAGGCTGTTGCTGCTGGCTGCACGCAAACCAACGTACGAGCCACAGCCCGGCTGATCAGGAACTGACTTTAGGTGCTTGTCCAGTGCCAGCTTGAAGACTGCCAGGGGTCTGTTGGTAATCCCCCTTATGTGTGCTGGGAGGCAGTTGAACAGTCTCGGGCCCCTGACACTTATTGTATGGTCTCTTAACGTGCTAGTGACACCCCTGCTTTTCATTGGGGGGATGGTGCATCGTCTGCCAAGTCTTTTGCTTTCGTAGTGAGTGATTTTCGTGTGCAAGTTCGGTACTAGTCCCTCTAGGATTTTCCAGGTGTATATAATCATGTATCTCTCCCTCCTGCGTTCCAGGGAATACAGGTTTAGAAACCTCAAGCGCTCCCAGTAATTGAGGTGTTTTATCTCCGTTATGCGCGCCGTGAAAGTTCTCTGTACACTTTCTAGGTCGGCAATTTCACCTGCCTTGAAAGGTGCTGTTAGAGTGCAGCAATATTCCAGCCTAGATAGAACAAGTGACCTGAAGAGTGTCATCATGGGCTTGGCCTCCCTAGTTTTGAAGGTTCTCATTATCCATCCTGTCATTTTTCTAGCAGATGCGATTGATACAATGTTAGGGGGGGGACCGGGAAAAAAATATTTGACGTCTTTATTTATGAACCGATTACATTCATTTTTGGTGTACTATTAGAAGCTTATATAAAACCTCCTGTGCTGAAGTTTCAAAAATATCGGCCAAAAAGGAAATGAAATATGCAAAATTTACGAAAAATTACATTTGGCAGTACTCAAGTACTCAGTGGTACTTGGAAAAGTGGTTTTGACACTTTCTGCTGATAGAACACTTCTAATTCCATCATATGTAAGTCCCCAATTATATAATAAATCTTATCTTCATGCTAAAAAAAATAAAGTTTCATAACTTTTTTGACATTTTGGAAGATGTCGGTCTTGTTGCCCACACAAATCTGAAAATATTTGGGATACTTCAGAAAGGTACGTGTCAACTTGTAAAGCAATCATTCTTCTATGTTTGTTGTGAAAATCAAGTCAATTCATTCATAAATAAGGATGGATGGGTCGTAAATAGGTAAATAACTTACTTTCGAGATATAGGCCGAAGCGCGCGGCACCCCCGCTGCCCGGGAAATAATTTTTTTCCCCCGAAAAATTCGCTTTATTTTACACTTTTTGCGTGACCTACGAGTGTTTATTACAGTTAACCATTGTAAATACGTTTTCTCTCATCACTGATGAGAGAGGGCGGACCCTCTCTTCACCTTCAGGGGAAATATCGATAGAAATTTATTCCTTGGGGCGTCATATTATGCTATATATTTTTTTTTGAGGTGTACTTTTTATGTTTATATGCTATTATTATATTGCATTATATCATAATAGATCAATTGTGATAGATAAATAAGCCTTATAATTGATATTAGCGTGGGTATGGAATATTTTGTTGGCTGGAGGTGTCGGCCATTTTGTGCACTATTCCCAGGGGTTCCCGATTGGTTCCCTGATCACATTATCTCCGCCCACTCTGGCATGATCTCAGATGGTGAATTTGTATTATATTAGACATAAAGATGTACGAAAACGATAAAAATAACACGGGGAAAAACGTAACAAAAACGTCAACAAAGCTGAGTCAGCGCTTCTTACGCAACATGTTGCGTCAGCGCTGTCACCATGCCTGTTATAAATGGCTGTAATTCCTTTTAGAAACATCGTACAAGGATAATAATTATACCAGCGTGTAGCCAGAAAGTTCAGCTATTTTTTGGTAACAATAACTCAGTTTTCATATATTTTCGAATTTATTTTTGCTCCGCGCGCGGGAACCTTGGATGGCCCCTTATGTTCCTTGAAGGTGAGATCCTCCGACATAATCACTCCCAGGTCTTTGACGTTGGTGTTTCGCTCTATTTTGTGGCCAAAATTTGTTTTGTAATCTGATGAAGATTTAATTTCCTCATGTTTACCATATCTGAGTAATTGAAATTGAAATTTAAAAAAATAATAAAGTTAGATTGGGTTTTAGGTTTAACATTTATGTGATATAATTGTGAGAAACATTTAAGATATACAATTTATAAGGTTCAGTTATTCAGTATTTATTTGGTTTTGGGTGAGTAAGTGATCTTTGAGAAGAGACTTGAATTTATAAACAGGTAGTGTTTCTTTTATATTTACAGGTAATGAATTCCAGATTTTAGGGCCTTTTATGTGCATTGAGTTTTTGCATAGCATGAGATGGACACGAGGAACATCAAAGAGTGATCTGTGCCTTGTGTTATGGTCATGTGTTCTGTTGAGGTTGGCAAGATGTTTGAGGGGAGGGTTAATATCAGAGTTAAGTGTTCTATGTATGTAATAGGTGCAGTAATAAGTATGGATGTTTTGTATGGTGAGTAGGTTTAGTGTATTGAATATTGGTGGAGTGTGCTGCCTGTAGTGAGAATTTGTTATCATTCTAACTGCAGCCTTTTGTTGGGTAATTAGTGGTCTGAGATGGTTAATGGTTGTTGAGCCCCATGCACAAATTCCATAGGTGAGATAGGGGTAAATAAGAGAGTGATATAGGGCCAGGAGGGCTGACTGTGGAACATAGTACCGTATCTTCGATAGTATGCCTACAGTCTTGGAAATTTTCTTAGAAATTTGTTGTATATGTGTATGAAATTTGAGTCTATTATCAAGGTGGATTCCTAAGAATTTTCCCTCTGTTAGCTTTGTGATAGGTGATCCGTTTATCATTATGTTAAGAGGGACATCTGTAGCTCTGTTACCAAACTGAATGAAGTAGGTTTTGTCAATGTTTAGTGTAAGTTTGTTAGTCCTCATCCAGGTAGATATTTTCTGTAATTCGGTATTTACAGTATTGGCTAGCGTGACTGGGCTCGGGTGAGAGAAGACGTATGTAGTGTCATCTGCAAATAGTGTGGGTTTGAGTAATTGCGAAGCATTTGGAAGGTCATTTATGTATAGGAGAAAGAGAAGAGGGCCAAGGACACTTCCCTGTGGGACACCAACTGTAATTGGTTGCGCAGAAGAGTTTGCCCCATTTGCGTACACATATTGGCTTCTGTTGCTGAGGTATGACTTGAGGTAGTTGAGGGAGTGCCCTCTTATACCATAGTGTGACAATTTTACGTGGAGCAAGTCATGGTCAACTGTATCAAAAGCTTTACGTAAGTCAATGAAGATCCCCAGTGGGACTTCTTTTTTCTCTATTGCAGTGTATATATGTTCTAGCATGTGTATAATAGCATCATTAGTATTTTTATTAGGCCTGAATCCAAATTGGCAGGGGTTGAGTATGTTTTGGGAGATAAGGTAGGAGTAGATTCGTTTATGAATTAATTTTTCGAAGATTTTTGAGAGAGGGTGTAAGTTGGATATTGGCCTATAGTTATTCAACTCTGTTTGGTCTCCTCCTTTGTGGATCGGGGTGACCCTTGCTATTTTGAGTACTGTAGGGAAGGTGGAGGATTCTATGGATTTGTTAAAGAGTGTTGCAATGATTGGTGATAGCACTTGTGACAGTTTTTTGTATATAAAGGGTGGTAAGGTATTTAAATCTCCTGCCTTGTTTTTTAGTGCGTTGATAATAAGGGAGACTTCGTATGGGTTAGTCGGAGCTAGGAACAGTGTGTTCGGGTAGTTGCCGGTGAGGTAGTCATTTGGTGGGGTATCTGAGCTTGGGATTTTATTGGCAAGGTTTTGTCCTATAGTGGAGAAGAAATCATTGAGTCTGTTTGCTGTTTCTGTTGGTGGGAGTTGGGGTTCATCTGATTTTGCTAATTTTATTTCGCTGTTTCGTGATATCTTTTTTTGTTCCCAGAATTTCTGATAGGGTTTTCCAGGTCTTTTTTATATCACCTCGTAAGTTGGATAATCTGTTCTCATAATACAATTTTTTTGCCCTTCTTATCAGGCTGGTTAGGATTGACGAGTAACGTTTTGTTTGGTCTCTGGTTATGTGACCCATTCTGTACTGTTTTTCATATTGGTGTTTTGTATTTATGGATTTGAGAATGCTGGGTGTTAGCCAGGGACTGTTCAGTCTCTTAGCTGTCATCTGTTTAGTCTTTTTAGGGCAGTGCTTGTTATAGAGGTATTGGGTCTTTTTTAGAAAATTATTAATACATTCGTCAATATCTGTATAGATTTCTAGCTCAGTGTGCCAATCAATGTTTGCTACTGCTGTTGTAAAGTTATTAATGGCTGCCTTATTGTGAAGTCTGAAGGTGACTTTAGTAGTGTCTTGGGGTAGTTTACCAAGAGTTGTTATGAGGAAAGTAGGGTACTGGTCTGTGGTATTATCTGTAATTATGCCTGATTTTAAAGGGGATATGGTGTTGGTCCAGATGTGGTCAAGTAGGGAAACACTAGTCTCTGTAACTCTTGTAGGTTTTGTTACTGTTGGTAGTAACATACAGTTACTCATTGTGTTTGTGAATTCAGTAACGTGTGGGTCCTGGTCTTGCAGGATAATATCATAAAATATCACTTTCCCGTAGCTCGGTTGCTAGCGCACTCAGCTCACACACTGAGGTCCGGGGTTCAATTTCCCAATAAGGCAGGAAACATTTGGACGTGGTTCTTCAAGGCACCTACCATCCATGTTAACCCATCAGTAAAATGGGTACCTGGGTGTTGAGCGACTGGTGTGGGTCTCGTGCTGGGACAAAAATTTACCTAATTTGCCCGAAATGCTTATCATAACAAGCGGCTTTCTATACGGTAGTATGCCACTGATGTACTTGTAGAAATATATTATTATGTACATGTAGAAATATACTACTACTATTATTATTATAGCAATATATCTACCATATCTGCTAGGAAAATGATTCAGGTTCAGATTCAGATTCATTTATTTCTTTGCAAGTAGTACATTGAGATTATATTTTAACAATAATGGGTTGCAGTGCAAAGAGAGCCTCTATTATGCCTTGACATTATGGGCTAACTTAATTCAATGGTTTACTGACTACTTATCACATAAAAAATTATCATAGTTGTACAGTAGTTCTATTAATAATAAGTGAATCTAATTTACACAAACAAAAGGATGCATTCATGATAGGATGGATAATGAGAAGCTTCAAAAATAGGGATGCCAAGCCCATGATAATTCTCTTCAAATAGTTTGTTATCTCTAGGCTGGAATATTGCTGTGCACTAACGGCCCCTTCCAAAGCAGGCGAAATTGCAGACCTTGAAAATATACAGAGAACTTTTACGGCACGTATCATACGAAAAAGCACCTAAATTTCTGAGAACGGTTGAAGTCCCTTGACTTGCACTCCCTGGAATGCAAGCGAGAAAGATACATGATAATATGCACCTGGAAAATCCAAGATGAACTAGTACCAAATCTGAACACGAAAGTCACTCCCTACGAAAGTTAAAGACTTGGCAACATCTCTCCAATAAAAAGCAGGGGCGTCGTGAGAACACTAAGAAACAACATAGTAAGTGTCAGGGGCCAAAGATTGTTCACCTGCCTCCCAGCATAAATAGAGATTACCAGTGCCCTGTGGCCTGGAGGCTAAAAGCTCTCGTTTCACAAGGCGAGGGTTCAGGTTCCATTCCCGGCAAAGAGGTGAAAACATTGGGAGTTTTTCCTTACACCGGTTGTCCATGTTCACCCATCAGTAAAATGGGCCCCAAAGGGTTAACAGGAATACATATGGATTTATATCTACATATCTATAGTTCACTTATCTGTTACAAGCAAATTTAGGAAATTTGCTTAGTATATCTGGTATCTTATTTTCATTAATAAGATATCTTGACATGTCACATAGGTTATTATACTGTCTGTCTCTGTATTCTTCAATAAGTGAACAATTAAGCACATAGCGTTCAAGACAGTGACCATATGCCTCATCACATAATTTACATTTAGTTTGATCGTCATCTGTGTGTCTCCCAAACTGCCAGAAGTACTTGTAACCAAGCCTAAGCCTGGCCACTACAACATCAGTCAGTCTGTTCACATTGCAAGTTGCTCCATAAACATACTTATCTACGTTCATGTTATCATAGTGGGTTATAGATCTACTCAGGCTTCTAACTGCATTCCTATAACAATAATTTTCATTATTTACTTCTCTCCTAATATTATTCCTAATGCTAGACACAGTTATACCAAAGTTATATTCTACATTCTCCTTCTGGGTACTCTTCTTGGCTAACATATCAACTTTATCATGAAGGAGTAATCCAATGTGTGATGGGATCCATAGCAATTGTACATTAATTCCTTTGTCCCTAATTTTTGAGTATTTATACCTGGCTTCTCCAATGAGCATGTTGTTGGAGTCATTATATGAGTCAAGAGCCTTCAATGATGACATAGAATCAGTAATGATGATAGAGTCAAGCTCAGTGTCATAGGTTAGCTTTAGCGCCATTAGGATTGCAAACAATTCAGTTTGCAGTGTAGACGCCCAGTTGTTAATTCTTATGCCTAACTCAACAAATTTATTATCGTTCTTAACTAGGGAGGTGGCAACAAGAGCAGATGCAGCCCTGCCAGAAGACTCCTGTTTAGATCCATCAGTGTATATAACTTGTGATAACTTATTACTACCAGCTAGGTGAGAAATTTCTTCTTGAGCAGTTGCTTTAACAAGAGATTTAAGGAAGGGATTACTAGCAATGAGCTTCTTGGGAGGGACTTGTAGGTATGTGATATTAAATGAACACATCTTCCATGGAGGGGTGAAATGCTCTTGTTGCCTACAGTGATACAGTTCATGCAGGTTATAAAACTTAATGCAATTGCACGTTTTCACAATACATTTAGATCTGTGTGTATTTACCTCTAGACACTTGGTAAGATTCACTGTGACAGTGTCTGGTTCCTTTCTCAACATTCTAATACCGAGTACAGTGTTAATCTCAACAATCCTATCACTGATACTAGAAATACCAAGCTCCTTCCTCATGTTAAGAACTTTTGTAGATCTGGGACAGCCAAGAATAATTCTGAGAGCTTCATTTTGCATTAACTCCAAGGGTCGGAGAGAACTTTCTCTAGCTAATATCAACATGGGAGCAGCATAATCAATTAAGGACCTAACATAGGCTATGTACATCATTCTCACGATTCTCACATTAGCACCATAGTTGGTGTTGTAGCCAGCAACAGCTTTAAGAGCATTTAGCCTAGCTTTGCATTTCTTGTTTAGTTGTGGTATAGTGGATTTGTTAAAGGGTACATCTACACCGAGATATCTGTAAGTTTTAACGTAGCTAATGATTTCACCCTGCAAATAGATGGGTGGGGGATGTCGTTTGCTTGTTAATATATTTGTTTTAGAGGAAGATATTATGAGGCCTAGTCGATTACAAATTGCTTGAACTTCATTAAGAATGGTATTCATCTTCTTATGCCCTGTTGTATGGATCATGATATCATCAGCATAGCTTATAGCTATATGTTTAGGTGAGGCAGGTAGAGCATTTAGGAGAGCATTAATCAGAATATTAAATAGCATGGGACTAAGAACTCCTCCCTGCGGTGTACCTAAAGACATTTCTTTAGAATCACTTCTGAAGCCTTGGTAAAGGACAGAGGATACTCTATTTGACAGGTATCCTATTATCCAGCAGAGTAAGCTACCACCAATATTCATTTTGGCTAGTTCATGTAGTATAACGGTTCTGTTCGCAATATCAAATGCAGATTTTAGATCAAGAAAAGTGGTAAAACTAGTAGAGGTGTGTGCAGTGAGAAAGGTGGAAATACAGTTCTGCACACTTTTACCTTTCATGAACCCATAGAGGTAGGGGGAAAGTTGGTGTCTGATTCTGTAGTACAGTCTGTTAAGCATCATTCTTTCAAAAGTTTTACAAAGACAACTAGTTAAGGAGATCGGCCTAAATATATCAGGCTGTTGGGGCTTAGGGATAGGCACAATGAGACTATTGGTCCAGGAAGTAGGAAGAACGCCCTCAATGTAACTGAGATTATACAGTGCCAACAAAGGGTTATCAGGCACGTGCCTTAGAGTTCTGAGAATATCATAGGTTATACCATCCTCTCCAGGAGCAGTTGATCGACCTTTGGTTAATGCATTATCTAATTCATACTCTGTAAACCTGGAGTTTACCTGGAGAGAGTTCCGGGGGTCAACGCCCCCGCGGCCCGGTCTGAGACCAGGCCTCCTGGTGGATCAGAGCCTGATCAACCAGGCTGTTGCTGCTGGCTGCACGCAAACCAACATACGAGCCACAGCCCGGCTGATCCGGAACTGACTTTAGGTGCTTGTCCAGTGCCAGCTTGAAGACTGCCAGGGGTCTGTTGGTAATCCCCCTTATGTGTGCTGGGAGGCAGTTGAACAGTCTCGGGCCCCTGACACTTATTGTATGGTCTCTTAACGTGCTAGTGACACCCCTGCTTTTCATTGGGGGGATGGTGCATCGTCTGCCAAGTCTTTTGCTTTCGTAATGAGTGATTTTCGTGTGCAAGTTCGGTACTAGTCCCTCTAGGATTTTCCAGGTGTATATAATCATGTATCTCTCCCTCCTGCGTTCCAGGGAATACAGGTTTAGGAACCTCAAGCGCTCCCAATAATTGAGGTGTTTTATCTCCGTTATGCGCGCCGTGAAAGTTCTCTGTACATTTTCTAGGTCGGCAATTTCACCTGCCTTGAAAGGTGCTGTTAGTGTGCAGCAATATTCCAGCCTAGATAGAACAAGTGACCTGAAGAGTGTCATCATGGGCTTGGCCTCCCTAGTTTTGAAGGTTCTCATTATCCATCCTGTCATTTTTCTAGCAGATGCGATTGATACAATGTTATGGTCCTTGAAGGTGAGATCCTCCGACATGATCACTCCCAGGTCTTTGACGTTGGTGTTTCGCTCTATTTTGTGGCCAGAATTTGTTTTGTACTCTGATGAAGATTTAATTTCCTCATGTTTACCATATCTGAGTAATTGAAATTTCTCATCGTTGAACTTCATATTGTTTTCTGCAGCCCACTGAAAGATTTGGTTGATGTCTGCCTGGAGCTTTGCAGTGTCTGCAATGGAAGACACTGTCATGCAGATTCGGGTGTCATCTCAAAGGAAGACACGGTGCTGTGGCTGACATCCTTGTCTATGTCGGATATAAGGATGAGGAACAAGATGGGAGCGAGTACTGTGCCTTGTGGAACAGAGCTTTTCACCGTAGCTGCCTCGGACTTTACTCTGTTGACGACTACTCTCTGTGTTCTGTTAGTGAGGAAATTATAGATCCATCGACCGACTTTTCCTGTTATTCCTTTAGCACGCATTTTGTGCGCTATTACGCCATGGTCACACTTGTCGAAGGGTTTTGCAAAGTCTGTATATATTACATCTGCATTCTTTTTGTCTTCTAGTGCATTTAGGACCTTGTCGTAGTGGTCCAATAGTTGAGACAGACAGGAGCGACCTGTTCTAAACCCATGTTGCCCTGGGTTGTGTAACTGATGGGTTTCTAGATGCGTGGTGATCTTGCTTCTTAGGACCCTTTCAAAGATTTTTATGATATGGGATGTTAGTGCTATTGGTCTGTAGTTCTTTGCTGTTGGTTTACTGCCCCCTTTGTGGAGTGGGGCTATGTCTGTTGTTTTTAGTAACTGTGGGACGACCCCCGTGTCCATGCTCCCTCTCCATAGGATGGTAAAAGCTCGTGATAGGGGCTTCTTGCAGTTCTTGATGAACACAGAGTTCCACGAGTCTGGCCCTGGGGCAGAGTGCATGGGCATGTCATTTATCGCCTGTTCGAAGTCATTTGGCGTCAGGATAACATCGGATAGGCTTGTGTTAATCAAATTTTGTGGCTCTCTCATAAAAAATTCATTTTGATCTTCGACTCTCAGTCTGGTTAGCGGCTTGCTAAAAACTGAGTCATATTGGGACTTGAGTAGCTCACTCATTTCCTTGCTGTCATCTGTGTAGGACCCATCTTGTTTAAGTAGGGGCCCAATACTGGACGTTGTTCTCGATTTTGATTTGGCATAGGAGAAGAAATACTTTGGGTTTCTTTCGATTTCATTTATGGCTTTTAGTTCTTCCCGCGATTCCTGACTCCTAAAGGATTCTTTTAGCTTAAGTTCGATGCTTGCTATTTCTCTGACCAGTGTCTCCCTACGCATTTCAGATATATTGACCTCTTTTAGCCGCTCTGTTATTCTTTTCCGTCGCCTGTAAAGGGAGCGCCTGTCTCTTTCTGTTTTACATCTACTCCTCCTTTTTCTTAGAGGAATAAGCCTTGTGCATACATCGAGTGCCACCGAGTTAATCTGTTCTAGGCATAAGTTTGGGTCTGTGTTGCTTAGTATATCTTCCCAGCTTATATCGGTTAGGACTTGGTTTACTTGGTCCCACTTTATGTTTTTGTTATTGAAGTTGAATTTGGTGAATGCTCCCTCGTGACTAATCTCATTATGTCGGTCTGGGGCTCCGCGCATACATGACTGAACCTCAATTATGTTGTGATCTGAGTATATTGTTTTTGATATGGTGATATTTCTTATCAGATCATCATTGTTAGTGAAGATGAGGTCTAGTGTATTCTCCAGTCTAGTAGGCTCTATTATTTGCTGGTTTAAATTGAATTTTGTGCAGAGATTTAAAAGCTCGCGTGAGTGTGAGTTTTCATCAGAGCTGCCTCCTGGTGTTAATTACTGCAACAATATTATTTGCTATATTCCTCCATTTTAGGTGCCTTAAGTTGAAATCCCCCAGGAGCAAGATGTTGGGTGCAGGAGCTGGAAGGTTTTCCAGACAGTGGTCAATTTTTAACAGCTGTTCCTGGAATTGCTGGGATGTTGCATCCGGAGGCTTGTAGACTATCACAATGACTAGGTTTTGGTTCTCGACCTTTACTGCTAAAACTTCCACTACATCATTTGAGGCATTTAGCAGTTCTGTGCAAACAAGTGACTCTGCAATGTACAGGCCAACCCCCCCCCCCTTTTGCCTGTTCACTCTGTCACATCTGTATAGGTTGTAACCTGGGATCCATATTTCGTTGTCCAAGTGATCCTTTATGTGGGTCTCAGTGAAAGCCGCGAACATTGCCTTTGCCTCTGCAAGCAGTCCACGGATGAAAGGTATTTTGTTGTTTGATGCTGGCTTTAGACCCTGTATATTTGCAAAGAAGAATGTTATCGGACTGGTGGTATTGTTGGTACTGGGGGGGGGGGGATTTTTTTCCCGGCATTAGTATCTGTATCTGTTGGTTTGGAGTGGAGGCCATCGACTGTGGGTCCACTCCAGGAATGACTGGATTTGGTGTACGATTTCTGCCATTTCCTGCCAGTTTTTTTTTCTTCCTGGCACTAAAAAACCTCTCCCTCTTGAGTGGCTGTGGCTACCCAGGTTTTCCCATGGCCTGGATGTTTTGTATCTTTTTGTCCCCTTTAGATGGTATGCCTGGCAATTTAAGTTATAGCACAGTCTTTCCTGTACTGAAGAGGTACACAGTTCAGGGTGAAAAAGCTTACAGGAAGGGAGTTTGCATTTTCCTGTTGTCATATGGGCATGGCATTTCCTAGGGTGGTCATAGTTGCACGTCCCATCTGTTTTCCCAGATTTCCCATGCCAGCAGATACCGAGTGCATAGTATGTGCACAGGCTTGGTTTCCGTTTGCCTTGGGTTTCTGTGACTGTATTCCCTGTTGGTGCATGTTTCCCTGTCTTACTTCTATCCTCCCTAGCACCAACAATGGAGCTCCCACCACTCTCATCAATCACTCTCATCAATATTTTGGCTCATAAAATTAATCAGTTTCAACATTTCTTCAGAAGTACTCTCTAAATTTTTTCTAATATGAGATGGAAGGTTTTCATGCCTGGATGTTTTGGACCAGTCATTTATGAGGTCATTTGCTTTTTCAAAAGGAAAGGGATGAGCAACATTGCCAGTCTTTTTCCTGGTTATTTTATTTATACCTTTCCAAGCCAAACTCAAAGGGGTGGACCTATTTAATCCACTAACAAACTGTTCCCATTCCTGTTGCATAAGTTCTTCCTTTCTATTCCTTGCATTTGTTAGTGCAGCTTGGAACGTTCTGAGCAGGTCTGGGGTTCTACATTCACGGTATGCTTTACCAATCCTCCTAGCTGCATGTGTTAGATTGCGCAGCTGTGGATCATTATAGTATTTACATTAGTTTTTATTGTTATTTATAGTGGAGGGTCTTTGTTTCCTATTCCTGCCCACTTGATCTGTGAGAACACTCTCAATAGCGGTAATTAAATCATCATTAAATTTTTGTGTGCCAATGGGCTCGTAATTCTTATACCATTGATCCAAGTGGTTAATAAAATTGTCTCTGTGTTCTGGTTTGAGAATAAGTTTCCTCCTTCTGTATTTAGCTCCTTGATTGCTGGAGATGTGATCAAGATTGACAGTTGTTAGTCTTGGGAAGTGATCAGATAGAAGATCATCAACTATGACAGAGTCATGCATCGTATACGATGTATTAAATCCAAGACACAGATCTAGTATGCCACCATATATGTGAGTAGGCTCAGTAGTGCCCACAATTCGAACATTATCATGCTCATTTAGCAATGTCACTAGTTTAGTTCCATTGGTGTTTGTTATAGACCCACCAATATTCTTATGTCTGGCATTAAAATCTCCAAGAATGATGGCAGGTTCACTATTATAACTGTGTCTAGCATTGGGAATAATATTAGGAGAGAAGTAAATAATGAAGATGATTGTTATAGGAATGCAGTTAGAAGCCTGAGTAGATCTATAACCCACTATGATAACATGAACGTAGATAAGTATGTTTATGGAGCAACTTGCAATGTGAACAGACTGACTGATGTTGTAGTGGCCAGGCTTAGGCTTGGTTACAAGTACTTCTGGCAGTTTGGGAGACACACAGATGATGATCAAACTAAATGTAAATTATGTGATCAGGCATATGGTCACTCTCTTGAACACTATGTGCTTAATTGTCCACTTATTGAGGAATACAGAGACAGACAGTATAATAACCTATGTGACATGTCAAGATATCTTATTAATGAAAATAAGATACCAGATATACTAAGCAAATTTCCTAAATTTGCTTGTAACAGATAAGTGAACTATAGATATGTAGATATAAATCCATATGTATTCCTGTTAACCCTTTGGGGCCTAGTTCCTAGGCCTTTTGTGTATCCATATGCTCTCGCGCTACCGTCCACAGGATGGATATGGGGTGCACAATAAACTAGCCACTTCGGTGGCAAAATCTAAAAAATCTAATCACTATTGATGCGATCTGGTAAAGCATCAGGTCGAAGCTGGTTCGCTGGGGCATAGAGATTAAAAATGTTTATGGAAAAATCGCCTGCATATACTTTGACACCATGATACTGCATGTTAACTCGACTCTGCAAGGAAAGGAGTGAATGTGGCAAGTTCTTTCTGACATACATCACACAACAGTTGGTTGACCTTAGGTTATAAGCTGCATATCCAGGCAAGTTTGGTGGAGGTGCTCCATCTTTCAATCTACATTCCTGCAAACAGATGACATCAATATTCTTGGTTGCACTAATATGATGTAAGTCAGGCAACCGCTTCCTGATGGAAGCAATGTTCCATGAAAAGATTTGTAATGTATCCATTGTAGTGAGTTATTACACTCTCTTGCTCATAAGGTGGTAAAACTATTATGCTTTGACTACAGTGTGCAGACACTTAAGAGTAAATAGCATAGTTTGTACGTATTTATCTTCAGGACCTTTATTTTTAAGCATTTTTCGGCATCTTGACAGCCAGTTAAAAGGCAAGTTTTGAAGGCAAGAGTCATGGGCTTCTTTCTCACAAATTGCTGGAAACTGAACGGAGATTGCTGCACTTTTGACATTATCACCATGCTCAAGAGCATCATCCTGATTACATATATTTATTAAACTTGTCAGGATCTGTTCAAGATGCTCAATTTTTTTCTGGAAATTTGTTATAATATGAGGAAGGTCAGGCGAATCCAATGCCTCTCCGGAGGATGGCACTTCTGGGTTAGTGCTTTCTTTAACACCTATCACCTTAACAGGTACCATGGTTACATTAGTGTTCTCTGTTTCATCATTCATTGCAGGTAGGTCCTGTGCATCTGACTCATCTCCAATTTCCAGGGGGGTTACCTGTGTGGTGTCCGACTGACTGTTGTAGTTGTGTGTATTGGGAGAAATGACAAACACATCCCGTGTCTTCCTTTGCAGATGACACCCGAATCTGCATGACAGTGTCTTCCATTGCAGACACTGCAAGGCTCCAGGCGGACATCAACCAAATTTTTCAGTGGGCTGCAGAAAACAGTATGAAGTTCAACGATGAGAAATTTCAATTACTCAGATATGGTAAACACGAGGAAATTAAATCTTCATCAGAGTACAAAACAAATTCTGGCCACAAAATAGAGCGAAACACCAACGTCAAAGACCTGGGAGTGATCATGTCGGAGGATCTCACCTTCAAGGACCATAACATTGTATCGATCGCATCTGCTAGAAAAATTACAGGATGGATAATGAGAACCTTCAAAACGAGGGATGCCAAGCCCATGATGACGCTCTTCAGGTCACTTGTTCTATCTAGGCTGGAATATTGCTGCACACTAACAGCACCTTTCAAGGCAGGTGAAATTGCTGACCTAGAAAATGTACAGAGAACCTTCACGGCGGGCATAACGGAGATAAAACACCTCAATTACTGGGAGCGCTTGAGGTTCCTGAACCTGTATTCCCTGGAACGCAGGCGGGAGAGATACATGATTATATACACCTGGAAAATCCTAGAGGGACTAGTACCGAACTTGCACACGAAAATCGCTCACTACGAAAGCAAAAGACTTGGCAGACGATGCAACATCCCCCCAATGAAAAGCAGGGGTGTCACTAGCACGTTAAGAGACCATACAATAAGTGTCAGGGGCCCGAGACTGTTCAACTGCCTCCCAGCATACATAAGGGGGATTACCAACAGACCCCTGGCAGTCTTCAAGCTGGCACTGGACAAGCACCTAAAGTCGGTTCCAGATCAGCCGGGCTGTGGCTCGTACGTTGGTTTTCGTGCAGCCAGCAGTAACAGCCTGGTTGATCAGGCTCTGATCCACCAGGAGGCCTGGTCACAGACCGGGCCGCGGGGGCGTTGACCCCCGGAACTCTCTCCAGGTAAACTCCAGGCCCATATTCAGGTGTAGCCATAGGTATCTGTAGTGGCAGACCAGTAGTTCCACATGTGCTAGCAGGGATGGCTAGCTCCTCCACAGCTGGTGTGTGTGATGGCATTCTGGTATCACCAGAATCCTTTGCAGTGAGGTGGGGTTCTTGCACACTTTGCAGATGTTCAGTCTCAGATCTGGCTGTGGTAGACTGGATGGCCTCATCCTCAGTTACCATTGAAGGACTGTTATCAGGTTTACATCGAAGGTTGCTTGGGTTCTGACTGCAGTTCTTGTGGGAAACTGTAACCCCAACTTCTTTACAGTTAATACACTTAAATTTTTGGCTGTCAGGGCCTACTGTGCATTCTCTAGTGGAATGTTTCCCAGCACACTTACCACACCAAGAATGTAGTATTCCACAGTCTACTGCAACATGGCCATAGTGCTGGCATTTGTAACACCTACGTTTAGGGGGTAGGTACACTTCGATGTTTAGGAAACGTAAACCATGCACCCAAATATTCCGGGGGAGGGGCACAGGACCCACCCAACTGGCAATAATTTGGGATTTTCCTTTAAGTCTTTTAGGCTTGATGATATGCTCACTGAGAGTCAAATGGGATGGGTCCATGCAGAGAGGGTATCCAAAGATTATGATACTGACCCATTTTTTAAAGTGGTGAGTGTCTGATGGAGGTCGGAGCAGCTTAATACCCCCATAAGGTGTACTAAGTAGATCATTGATCAGTTCTGCATTCTGTTCCACAAACACAAAGTTGTGTGTGTTTTTCCTAAATTGGATCCTTGAGTTAGGATGCTTGTTTACAGCTTCCATTAGCCATGCACACTTAGCAGGCAGCAGGGTGTTGTCAGGGAAGTTCAGCTTAACACATTCTTCCTTTGAAGAAAGACTTCTTGCAGCCTCTGTGCACCAAGGACGTTTAGTGTCACATTGTGTACGAGTCAAGTGAGTCTGAGTACGTCGACGCTCTAGCCCTTTCTCACTTTTTCTCTTTTGTTTACTTTTAAAGGTCTGGAAGCTATCATCATTTCCATCACCTGCAGAAATAGGTTCCTCTATGACAGTTGCCATGTTTGCCAGTGATGATATCTGGTGTAAGACTCACAATGTTAGTAGAACAACATAGATAACAACTCAGAGCTACATTCGAATACTTCGTCCAGCTCCCTGGTGGTTGGCCACGTGCCCACAATGCTGCAGGCATTTCCTCTCTGGATCGCAACACTGAGTCTCTGAAAGAGGAAGCAGGCCGCCCTGTGGTCCTTGGTTTCCATGATGAGCTTTTCACCCAGTTCTCTGAGAAACTATAGAGCACATTTGCCCCGTGCTCCAAGTGTCTCCGACCCTATTGGGATGAAGTTATAGAAAGGGGAAAGGCCTTCATATTTGTGGGTCTTCTGGGTCTTCCTGTGGCTGGCAGCTCCACCCCCTTCAGCTACGGAGTATGGCAAGTATGTCTTCCATTGTGGCGGCACAGGTGTAGTCCCAAGTAATCTGCTTACCATCCTTCCAGGGTAGCATAGTGGCTCCATCAGGATGCTTTTGACTTCCATCAGACCTCTGCACTTGGGGTTCCCATTGAGCTGGGCAACAGACAGTGGCGAGGCTTCTCTTTATGATGTCGTTGACCTCCTCATGTCTGGCATACCTCCCTTCTGATGTGTGACACACGAGACCATGAAGTCCGAATTGATCAGCCGTTGCCCTGCCGCAAATACACCTATGTTCGGCGAGGATGGGGCTGGCTAAGTGAAAAGCAACACCAATCCGAATGGCCTATGGGTTGAGTCGAGTGCCCAGGGAGGAATTGGGAACAGCTAGAAGGAAATCTTCTGAGTGTGGTGCATTCACCGCTAGGAGACGAGCTTTGTCCTTTCCTGAAATGTTGGTGAGCAGTGTGTTGGCGATTTTTTCCATGATCGGTTTGTCCCAGTGGGACTGTTTGTGCTCTATGGGAAGAGCTGATCTACTGGAGGAATCTGCAAGGATGTCCCACCGCATGGCTGCTTCAGTGAACTTGGGGTCTTCAGCTCCTACCGCGTCTCTTAAGCGTTCAGGGACAATCTTCTTGACTAATCCACTGGAAATCAAACACGAAGACAGAAATGCAGGTAAAGCTACTCGCATTGTTTTGCACACCCCTATACCTCCCAGTCGCACTGGGAGGGTTGCCTGAACCCATTGCTGATCTTCTAGTGACAGATTCAGTGCCATCTTAAAGATTGATCTCAGGTGTGCGTCATATTCGTTGAGTGTTGGGTTGTCAAAAGAGGGTGCGCACCTCAGGAAGTAAATGAGTCTTGGCATAGTAAGACACCTTGTGAGGAGATACAGGGTATCATGGGCATCAAGATCGCTTATTTTCTCCACTATTCTCTTCAGGTCATTCAATTTGTCCTTAAGGACCGTGTTGATGGCCTGGTGACCCAGCGGTGCTCCCAAGAGGGTACTGTGGTACTGTTGGAAGGAGTGGTAGCAGAGACTTCCGGGAGGATTGTTCACAGCATTGATTATTTCCTAGTTCGCTGTGATAATTTCACACTTGGATGGATTGAGGATGGGCCCCAAGGCTTCTCCCTGTGTCTTCACCAGTTGTAGGTCCTCTAACAGGGACTCTTCAGTACCTGCCAGACTGCCATCATCCAGGTACCAGTTCTTGAGCTCGCTGAGTAGGCTGGAAGTTAGTTCTCTTACTGCCAAGCAGAAGAGAAGTGGAGCGAGTGGATCACCCTGCTGAACACCCTCTGATGAGAGAATTTCACATTCGCCAAACAAAAGAATTGAGGGTTTGATGTAGCCGGCTGAAATGAAAGGAAAAAGACTGGGGAACCGATCCCGAACGGCAGGGAAGACATCTCTCTTCACCATATTAAAAGCATATCTAAAATTATTATTATATAGGCCAAATAACCAGAGACTATTCTAAACGGTACTCGTCAGTCCTTACCAGCCTGAAAAGAAGGTCAAAAAAAATTGTATTATGAGAACAGATTACATAACAGAAAAGGTGATATGAAAAAGACCTGGAAAAAACTATCTGAAATTTTAGGAACTAAAAAGATTTCCAAAAAAAAAAAACACTCACATTAAGAAAATCAGATGAACCCCTACTCCCACCAACTGAAACAGCAAACAGACTCAATGTTTTCTTCTCCACCATAGGAAAGAATCTAGCGAGCAAAATCCCAACTTCATACACCCGTCCATCAGACTACCTCACGGGTACCTATCCGAACATACTATTTCTAGCTCCAACCAACCCAACAGAAGTCTCGCTCATCATCAACACCCTTAAAAACAAAGCAGGAGATATAAATAACTTACCACCTTTTATGTACAAAAAAAACTCTCAAGTACTGTCATCAATCATTGCAACACTCTTTAACAAATCCATCGAATCCTCCACCTTCCCATCAATTCTCAAAATAGCGAGGGTCACCCCGATCCACAAAGGAGGAGATCAAACAGACTTGAATAACTATAGACCAATATCTAACTTACCTCTGCTTTCTAAAATCTTCGAAAAATTAATTCATAGGCAGATCTATTCCTACCTCGTCTCTCAAGACATACTCAACCCCTCTCAGTTTGGATTCAGGACTAATAAAAGCACTAATGATGCTATTATACACATGCTAGAACTAATATACACCGCTCTCGAGAAAAAAGAAATCCAAAACCATACAACGGGCGGGATTGAACCCGCGGTCAGAGAGTCTCAAAACTCAAGACCCTCGCGTTAGCCACTGGACCAGCTAGCCACAATAAGATTCGTCCAACTAGGTATATTTCTACACCATAGGAAGGTTAGCATAGGCACCACTGCGACCACACATGCAAGTTTTTACAGACGAATCTCCAGCTAGCGTGGCCGTGACGAACTCTAGCTCAAGTCCCCTCAATGCCGTTGTGGAAAATAATTTCCCAATATTATGCTGTGTAAATAAACTTGATTAAAAGTGTATTTTTAAAAGAAGAGAATGGAGCCGACAGGGAGGCTCTGCGCATGCGCAAGAGACTCGCCATTTTTGTTTTTGAATTGAGTAACAGACATTAGTAATGGGAAGAATTTTTCTTGCTCTAGAGGTTAAATTTGGGCTGACACCTCTCAAATAGGAGCCGAAATTGTTGGATGTGCATTCCTGCATAATTTGAGTATCAGGCGACTGGACAAGACAGCTCCAGGAACCTCAGATAAGTCTGTTTATGTTTAATTCTGGCCAGTATTTTCATAAATTTAGACAGTGAGGTTTTCTGAGTATGATACACCTTAATCTCCAGTCTCTAGCCATGCTAAGCATTCTAGTGGTACACTCTGTAATCACTATTTTACTACATGTAAACCACACAATAACCAAATTTCTGTAAACTCAGCATTGTAATCCTTATAGAGAATAAACTTTGAATTTGAATTTGAAAAATTGGTGAGTGTTATGATTAAGATATATTCTCCTTCTGTTATATAAATGTGTATATATATAATCATTTATTAATTTTAATATAGTCCACAAATTTATATATTTACCAGCATTCCTGGTGATGTATTTTTCATGTGTAATTAATAGGTCCAGAGCAACTTGTGGTTATGACAGTGGTAGGTATCGAAGGGGGACATTTTTTGCGACCTAGGTGTCCCAAATTCCTACTTGTCTAACTGATAAATAATAATTATCTTTGTTCATTTACTGTTATGTATATAATGATACATTCAGATAAATGTAATTTTCCACAGCCGTCAACATGACTCTCTGACCGCGGGTTCAGTCCCTCCCGTGGTATGGTTTGTTTGCAATCGTGTCATTACGATTTCGTGAGTCAAGAAAAAGAAATCCCCCTGGGTATCTTCATTGATTTACGTAAAGCTTTTGATACAGTCGCCCATGATTTGCTGCACATTACTTTGGAACAATTGTCCATTGTAGACAGGAATATAATTGAGTCATGTTTCATGAAAAGCATTTTTGAAAATATGAATATATCCTTTGGTTTATATAAATTAGATTCATTTATAATAAATAGAACTATTGTGCAACTATGCTAAATTTCTCTAGTGTTAAGTAGTCGGTAAGCCATTAAATTAAGTCGGCCCATAATGCCTAGGCATAATAGAGGCGCTCTTTGCACTGCAACCCATTATTGTAAATACATAATCTCAATGTACTACTTGCAAATAAATAAATAAATTTGAACTTGAATTCGAATATGGTATAAGAGGGCACTCCCTCAAATACCTAAAGTCATACCTTAGTAACAGAAGCCAATATATGTACACAAATGAAGCTAATTCTTCCACACAACCAATTAAAGTTGGGGTCCGACAAGGAAGTGTTCTTGGCCCTCTCTTCTTTTTCATTTACATCAGTGGCCTACCGAATGCATCACAGCTGCTCAAACCCATATTATTTGCAGATGACATTACATACGTCTTCTCCCACCCAAACCCAGTCATACTGACCAGCACTGTTAATGCTGAATTGCAGAAAATATCTGCCTGGATGATGACTAACAAGTTTACACTCAATACTGACAAAACCTATTTCATTCAGTTTGGAAATAGAGCCACAAATGTTCTAGCTAACATAACGCTAAACGGATCACCCATCACAAGACGCACAGAGGGAAAATTCCTAGGAATCCACCTTGACAGTAGCCTTAAATTCCAGACCCATATACAACAAATTTCCAAGAAAATCTCTAAGACAGTTGGCATACTATCAAAGATACGGTACTATGTCCCACAATCAGCTCTCCTTGCACTGTGTCACTCACTCATCTACCCTTATCTCACCTATGGAATTTGTGCATGGATCAACAACATTAAATCACCTAAGACCACTAATAACCAGCAAAAGGCTGCAGTCAGTATGATAACAAATTTTCACTCCAGAAATTATACTCCACCAATATTCAAGTCTAAAACTACTCACCATAAAGAACATTCATAATTATTCTTGCACCTACTACATACATACAACATTACACTCAAACATAAACCCTTCAATCAAACTTCTCCTCACAAACCTTAATAGGACGCACGACCATAACACAAGACACATCACTTTTTGATGTACCCCGTGTCCACACCACACTATGTAAGAACTCTATGCACATAAAGGGCCCCAAAATTTGGAACTCATTTCCAGTAAATACTAAAGTAACCTGGTCTGAATATCAATTTAAGTCTCTTCTCAAAAACCATCTTCTCAAACTAAACTTAATATTAAATACTCAATACTTAAATTAAGATCTCCTAACTACCTAAATCTTAACACATCAAAATTTAAATACCCAAAGTTCATAAGATAAGATAAGATAAGATTTCGTTCGGATTTTTAACCCCGGAGGGTTAGCCACCCAGGATAACCCAAGAAAGTCAGTGCGTCATCGAGGACTGTCTAACTTATTTCCATTGGGGTCCTTAACTTATTGTAGTATAAATACCTGCACAAAACTATACTGCCGTACACAATATTGTAGCATTCTCGTACTGTAAACTACTTTCACCAACGCTCAATATTATACTGTATTCCAGTAATATATCTTAAATATTTACTATTGATATACACAACCAACAAAATACTTTCAAATTGTCCCAATGTAATATCCCTAGATTGTAACTTGGGTCAACTTACTGTCTGCTTTAAATAAAATCAGATGGGTAACTTAAACAAACTATGATCAATTTCTCTAGTATTTAGTAGTCTGTAAGCCATTAATTTAGTCTGTCCATTATGCCATGGCATGATAGTGGCTGTTTTTGCAATGCAAATCATTATTGTAATTACAGAATGTCAATGTAAACTTGCAAGGAAATAAAAATTTGGAATTTGTGCATGGGGCTCAACAACAAGTAACCATCTCAGACCACTAATTACCCAACAAAAAGCTGCAGTTAGAAGGATTACAAATTCTCACTACAGGCAGCACACTCCACCAATATTCAATACACTCAACCTACTCACCATACAAAACATCCATACTTATTACTGCACCTATTACATACATAGAACACTTAACTCTGATATTAACCCTCCCCTCAAACATCTTGCCAACCTCAACAGAACACATGACCATAACACAAGGCACAGATCACTCTTTGATGTTCCTCGTGTCCATCTCACGCTATGCAAAAACTCAATGCACATAAAAGGCCCTAAAATCTGGAATTCATTACCTGTTAATATAAAAGAAACACTACCTGTTTATAAATTCAAGTCTCTTCTCAAAGATCACTTACTCACCCAAAACCAAATAAATACTGAATAACTGAACCTTATAAATTGTATATCTTAAATGTTTCTCACAATTATATCACATAAATGTTAAACCTAAAACCCAATCTAACTTTATTATTTTTTAAATACACTACCTAACAGAATACTCCATTCGACTGAATGTACAACAATGCATGCAACCATATGACCTGTCTTTGTAATACTCATTTGTGCTTTATAGTTATCTGTTTACATTAATGTTTTATCACTGATTTCATCATTGCTTAGTTAATCTTAAGTTAATTTTAAGCCAGCCCGTAATGCTATGCATAGTATAAGTGGCTTTGGCATGCTGCTCTTATCTGTATTTTTTTGTACCTCTGTATGTGTGCTCAAATTGTAAATAAATAAATAATAAATCGGGAAGTCGGGCTCAATACGGCGTAAGCCGTCAGTGGCTCTTATAAACCCAACAAACAAACTAGACATTATTTTCCTAGCTACTATTTTTACGTGAATAAATTTATATTTTGCAGGACTGAAATGTATGGTAACTACTAGCATGACGAGTGATATAACGCATCTTTAATAGTCACCAGGGAGGAGAGAAAGCATATTTAATGTGAAGAAGACTATGGCGTCTAAGGCTGTTAATGACAAACCAAAGATAGCATTCAAGAAAGTGAAAAATAAGAATTTTAGAAAGAAGAAAGATGAAGATGATGATTCGAGTAATGAGGAAGATTCTCTTTTGTAAGTCATCTGTTACTTAGAAGGTAGTGGCGAGAAACCAGGCTAGTAGTAACCTGGGTGTTAGTCTACTGGTGTGGGTCACATCCTGGGACAAAACTGATAAAATTTGCCCGAAATGTTCAGCATAACAAGGGTCTTTCTATATAATAGTATGTCATTGATGTCAGCTAGGACTGTATACCTTGTACATGTACTGGCAGAAATAAAAAATATTTTTTAAGTTTAAACTTAAGAACTTATATATGTCATATTTACAGAAACCTACGAGTTAAACTGTTATGCCATGCATTTTGAGGAAGAACTTTAAAAGGATTCCACTGTTAATAAGACACACTACTTGATTTATTTTTAGGTGGTGTATTATCATGAACTCTCTCCAGGTAAACTCCAGGTTAATCCTCTAGTTACTAATGGAATAAAGCCTTCTTCTTCTAAGAGTGTTTAAGTGGAATTAATACTGCTAAGAATATATTAGAAGAGTGAGTCTCTTTGGGTTTCAAAAATACAAACAAACTTACATATTGCACAAAGAATTCACTTTGTTATATCTTTCAGTCTCTCATATAATCATTATAGGCATTCAGTGGCAACAGAGTACAGTGTCAACTAATAAACCATTACAGTTTCTTTTCTTTCTAATAAGGGCAATATATAGTGTATCTCATGCATGTTTACCTGGAGTTTACCTGGAGAGAGTTCCGGGGGTCAATGCCCCCGCGGCCTGGGGTGTGACCAGGCCTCATGGTGGATCAGGGTCTGATCAACTAGGCTGTTACTGCTGGCTGCACGCAATCCAACGTACAAGCCACAGCCCGGCTGGTCAGGTGCTTGTCCAGTGCCTGCTTGAAGACAGCCAGGGGTCTATTGGTAATCCCCCTTATGTATGCTGGGAGGCAGTTGAACAGTCTTGGGCCCCTGACACTTATTGCGTTGTCTCTTAACGTGCTAGTGACATTCCTGCTTTTCATTGGGGGGGGATGTTGCATTATCTACCGAGTCTTTTGCTTTCGTAGAGAGTGATTTTCGTGTGCAAGTTTGGTACTAGTCCCTCTAGGATTTTCCAGGTGTATATAATCATGTATCTCTCCTGCCTGCATTCCAGGGAGTACAGGTTCAGGAACTTCAAGTGCTCCCAGTAATTGAGGTGTTTTATCTCCGTTATGCATGCCATGAAGGTTCTCTGTACATGGCACGCATAACGGAGATAAAACACCTCATGTTATAAGTATGTGCATCATAATTTTACATTCTATCAGTATTACTCCTCATTTAAGTCTGCTCAATTATTTTTTGGCATAACTTCAGGTTTTTCATGTAAGAAATCTTTGTGACACAAATATATTTTCTTATATTTCATTTCATTTCTGTATTTACTATTACAGATGTTATACTGTACCAGTGCTATATAAAATGTTACAATGTCATATACGTACTGTAAACCATAGCATTCTAATAATGTAGCTGATTAAATATTGTCTAATACAGTGGAACCTCAAATATCGAACTTTCTTCGGTCCAGAAGGCTGTTCGAGTGCCACTACCGAACGAATTTATTCCCATCAGGAATAATGTAAATTAGATTAGACCATTTAAGACCCTCAAAAATATACTTATAAAAGCACTTACAAAAATACACTTACATAATTGGTTGAGTTGGGAGCAGTTCGATTTTTGAGGTTCCACTGTAGTTGTAAGTTAATTTTACGACTGCCTGAAATGCTCTGCGTAACTAGCCACTTTCCATTGAGTATATACGATATGTCAAAAGTATACAGCTGTATACTGTATGGATATAAAGATTTTTTAAATCATTCATTTTCATTTTTGCTGGGAGAGGGGTTAGAGCAGAGTGAACACTAACCAAAAACAGCCAAGAGCAGCATCAAGTCTGCCCCTACCCTTACAGAGAACCTTATTGTGCTTGAACAGCAGATATGTAAAAGATAGTAGAACAGAATGTCCAGACTGAGTGGTGTGCCTGGACAAGGGTGCAGCTATTCGCTGCATTCACTGCCATGTAGATAAGTTAGCTGGGTTGGAATAGTACATGCTGCCAGAGCCTTTTCATGTACTTAGCTCAATGAGGACAATTAGTGTACTCTCCTTGGATTGAATCAAGATGCCCTCCATCTAGCAACTTTACCAGCATCTTAACCCTTTGAGGGTCGACAGGCCCTCTCCGAAACTCGTTCTCAGGGTCGGCCAAATTTAAAAAAAAAAAAAAAATTATTTTCTCTTATGAAAAGATAGAGAATCTTTTCCCGATCATAAAGACACCAAAAGTTTGAAATTTGATAGAAAACTTACGGAATTATGCTCTCGCAAAGTTAGCGGTCTCGGCGATGTTTACGCATCGGCGATTTTGCCCACTTTGAGCCCCATTTTCGGCCAATTTCACTGTACTAGTCGACAAAAAACATGAATATTTCGCTAGAACTCCATTTTTCCTATCGAATGGGTGCAAGAAACCACTCATTTATGAAATTCAACTATCCAGTACAGTTTACCTGGAGACCTGGAGAGAGTTTCGGGGGTCAACGCCCCCGCGGCCCGGTCTGTGACCAGGCCTCCTGGTGGATCAGCGCCTGATCAACCAGGCTGTTGCTGCTGGCTGCACGCAAACCAACGTACGAGCCACAGCCCGGCTGATCAGGAACTGACTTAAGGTGCTTGTCCAGTGCCAGCTTGAAGACTGCCAGGGGTCTGTTGGTAATCCCCCTTATGTGTGCTGGGAGGCAGTTGAACAGTCTCGGGCCCCTGACACTTATTGTATGGTCTCTTAACGTGCTAGTGACACCCCTGCTTTTCATTGGGGGGATGGTGCATCGTCTGCCAAGTCTTTTGCTTTCGTAGTGAGTGATTTTCGTGTGCAAGTTCGGTACTAGTCCCTCTAGGATTTTCCAGGTGTATATAATCATGTATCTCTCCCTCCTGCGTTCCAGGGAATACAGGTTTAGAAACCTCAAGCGCTCCCAGTAATTGAGGTGTTTTATCTCCGTTATGCGCGCCGTGAAAGTTCTCTGTACATTTTCTAGGTCGGCAATTTCACCTGCCTTTGCCAATTTCACACAAATTTCAAAAGATGCCAATTTCCGAATAGGGTCCAGAATAAACAAGAAAGACATTCCTGGCACTAAAACGACATTTCCTCTAGTCATTAGTCATGTCTCAAGGCCCCTCTTATATTCTTTTGCTTTCCACTTTGAATTTTTATTTTCACAAAAAATATAAGATTTACTGTTATGCAGACTACTGCATTAGTGTAAAAAATGGTATAAATATTATTGGTGCACTTGTGAAAGAATATTAGACTCACCAGTTGACGTGTATTGCACGCTTGGCACGATTTGTTTACTTTTGAAGTTTGGTAAAAATCGAACATTTCTGCTACTTTGAGCTCAATTTCAAGGCACCTTTCTTTGTAAAACCAGTCAAAATCATCTCAATTTCTGTAATATGCCTTCCATTCTATAAAATGAGACCAAGAAAACTAGAATACAACAATAAATACCATACGAAAATACACTGCAAAGTCGCTGATTTATTCAAAAAAAATGGTCAAAGTTTTTTTTTTCTCATTATGCACTGTGTGCTGCAGGATTTTTTTTAGACTGTGCACACTGACCACATAGACCCATTCTTTCATATGAAGGCCTACCAGCTTTCTCCCACTAGATTTGAGGCCGCTAGAATTTATGAGTACTAGTACGTCAAAAACCCCTACGCGTAAGACGTACTAGTACGACGAAAACCCTCAAAGGGTTAAGGAAGAATTGAGGGTAGTGAAGATGGAGATACGGCAATTGACCGAGGAAAACAAGAGGATTTGTAGCAGTCCTCCTGTTCTGAGTCCTCAGGTCAAGAAGGGAAACTGGACAGTGGCTGGACAGCATGGAACGCAGTTGACGATCAAGAAGATGAATGGAAAGGTAGAAACAATGAAGAAGAAAGAGACTGCTGTGGAAACTGTTGTGGAAATATCTAATGCATTCTCTGTGCTACCCGACGAATGTGAGTCGACTACTGGAAACTTCACGATGAACAACACCAAGGAAGGTAAGAATATTGTTGTTGTTGGGGATAGCCAGGTTAGGTACATGGATAGGGCGTTCTGCTTGATGGACAGGAGTAGGAGACACAGGGTTTGCTTTCCTGGGGCTGGGATGGAGGATATTGTTAGCCGGCTTGACAACATCATGAACGGTAATGGGATCAATCCTATTATCTGCCTCAGTGCTAGACGCAATGATGTAGGCAAGCATAGAAGTGAGGATTTAGTTAGAAGGTTCAGGACAACAATAGACATAATTAGGAAGAAGGGGGGTGCCCTGTTATATGTGGCATTTTGCCAAGAAGGGGTGTTGGAAATGAATGGTTGTCCAGAGCAATTGGTATTAATTGTTGGCTGGATAAACACTGCAAGAATAATGCAGTACCTTTCATTGACAACTGGGACAACTTCTATGGCCGAAATGACATGTATCCCAGGGATGGGGTTCACTTATCCAGGGCAGGTGTGGGTTTTCTTGCTAGCTCAGTTGAGGGGGTTGTTAGGACTTTAAACTAGGATTAGTTAAGAGGTATGGGTTTAGAAATGATAAATAATGAGTATGGATATATTGACTTATGCTCTGATATTAAGAATTTTAATAGTAACTGTCATGGAGTAACTCTGGGTAATGATAATTTCAGAAATTGTGTAAAAACAAAGATGGATAGGAAAAATGTGCAGAAAAAAAAACATATGATGGTAATTTATGCTAACAGTCGAAGTGCAAGAAGTAAGATTAATGAACTACGTTTGGTAGCATGTGCTGGGAACTTTGATGTCATTGCATTAACTGAAACCTGGTATGATATAAAGAGTCAGGATATGATTGCTGAGTGTAATATTCGAGGGTTTAAGCTCTTCCATGTGGATAAATGTAATGGGAAGGGGGAAGGAGTTGCATTATATGTTCGAGAAATGCCTAGCCATGCTAGGTGTCCTAGTGGCCCCCCTCTGTAATTAGTATTTTATAACATGTAAACCACACAATACCCAAAACCTGTAAACCCCACATTGTAACCCTTATAGAGAATAAACTTGAATTGAATTGAAATGAATAAAAACAGGTGGTAAATGCAGCAGCGAGGAGACGGTTGGAGGCAGTGGAGATGTCCTGTCTAAGGGCAATGTGTGGTGTAAATATTATGCAGAAAATTCGGAGTGTGGAAATTAGGAGAAGGTGTGGAGTTAATAAAAGCATTAGTCAGAGGGCAGAAGAGGGGTTGTTGAGGTGGTTTGGTCATTTAGAGAGAATGGATCAAAGTAGAATGACATGGAAAGCATATAAATCTATAGGGGAAGGAAAGAGGGGTAGGGGTCATCCTCGAAAGGGTTGGAAAGAGGGGGTAAAGGAGGTTTTGTGGGTGAGGGGCTTGGACTTCCAGCAAGCGTGCGTGAGCGTGTTAGATAGGAGTGAATGGAGACGAATGATACTTGGGACCTGACGATCTGTTGGAGTGTGAGCAGGGTAATATTTAGTGAAGGGATTCAGGGAAACCGGTTATTTTCATATAGTCGGACTTGAGTCCTGGAAATGGGAAGTACAATGCCTGCACTTTAAAGGAGGGGTTTGGGATATTGGCAGTTTGGAGGGATATGTTGTGTATCTCTATACATATATGCTTCTAAACTGTTGTATTCTGAGCACCTCTGCAAAAGCAGTGATAATGTGTGAGTGTGGTGAAAGTGTTGAATGATGATGAAAGTATTTTCTTTTTTGGGGATTTTCTTTCTTTTTTTTTTTTGGGTCACCCTGCCTCGGTGGGAGACGGCCGACTTGTTTAAAAAAAAAAAAAAAAAAAAAAAAAAAAAACAGGTATAAAAATAGATGGAACAGTAACAGAATCTGTTTGGGTAGAGTTTGTAGAAGGTCAAGAAAAACTAATTCTAGGTGTAATATACCGACCTCCAGGCTTGGATCATGATAGAGGGAGACTTCGGGACGAAATTGTTAGGGCTTCTAGACAATAACATATTGATAGCAGGGGATTTTAACTTTAATCAAATTGACTGGAATTCTTTGACCGGTAATCTAGAGTCCAGTGACTTTATGGAAACAGTTCAGGACTGTTTTCTGAAGCAGTGTGTAACAGAGCCTACCAGGGGTAATAATGTGCTAGACCTAGTCTTGTCAAATATGGAAAAAACCCGTAAATAATCTGGAGATCACTGAAGAGCTTCGCGCAAGTGATCACAAATCCATTACTTTTAGCATTAACTGGGAATACAAGAATAATGATAATACAGTAAAAATCCGATTTTCGTTCTGCTGATTATAGTGGACTTAGGGAACATCTGTCTAATCTTGATTGGGGTTATCTAGCTAATGATTATATTGACGATGATCTTACTTATGATTATGAAGGGATCTGCTTTTATGATTTTTTTCTTAATAATGTACACCGTGCTCAGAGTATATACATTCCCCAGAGAGAAATTAGGTCTAATACTGTAATAACAATCCCAAATGGGTTAATAGGAGGCTAAAGCATCTATTAGGGGAGAAAAGGGAATTTATAGGTGCATCAGAAGAGGAGAGGCTAACCTTACTGACCAATATGTTCAGCTTAAAAGAGAACTAAAAAAGGGGATTAGAAAGGCTAAATGTGACTATGAAATTAGAGTTGCTAATGAATCAAAGACTAATCCAAAGGGGTTCTTTCAAGTGTATAGGAAGAAGGTGAAGGAAAAAGTAGAACCTCTGAAAATTGGGAATGGACAGCTGATGGATAACGAACTGGGAATGTGTTCCTTATTTAATGACTATTTTTTGTCAGTTTTTACACAGGAATTGTAAATGAGATTCCAGTAACTAACAATTATTTAGTTCCTGATGAATTTAAATTAAATAATATTACTGTTACGCAGGACATGGTTGTTAAACAGATAGACAAACTGAAGCAAATTAAGTCCCCGGGACCCGATGAGCTGTTTTCCAGGGTACTTAAGGAATGCAAGATGGAGCTTAGTCAGCCATTAACGAGTGTGTTTAATGCGTCCATCCTTATCGGCGTTGTGCCAGAGTTGTGGAAGATGGCAAATGTGGTTCCTATACTCAAATCAGGGGATAAGTCCACTCCTTCAAATTACCGTCTAATAAGCCTGACATCTATAGTGGGCAAGTTATTAGAATTAATTATAGCTGACATTATTAGAAGTCACCTTGAAGAGCATATCTTGATAAATGAATCTCGGCATGGATTCACGAGAGGTCATTCCTGCCTGACAATTTTACTGACGTTCTTTAATAGAACATTTGAGGCAGTTGACAGTGATAAAGAATATGATATTGTTTATTTGGATTTTAGTAAAGCCTTTGATAGAGTACCTCACAAGAGACTTAAGAAAAGTGGCAGCTCATGGTATAGGAGGTAAAGTTCTAGCATGGATAGAGGCATGGCTTATCAATAGAAAGCAGAGAGTTACCATTAATGGGGTGAAATTTGAATTGGGATTAGTCACTAGTGGCATTCCACAAGGATCAGTTTTAGGCCCTCTCTTGTTCATTATTTACATTAATGACCTTGATGAAGGGATTACGAGTGACATGAGTAAATTTCCTGATGATACAAAGATAGGCCATATAATTCATTCTGAGGAGGATAGCAATGAACTCCAGGAGGATTTGGACAAATTAATGTCTTGGTCTGAAAAATGGCAGATGAAGTTCAATGTGGATAAGTGTAAGGTACTAGTCCTTGGTAATGAAAATAACCCTCGAAGCTATAATCTAGGTGAAGTAGAGCTTGATCATACAGAATGTGAAAAAGACTTGAGAGTCATGGTAAGCAGAAATCTAAAGCCAAGACAGCAGTGCTTTAGTGTGTGCAACAAGGCTAACAGATTACAGGACCCCCGCATAACGATGGCATCGCATAGCGATTTTTCCGCATAACGATTACTTTTATCGCAAAATTTTTGCCCCGCATACCGATTAAAAACCCGCATACCGATTTTCGTCCGAGACGAGTCCAATGTGCCCTCACATGTGCCGGCCGTCCCATTGTTTACCAGCCAGCCTCCGCGGTAACATCCAAGCATACACTCGGAATATTTCGTATTATTACAGTGTTTTCGGTGGTGTTTCTGGAAAATAAGTGACCATGGGCCCCAAGAAAGCTTCTAGTGCCAACCCTGTGGTAAAAAGGGTGAGAATTAGTATGGAAATTAAGAAAGATTTTGAAGGGTTTGGGGCTAACCCTGAGAAGCCTATGCCAGTTGTGGAATCCATTGTGCCTACTTCAAAGATTAAGGAAATGTGTGCAGAGTGGTTTGAACTGCAAACCTTTATAGATGAAAATCACCCTGACACAGCTGTTGCAAGCCGTGCTTGTGACTATTTCAATGACAATGTTATGGCCCATTTTAGGAAAGTCTTGAAGAAACGGGAGGTACAGAGCTCTATGGACAGATTTGTTGTGCGACAGAGGTCCAGTGACTCTGAAGCTGGTCCTAGTGGCATTAAAAGAAGAAGGGAAGTAACCCCAGAAAAGGACTTGCTACCTCAAGTCCTAATGGAAGGGGATTCCCCTTCTAAACAGTAAGAAGATAATGCTCTCCCCTCCTCCCATCCCATCAATCATCACCAGATCTTCAATAAAAGTAAGTGTCATGTAATTGTGCATGCCTTTTTCAGTTTGTGTGTATTAAAATTAACATTTCATGTGGTAAAAAAATTTTTTTTTCATACTTTTGGGCGTCTTGCACGGATTAATTTTATTTCCATTATTTCTTATGGGGAAAATTAATTCGCATAACGATTATTTCGCATAACGATGAGCCCTCTTGCACGGATTAAAATCGTTAACCGGGGGTCCACTGTACTTGGATTTACCTCAAGAAGTATAAGTAACAGAAGTCCAAAAGCTATTTTACAGCTCTATACAGCACTAGTGAGGTCTCATTTAGATTATGCTGCTCAGTTTTGGTCCCCTTACTACAGGATGGATATAGACTCATTAGAGAACATACAGAGAAGAATGACTAAAATGATTTACTGTGTAAGGAATCTCCTGTATGAAGATAGACTTAAAGCCTTAAATCTCCACTCTCTGGAGAGATGTAGAATGAGGGGAGATATCATTGAAGTGTATAAGTGGATGACAGGCATAAACAAAGGAGATATTAATAAAATACCGAGGGTGTTGAACCAGGTAAGAACCAGAAATAATGGATTTAAGTTGGATAAATTTAGATTTAGAAAGGACATAGGTAAGTACTGGTTTTCTAACAGAGTTGTAGATGCATGGAACAATCTTCCCAGTAGGGTGATAGAGGCTAGGACCTTGTGTAGCTGTAAGAAGAGATTGGACAAATATATGAGTGGGAGGGGCTGGGTTTGATTGGTGTCATTGGGTACGGGAGTTATTTCTTGGGTAGCTTTAGGTAGATGTCGTTTTGATAAGGACCTACCTTGCATGGGCCAGTAGGCCTTCTGCAGTGTTCCTCCATTCTTATGTTCTTATGCCTCTAAGATCTTTCAGATAATTTGACTAGCACTAAAACTTAACATTTTTGAAGTCACTTTTTTGTCTAAATCCTTGAACAAGTTCTTGGCGTTCTGACTACAATGGTCATCTTGTACAAGAATGGTATACAATACCGACAAGATGAAAATTTAGACACTTGCAAACATCTGTATCTGTATTGATAAAGCCACTGGATGGCGAAACGTCTACAATAAAGATAGCCAGATGTTTGCACATGTGTCTAAATTTTCAATGGTCATCTTGCTAAAACTTATATTCTGCTGACTTTCTAAAATCTTCATGACATCACTGCACTTGTGAGTTAGTGTAATAGAAGTGATAGGATTTACTTAGCACTGTCATGTTGTGCTCAGATTATCTCCACTGTAGTATGAGGTAGATTGTTTTAGTGACTAAAGATGATTTCTCATCAACATCAGTCTGCCATTAAATGATCAGTTTTGTGTTTAAACTAATGGTTTACCTTTTAACCTTTGCATTATTATAATCCTTGTAACTCATTACTGTTTTGGAACATGTTTTCAAGGATAAAATGCAGTAATGACACTGAAACATAACACAGAAATACACCTCAGTTTCCAGTGGTTCAAAACGACAATGAAGGTTAAGTGGTGAACTTACCCTACCTTTCATATTTCCCTTGTTTACAAATCTGGCTGCTTCATGTGTTTATTTGTTACCAGATCACATGAGCTCATTATGACACTACAGTCTAGGGTAAGATAATACTATAACAATGCACTTGGAATGCTGGGTGTTGTACTATGGTGTTCCCTAGTCATTGGAACAGTGCTAAGGGGAATTTCTTGTCTTTAATAATACTGTACTGTATATGACCATATTCTGAATGCATTACAGGGCAAAGCTGGAGGAGAGTAAAGAATTACGAAAGTACCGTCGTCGGCAAGGCGGCATCAGTGCTGAGGGACTGTTGGTAGGAGAAAAAACTACAAAGAAGGAAGGGGTTGATGTAAGATAACTTCATTCTTAATGCCAGCAATTTTACATGTACAGCACTGTACTTACTAGAATTGAAAGACTATCTGTAAACTGACATTCCCATTTCATGTAAAGCAACCAAATCCTCTTATGCAAGTAGGTTGATAGACAGTAATCATCCAAGGTGGTACAGTACTACTACCATCCACCCATAGCCTTAAATATTTAGATGATTGAATTTGAAACAGACATGTGATACAGTAGCATAGAATAAGTACTGTAATTTTTTATATGATAATAGATATATATATATGAGTGTGAGTGAGGTGAAAGTGTTGAATGATGATGAAAGTATTTTCTTTTTGGGGATTTTCTTTCTTTTTTGGGTCACCCTGCTTCGGTGGGAGACGGCCGACTTATTGAAAAAAAAAAAAAAAGATATATATATAACATACTCTAGTGGTTGATACAAATACTTGATATGAGTGGTTGGAATCTGCAGAGAAGTTACTCACTGTTAGTTAAAAATGATTAACAATACTGAAAGCTTTTACACTGTTTAATTTCATTGGATTGATAAATATATAATTTGATTGAGTCAGGAACTAAAATTTAGGTAGGATTTTTTAAAATTTATTTACAGTACAGTGGACCCTCAAGTTTCGGCAGCCTCGACTTTCGTGAAATTCGACCTTCGGCGAGTTTTTTTGGCAAAATTTGGCCTTGAGTTTCGTGATTAGACTCGTGTTTCGGCGACCGTCCAGTACCTGTCTGCCCATCACCGCGCACACCAAGCTAGTCTCCCACGCCATTCATGCTCAGTGTGCCATTGTTTACCAACACGTGACCATCACCCCGCGGGTTCATACAATACATTTCATAATAATCCATTGTTTTTTGTGCTTGCAACTGCTAAATAAGTCATCATGGACCCAAGGAAAGCTAGTGCAAGCCCTTTGGTAAATAAAGTGAGGAACACGATCCAGAGGGATTTTGAAGGGTTTGAGGCAGACCCTGTCCCTGTCGACCCTCTGCCTGTTGTGGAAGGTGTTGTGGCATTGGGCAAGTCCATGGGGTTGGAGGTGAGTGACGGGGATGTGGAAGAGTTGGTGGAGGACCACAGGGAAGAGCTAACCACTGACAAACTGCAAGAGCTTCAACTGTAACAGCATTAGACCACAGCCGAGGAAGTTGCTTCAGAGGAGGAGGACGAAGAGGGAGTGGATGAGGTGCCTTCTTCAAAGATTAAGGAGATTTGTGCCAAGTGGAATGAGTTACAAAGTTTTGTTGAAAAGTATCACCCTGACCAAGCTGAAACAAGCCATATCTGCAACATGTACAATGACAGTGTTGTGTCCCACTTCAGGAAAATCTTAAAGAAACGCCAGAAAAAGACCTCTCTGGACAGATATTTTGTGCGACAGGGGTCCAGTGACCCTTAAGTTGTTCCCAGTGGCATTAAAAGAAGAAGGGAAATAACCCCAGATAAGGACTTGCTACCTAAAGTCCTAATGGAAGGAGATTCTCCTTCCAAACAATAGTGTACACCTTCCCCCTATCCCCTCCTCCCGTCTTCCATCCACCCAGAAATCTTCAGTAAAGGTAAGTGTAATGTTATTATTATTTTTTATATGCATGTACTTGATTTCTCATTGATTTCAGTATATAAATCTTTATTTAATTTGAAAAAAATATTTTATTTTAATATTTTTGGGTGTCTGGAACGGATTAATTTTATTTCCATTATTTCTTATGGGGAAAATGGTTTCGAGTTACGTGTTGCATTCATATAACTGAATGAATTACATTGGTAATGGTATGAATACATAATCTTGGCAGTTTTCTTTAAGAAGTGTTTTCAGTTTAATGAGTGCACTATTGGACTAGCTTTGACTTCTACTGGTACACTTAAATATTTTTGGGTCTCTTATCTGCATTAAATTTCTACATAGGTTGAATAATATGTGAAACACATCAATGATTTATTGATTGTGCAATGTCCGTAGGACCTACTGAAATCTAGGAATAGCTTCAGGTCACAGATTAAACTATAGTTCAGGATTTTGTGGATATAGTGTTAGGGATTTGAATGTCTCTTTTGAAGATGTAGTTAGTGTTCTTATTGATGTTTTTGGCTGTGAAATGACTGGTTTCCAAAAAAAGTTGCCATTTGTTGATCCTCATGCACAGATCCCATATACATGTACAGTAAGGCCCCGCTTTATGGCGTTTCGCCTTACGGCATTCCGCTAATATGGCGATGTCAAATTATGACCAAAATTTGCTATATGGCAAGTGGTCTTTCAAATACGGCGCCCCCACCCGGTTTGTTTACATTTTCCGTGACCACATCTATTATGTCAGGAAACTTTCCAAAATATCAAGTGTTTTAACCTCTTGACTGTCGCAACCCCCAATCCTGAGGTGTCTCCTGGTGTCGCAAAATTTAAAAAAAAAAAAAAAATATTTTTTCTTACGAAATGATGGAGAATCCTTTCCCGATTGTAATGACACCAAAAAACCGAAATTTGATGGAAAACTGATGGAATTATGCTCTCGCGAAGTTAGCGACCTCGGCGATATTTAAAAATCGGCGATTTCGCCCACTTTGAGCCCTATTTTCGGCTAATTCCATTGTTCCAGTCTACCAAACTCATAGCTATTTCTTTAGAACTCCATTTTTTCTATCGATTGAGTACAAGAAACTGCCCATTTACCGATTTCAACTACCTAATAACGTGGTCAGAAATTTGCAATTTGATCAATTTCACAAAAATTAAAAAATATGACAATTTCAAAATAAGGACCAGAATGAACAATGCAGACATTCCTGGCTCTAAAATAACATTTTCTTTGTTCATCAGTCATGTCTCCAGGCCCTTGTGATATTACTCTTGTTTTCTATTTTGAATTTTTATTCAAACAAAAAATAGAAGATTTACTGTTATGCAGACTACTGCAATACTGTAATAATTGTATAAATAACATCAACCCATTCATGACTGCATATTAGAATGGCTAGTTGGATATTTATTGGACAATGACATCATTTGTTTATTTTGAACATCGGCAAAAATCCCACATTTTCCGTATTTTGAGCTCCATTTCCAGGATCCTTTTATAGTAAAATCAATCAAAATCACATCTATTTCTATAATATATTTTCCGTTCTATCAAATGAGACCAAAAAGACGAGAATACAAGCATAAATACTATACGAAAATAGACTACAAAGTTGGCATTTTAATTAAAAAAACAGTTGGAGTTTTTTTTTTTTCTCATTATGCACTGTGTGCTCCAGGATTTTTTTTATATGGTGCACACTGACCACACAGACCCATTCTCTCACATGTGGGCCTACCAGCTTTCTCCTGCTTGATTTGAAGCCGCTAGAATTTATGAGTATATATACGTCAAACACGGTACCTCGTAAGACGTATATATACGGCTGCAACAGTCAAAGGGTTAAAGTTACTGCATATTTTATATGTACTCTGATAATTATACTTATGTGTACCTGTACCTAAATATACTTATGTACACACTATGCTGGTGTGCAGGTACACATTAAAATCGCTAAGTCTCTCTCTACTCATGACGCCAATACTACTTAATAATAATCACTCTTGGGCACACTAAATGTCTTATTTTACATCAATATAGGCATTTTCATTAATCCATCTATGATATTTTCCTCAAAATTGTATATGAAACCCATTACATAGCATATAAACATGATACATACACTCACAGAATAAAAATTGATGTAAATATGAGATTTGTTTACAAAGCAGCTGTGTAGATAGTGTCGGAAGAATTACGTTTTCTCTAGTCAAACTGGGGGATAACTGTAGAAAAATATTCTTTTTGTATGCCTTTACTCTGTATATAGCAATTCACGACCCTTGTGGGTTTAGTGCTTTTTATTAATAATAATAATAATAATAATAATATTATTATTATTATTATTATTATTATTATTATTATCTTCATTCACTCTAAAAATGGTATGTTGCTGTTTGAACTAACTTGTACACAATGTAAGAGTATTTGTATTGTGAGGTAATTATTATTAAAATAAAAAAATATTGAGGTAAATGTTTTACAAACTCTTACAAATGGACGTGAATGAACTAAAAGTAGACACATATTAATGCGCATTTATTTCGCCTGACCAAGTGATCGTCCACTACCTGTTCAGTTTGTGTTCTTACATTGTCTCAATTCTGTATCTCGTTCTCTCTCTTGTTTACTCTTTCGTTAACTAGTTGGCTCTCATTGACGATGGCGTCTAAGGTTAGCTGTAATAAAAAGAGAAGTCGTAAGCCTCTTGCTTTAAGTGCCAAGTTAGAGGATGATGGTGTGCCATTCTGATTTTATTCAATAAACACCCTGCCACTCACCTCTCACACATTAATATTAATATTTTAAGGTAAGTAATAAGTGTACTCTGTGTGTATCATACCTTTTAATTGCCTTTATTACACAGCATCACAAGCCAGCACTATCCTAAACAATGCTAAAAGTCTATCAGTACTTAACTACAACATCAGGTCCTTAAGCAAACACTATGATGACCTCCTGGCACTCCTTGAATCACTAAAGACACCCTTCTCCTGCATTATTCTTACTGAGACCTGGCTTAAGCAGGACACAATAGATATCTACCCTCTACCAGGATACACAGCAATTCACAACTGCAGACCATACCAAGTTGGGGGTGGTATTGCAATCTATTACTCTAACCAATTATCTTGTATTAGCACCACTTACTTTAGTGATGAATATGGGGAATACATTTTTGCTAATTTTACTGTAAAAAACCTTAAGACACCTATAACAATCGGTGCCATTTACCGGATACCCCACACAAACATCCCAAATTTCAGTGAGAAATTAAAGGCACTAATAACAAACAGACAAATGAATAAGCACCACCTTCTCTTAGCTGGAGACTTCAACATCAACCTTGGCCTGCTAGATGATCAGCCTGTAACTGATTTCATCAACAATATGAACAACACACTTCTCATACCAACAATAACTAAACCAACCAGGCTCACTCAGACAAGTGCAACCATAATAGACCACATATGGACCAATATACTAGCCCCCCTTAAATCAGGGATAATCACAGATAGCACTACAGACCACTACCCTACCTTCCTCCTGACAAACATAAGTAAACCACCACTTGAATACTACAAAGTTTCATGTAGACTCCATGACGAGGCCTCAATAAGGAAGTTCACAGCTGACCTAGAGACTGTTGACTGGCCTACAGAATTCTCCAAGGCCAATGGTATTGATGACTGGACAGACATTTTTCTTAACAAATTACTTAGACTATACAACAAACATTGTCCTATAAAAACGAAACATCACAAACAAACGGCTTGGTTGCCCATGGCTAACCAGCACCATTCTGAAATCCATTGATAAGAAACACCAATATGAAAAGCAATATAGACAGGGCTTAATACACAAAGATATTCTTAACCCTTTCAGGGTCCAAGGCCCAAATCTGGAGTCACGCACCAGTGTCCAAGAATTTTCAAAAAAAAAATTTGTTATTTTTTCTTATGAAATCGTAGAGAATCTTTTTGTGAAGGTAATAAAACAAAAAGTACGAAATTTGGTGGAAAATTGACGAAATTATGCTCTCGCAAACTTTGATGTGTCAGCGATATTTACGAATCGGCGATTTTGCCGACTTTGACTCCCATTTTAGGCCAATTACATTATTGCAATCAACCAAATTCTTAGCTATTTCACTAGTATTACTTCTATTCTATCGATTGAGCACAAGAAATCGCCAAGTCAACTGTTTCAACTACAAAATAAAGTGATCGGAAATTGTTAATTTGGCCAATTTAACACAAAGTTCAAAATATTCCAATTTCAAAATAGGCTCCAGAATGAACAATGTAGGCATTCCTGGCACTAAACTAACATTTCCTCTGTTCATTAGTTATGTTTTGAGGCTTTACAAATAAATTCCATTTTGATTTTTTATTCACATAATGAATTTTTATTCACACCAAAAAATAGAAGATTTACTGTTATGCAATACTGTAATAATTGTATAAATATCATCAACATATTTGTGAATGTATATTAGACCCACCAGCTGACGTGTATTAGATGTGTGAGGTCGTTTGTTTACTCTTGAATATCGGCAAAAATTTAACATTTCTGCTAATTTGAGCTCAGTTTCAAGCCATTTCCAGTGCTAAAACCAATCAAAATCATCTCTATTTCTGTAATATGTCTTCCATTCTATCAAATGAGACCAAGAAATCGCAAATACAACTATAAAAAACATACGAAAAAACACTGCAAAGTTGCTGTTTTAATCGAAAAATCATGATTTCATTTTTTTCTCTCATTATACACAGTGTGCTGCAGGATCTGTTTTATGTGGTGCACACATACCACATAGATGTATTCTCTCATATCTAGGCCCAAATGTACCACTCACAGTTTATCAGAGTGAGCTGAGCTCATGGCGTAGATCTACGGTTTGGACCCTGAACGTAAAGCCGTAGATCTACGGGACGGACCCTGAAAGGGTTAAACACTATTCATCAGTTCTCACCAAAGAAATTAAGAAAGCCAAACAACTATACTACAGTAGATTGACAGACACAAGAGGAGATATAAAAAAGACCTGGAAAACACTCTCTCAGATTCTAGGGACCCACAAACTGAAAAAAAAACCAAGAATATTATCCTAACTAAACCTAATGAAACACCACTGCATCCCACTGACACAGCTAACAAGATAAACGACTTCTTCTCAACCATAGGATCTAATCTTGCCAATAAAATCCCATGTACCAATGCCCTTGCCGGGGACTACCTAGATGGGAATTTCCCAAATTCCTTCTATCTTGCATCAGCTGAGCCCACGGAAGTCACCGAGATTATAAAGTCACTTAAAAATAACTCAGGGAATCTGTCTCATGTCCCACCATTATTGTACAAGCGAGTGGCCCATGTCCTTTCGCATGCTATTTCATTACTTTTTTAACAAGTCACTAGAAACTAGCACCTTCCCGAAACTACTCAAGATGGCAAGGGTTACACCAATACATAAAGGTGGTGACCCTACAGATTTAAACAACTATAGGCCAATATCAAACTTACCATTGCTATCCAAAATCTTTGAGAAACTCTTGCACAGGAGACTATATTCATTTATAATGGCACAAAACATACTCAACCCCTGCCAATTTGGATTCAGGAAAAATAAAAGCACTAATGATGCAATCATAAAAATGCTAGATCTGCTTTACACAGCATTGGAAAATAAGGAATATCTACTAGGAATTTTTATTGACCTAAGAAAAGCTTTTGACACAGTAGACCACGGCATCCTACTCCACAAACTTGACCATTACAGTATAAGAGGCCATGCACTTGCATATTTCAAATCTTACCTTACTAATAGGTATCAGTATGTCACCATTAAAGACACAACATCAACAACACGGCCACTTGATACTGGAGTTCCGCAGGGAAGTGTCCTTGGTCCCCTGCTCTTCCTCATATACATCAATGATCTTCCGAACGTATCCCAACACCTGAACCCCATTCTCTTTGCTGACGACACGACTTATGTCATCTCTCACCCTAATCTTGCCACCCTGAACACCATTGTTAATGAGGAGCTGATCAAAATATAGACTTGGATGACAGCCAATAAACTTATGCTTAACACTGACAAAACCTACTATATTATGTTTGGTAGCAGAGCAGGAGTTGCGCAAATTAACATTAAGATCGACAACACTCTAATTGCTGGACATAATGAGGGCAAATTCTTAGGCCTATACCTCAACAACAACCTGAATTTCAGCACCCATATCCAACACATAACCAAAAAAGTATCCAAAACAGTTGGGATTCTCTCCAAGATACGATACTACGTGCCGCAAAATGCCCTTCTCACACGATACCACTAGCTTATTTATCCATACCTCACCTATACTATTTGTGCTTGGGGATCAACTGCAGCAACACACCTAAAGCCAATAATAACCCAACAAAAAGCCGCAGTAAGAATAATCACTAAATCCCACCCCTGGCAACACCCCCCCCCCCACTCTTCATAGATCTAAACTTACTCCCTGTTCAGTACACCCACACTTACTACTATGCAGTCGACACCTACAGGACCTTAAATTCCAATATTAACCTTGACCTAAAATGCTTTCTTGATAGTTGTGACAGAACCCACAGGCATAACACCAGACACAAACATCTCTATGACATTCCCCATGTCCGACTAAACCTTTACAAAAATTAAATGTATGTCAAAGGCCCTAAAATCTGGAACACCCTACCTGAAAACTCTAGAACTGCAGACACATTCATCACCTTCAAAACTACCATTAGAAAACATCTTATCTCCCTGATCCACCCCGTCAACTAACTACACGAATACCACCTGGTGGTTCACACTTACACTCACTCACCCATTTGACCATAAACAGAAATATCAATCTCAATCTTAAAATAATGAATCCTAACTAGTCATAAGTTGGCCTGTGATACTCCAATACTGAAACTATGTACTGTGCCAAAACAAAAGCATTCACATTGCTAAACTCACAAACTAGTATTTAGTCACTTAGCCATAATACCAACTTACCTCATAATTTGTAATATTTTAAATTTAAGAATTAATCTTAGTCTGCCCGAAATGCCTAGCCATGCTAGGTGTTCTAGTGGTACACACTGTAATTATTATTTTATTACATGTAAACCACACAATAACCAAATTCTGTAAACTCAGCATTGTAATCCTTATAGAGAATAAACTTTGAATTTGAATTTGAATTTATTGTGTTTTTAATGCCTATTTATATTGCTAACTTAATATAAGTTAGTGTAAACTTGTTGTCTGGCATTTATTGCATATTTTATGTGTGCTCTGATAATAATACTTGTGGAGCTGTGTGGTAGCTGGGTGGAGGGACAACATTACGTTTTCTCTGCTCAGCCATCAGAGAAAGTGTTTATGAATCTGCGTTTGGCCCAGCCACTCCCTCACTCCGCTTTTGTTTACAATTTTCGGCATGAATTATTCATTACTTCTACCTTCGTTTATGATGGCATCTAAAGGTAGTTATTAGAAATGATTAAATTCAGTGAACAAGGCATGTCGATGTTAATAATATGGCTCTGGGCCACAGTGTAGGTAGCCGGTAGGTGTAGCCCAGGCGGGCTACACCTACTGGCTACCTACACTGACTTTCTACAAATAAATACTTACTCACCTCTCTTCCTATATTAAGACTACACATATTTTAAGGTAAATAATGAGTGTACTGTATGTGTATTTTACCTCTCTGGGATGTTTTAAATATCGTATGTTAAGTATGAGACAGAGAGCCAGTGCTACCTACACCTGGGTACCTGCACCTGACTTCCTACAAATAAGTAGTACTACTCACCTCTCTCCCTACATTAAGATTACAAATACTTTAAGATAAGTAATGAATTTACTGTGAATGTATTTTACTTTGTGTGTTTTTAATGCCTAGTTCTGTTACTAACTTAATATAATTTGGTGTAAACTTGTTGTCTGGCATTTATATGCATTTATAAATGGAAAAAAATAGCATTCTGCCTTTTGGCGATGTGGGGCCCTACTGTATATATATATATATATATATATATATATATATATATATATATATATATATATATATATATATATATATATATATATATCTTCTTTCTTTCAACATACCGGCCGTATCCCACCGACGCGGGGTGGCCCAAAAGGAAAAACAAAAGCTTCTCCTTTTAAATTTAGTAATATATACAGGAGAAGGGGTTACTAGACCCTTGCTCCTGGCATTTTAGTCGCCTCTTACAACACGCATGGCTTACGGAGGAAGAATTCTGTTCCACTTCCTCATGGAGATAAGAGGAAATAAACAAGAACAAGAACTAGAAAGAAAATAGAAGAAAACCCAGAGGGGTATGTATATATACGCTTGTACATGTATGTGTAATGTGACCTAAGTGTAAGTAGAAGTAGCAAGACGTACCTCAAATCTTGCATGTTCATGAGGCAGAAAAAAGGACACCAGCAATCCTACCATCATATAAAACAATTACATGCTTTCATTTTACACTCACTTGGCAGGACGATAGTACCTCCCTGGGCGGTTGCTGTCTACCAACCTATATATCTTTCTCTTTCTTTCAACACACCGGCCGCATCCCACCAAGGCAGGGTGGCCCAAAAAGAAAAACAAACGTTTCTCTTTTTAAATTTAGTAATTTATACAGGAGAAGGGGTTACTAGCCCCTTGCTCCCAGCATTTTAGTCGCCTCTTACAACACGCATGGCTTACGGAGGAAGAATTCTGTTCCACTTCCCCATGGAGGTGTGTGTGTGTATATATATATATATATATACATGTATATATATATATATATATATATAATATATATATATATATATTATATATTATATATATATATTATATATATATATATATATATATATATATATATATATATATATATATATATATATATATATATATATACATGTATATATATATTTATGGTAGTAGGTTGGTAGACAGCAACCACCCAGGGAGGTACTACCGTCCTGCCAAGTGAGTGTAAAACGAAAGCCTGTAATTGTTTTACATGATGGTAGGATTGCTGGTGTCCTTTTTTTCTGTCTCATAAACATGCAAGATTTCAGGTATGTCTTGCTACTTCTACTTAAACTTAGGTCACACTACACATACATGTACAAGCATATATATGTATGTATATATACACATCCCTCTGGGTTTTCTTCTATTTTCTTTCTAGTTCTTGTTGTTGTTTATTTCCTCTTATCTCCATGGGGAAGTGGAACAGAATTCTTCCTCCGTAAGCCATGCGTGTTGTAAGAGGCGACTAAAATGCCAGGAGCAAGGGGCTAGTAACCCCTTCTCCCGTATAAATTACTAAATTTAAAAAGAGAAACTTTCGTTTTTCTTTTTGGGCCACCCTGCCTTGGTGGGATACGGCCGGTTTGTTGAAAAAAAAAAAAGAAAAAAAAAAAAAAAAAAAAAAAATATATATATATATATATATATATATATATATATATATATATATATATATATATTATATATTATATATATATATTATATATATATATATATATATATATATATATATATATATATATATATATATATATATATATATACATGTATATATATAATTTATGGTAGTAGGTTGGTAGACAGCAACCACCCAGGGAGGTACTACCGTCCTGCCAAGTGAGTGTAAAACGAAAGCCTGTAATTGTTTTACATGATGGTAGGATTGCTGGTGTCCTTTTTTCTGTCTCATGAACATGCAGGATTTCAGGTACGTCTTGCTACTTCTACTTACACTTAGGTCACACTACACATACATGTACAAGCGTATATATACATTCCCCTCTGGGTTTTCTTCTCTTTTCTTTCTAGTTCTTGTTCTTGTTTATTTCCTCTTATCTCCATAGGGAAGTGGAACAGAATTCTTCCTCCGTAAGCCATGCGTGTTGTAAGAGGCGACTAAAATGCTGGGAGCAAGGGGCTAGTAACCCCTTCTCCTGTATATATTACTAAATTTGAAAGGAGAAACTTTCGTTTTTCCTTTTGGGCCACCCCGCCTCGGTGGGATACGGCCGGTGTGTTGAAAGAAAGAAAGATACATATATATATATATATATATATATATATATATATATATATATATATATATATATATATATATATATAAGATTCCTTGTAAAATTTGCGATAAAGTTTATTACGGTCAAACTGGTAAAAATCTCGAACTAAGATTAAAACAACATAAATATAGCATTAGAACTGGACAAGATTCCAATGCTCTATTTATTCATGTAAGAGATTTTAACCATCCAATTGATTTTCAAAAAGTTGAGAAAGTAGTATCAAGCAAGTCCATGGTCGACAGGAATATAATTGAATCTTGTTTCATAAAAAGCCGTTTTGACAATAATATGAATATTTCCTTTGGTTTATATAAATTAGATCCATTTATAATTAATAGAATTTGGGAAGAATTTAATAATACACTGGACAAATAAATAGCTTGGGGGTGAGTTGTGCAAAGGACCTATCCAAGTTGGCTCGCCGCGCGTCACGTGTTTAACCGTTGTGGGATCTGATAGTGAGGTGCTGGCCGGATCCCTTATATAGCTTCCTTGGATGCTTCACTTTCATAGTTCCTTGATAATGTGAGTAGTCACGAAAGCGCTTGGAATTTCTCTATTCTTTCAGAGTGGTTGTTTTGCGCATATATATATATATATATATATATATATATATATATATATATATATATATATATATATATATATATATATAAACACACACACACCTGACGATCTGTTGGAGTGTGACCAGGGTAATATTTAGTGAAGGGATTCAGGGAAACCGGTTATTTTCTTATAGTCGGACTTGAGTCCTGGAAATGGGAAGTACAATGCCTGCACTTTAAAGGAGGGGTTTGGGATATTGGCAATTTGGAGGGATATGTTGTGTATCTTTATACGTATATGCTTCTAAACTGTTGTATTCTGAGCACCTCTGCAAAAGCAGTGATAATGTGTGAGTGTGGTGAAAGTGTTGAATGATGATGAAAGTATTTTCTTTTTGGGGATTTTCTTTCTTTTTTGGGTCACCCTGCCTCGGTGGGAGACGACCAACTTGTTGAAAAAAAAAATATATATATATATATATATATATATATTTATATATATGTATATATATATATATATATATATATATATATATATATATATATATATATATATATATATACAGTGGACCCCCGCTTAACGATCACCTCCGAATGCGACCAATTATGTAAGTGTATTTATGTAAGTGCGTTTGTACGTGTATGTTTGACGGTCTGAAATGGACTAATCTACTTCACAATATTCCTTAAAGGAAAAAATTCGGTCAGTACTGGCACCTGAACATACTACTGGAATGAAAAAAGTTCGTTAACCGGGGGACCACTGTATATATATATATTATATATATATATATATATATATATATATATATATATATATATATATATATATATATATATATATATATTATATATAATATATATATATATATATATATATATATATATATATATATATATATATATATATATATATATATATATATATATATATATATATATATATATATATATATATATATATATATATATATATATATATATATATATATATATATATATATATATATATATATATATATATATATATATATATATATATATATATATATATATAGATATATATATATATATGTATATATATATATATATATATATATATATATATATATATATATATATATATATATATATATATATGTATATATATATGTATATATATATGTATATATATATATATATGTATATATATATATATATATATATATATATATATATATATATATATATATATATATATATATACAGTGGACTCCCGCATAACGATCACCTCCGAATGCGACCAATTATGTAAGTGTATTTATGTAAGTGCGTTTGTACGTGTATGTTTGGGGGTCTGAAATGGACTAATCTACTTCACAATATTCCTTATGGGAACAAATTAGGTCAGTACTGGCACCTGAACATACTTCTGGAGTGAAAAAATATTGTTAACCGGGGGTCCACTGTATATATATATATATATATATATATATTATATATATTTTTTTTTTCAACAAGTTGGCCATCTCCCAGGTAGTAGGTTGGTAGACAGCAACTGCCCAGGGAGGTACTACCGTTCTGCCAAGTGAGTGTAAACCGAAAGCCTGTAATTGTTTTACATGATGGTAGTATTGCTGGTGTCCATTTTTCTGTCTTATAAACATGCAAGGTTTCAGGTACGTCTTGCTACTTCTGCTTACACTTAGGTCACACTACACATGTACAAGCATATATATACACACACCCCTCTGGGTTTTCTGCTATTTTCATTCTAGTTCTTGTTCTTGTTCTTGTTTATTTCCTCTTATCTCCATGGGGAAGTGGAACAGAATTCTTCCTCCGTAAGCCATGCGTGTTGTAAGAGGCGACTAAAATGCTGGGAGCAAGGGGCTAGTAATCCCTTCTCCTGTATAAATTACTAAATTTAAAAAGAGAAACTTTTGTTTTTCTTTTTGGGCCACCCTGCCTCGGTGGGATACGGCTGGTTTGTTGAAAGAAGAAAGAAAGAATATATATATATATATATATATATATATATATATATATATATATATATATATATATATATATATATATATATATATGTATATTATATATATTTTTTTTTTTCAACAAGTTGGCCATCTCCCAGGTAGTAGGTTGGTAGACAGCAACTGCCCAGGGAGGTACTACCGTTCTGCCAAGTGAGTGTAAACCGAAAGCCTGTAATTGTTTTACATGATGGTAGTATTGCTGGTGTCCATTTTTCTGTCTTATAAACATGCAAGGTTTCAGGTACGTCTTGCTACCTCTACTTACACTTAGGTCACACTACACATACATGTACAAGCATATATATACACACACCCCTCTGGGTTTTCTTCTATTTTCTCTCTAGTTCTTGTTCTTGTTTATTTCCTCTTATCTCCATTGGGAAGTGGAACAGAATTCTTCCTCCATAAGCCATGTGTGTTGTAAGAGGCGACTAAAATGCCGGGAGCAAGGGGCTAGTAACCCCTTCTCCCGTATAAATTACTAAATTTAAAAAGAGAAACATTTGTTTTTCTTTTTGGGCCACTTCACCTTGGTGGGATATAGCCGGTGTGTTGAAAGAAGAAGAAATATATATATATATATATATATATATATATACAGTGGACCCCCGGTTAACGATTTTAATCCGTGCAAGAGGGCTCATCGTTATGCGAAATAATCGTTATGCGAATCAATTTTCCCCATAAGAAATAATGGAAATAAAATTAATCCGTGCAAGACGCCCAAAAGTATGAAAAAAAATTTTTTTACCACATGAAATGTTAATTTTAATACACACAAACTGAAAAAGGCATGCACAATTAAATGACACTTACTTTTATTGAAGATCTGGTGATGATTGATGGGATGGGAGGAGGGAGAGCAATATCTTCTTACTGTTTAGAAGGGGAATCCCCTTCCATTAGGACTTGAGGTAGTAAGTCCTTTTCTGGGGTTACTTCCCTTCTTCTTTTAATGCCACTAGGGCCAGCTTCAGAGTCACTGGACTTCTTTCGCACAAGATATCTGTCCATAGTGGCCTGTACCTCTCGTTCCTTTATGACTTGCCTAAAGTGTTTCACAACATTGTCAGTGTAATAATCACCAGCACGGCTTGCAATAGCTGTGTGAGGGTGATTTTCATCCATGAAGGTTTGCACTTCAAGCCACTTAGCACAGATTTCCTTAATCTTTGAAGTAGGCAACTTTCTTCAATTCTCTCTCCCCTCCTCCGAGCAATTTCCTCAGGTCTGGCTTCTTGCTGTTGAATTGATCTAGCAGCTCATCAGTGGTTAGTTCTTCATTGTCCTCCTCCACCAACTCTTCCACATCATCCCCACTAACCTCCAACCCCAAGGACTTTCCCAATGCCACAATGGATTCCTCAACTGGCACAGGATTCTCAGGGTTAGCCTCAAACCCTTCAAAATCCCTTTTGTCTACACATTCTGGCCACAGTTTCTTCCAAGCAGAGTTCAAGGTCCTCTTTGTCACTTCCTCCCCAAGCCTTACCTATAAGGTTTACACAATTGAGGATGTTAAAGTGATCTCTCCAAACCTCTCTTAGAGTCAGTTGAGTTTCTGAGGTCATTACAAAGCACCTTTCAAACAGAGCTTTTGTGTACAGTTTCTTGAAGTTGGAAATAACCTGCTGGTCCATGGGCTGCAGGAGAGGAGTGGTATTAGGAGGCAAAACTTCACCTTAATGAAGCTCATGTCCCCATAAAGTCGCTCTGACCGTCTGTAGGATGACCAGGGGCATTGTCTAACACCAGGAGGCACTTAAGTTCTAATTTCTTTTCAGTTAGGTAATTTTTCACATTGGGGGCAAATGCATGGTGTAACCAGTTATAGAAAAAATTCCCTAGTGACCCATGCCTTACTGTTTGCCCTCCACAGCACACACAAATTATCCTTGAGGACATTCTTTTGCCTGAGCGCTCCTGGGAGTTTCAGAGTGATACACTAATAGGCTTCACTTTGCAATCACCAGTAGCATTGGCACACATCAACAAAGTAAGCCTGTCTTTCATAGGCTTATGTCCTGGGAGTGCCTTTTCCTCCTGAGTAATGTAGGTCCTGCTTGGCATTTTCTTCCAGAACAGGCCTGTTTCATCACAATTAAACACTTGTTCAGGTTTCAGTCCTTCAGTTTCTATGTACTCCTTGAATTCCTGCACATATTTTTCAGCCGCTTTGTGGTCGAACTGGCAGCCTCACCATGCCTTATCACACTATGGATGCCACTACGCTTCTTAAATCTCTCAAACCAACCTTTGCTGGCCTTAAATTCACTCACATCATCACTAGTTGCAGGCATTTTTTTAATTAAATCGTCATGCAACTTCCTAGCCTTTTCACATATGATCGCTTGAGAGACGTATCTCCTGCTATCTGTTTTTCATTTATCCACACCAATAAGAGTCTCTCAACATCTTCCATCAATTGCGATCTTTGTTTGAAAAACACAGTTGAACCTTTGGCAAGAACAGCTTCCTTGATTGTCTTTCTGGTGCCCACAATAGTAGCGATGGTTGATTGGGGTTTCTTGTACAGCTTGACTAGGATCGGCACTATCGCACTCCACTTTCATACTTATCAATTATCTCTTTCTTCATCTCTATAGTAATTCTTACCCTTTGAGGTGTAGGGTTGGCATCAGAAGCTTTCTTGGGGCCCATGGTCACTTATTTTCCAGAAACAGCACCGAAAATACTGTAATAATTGAAATATTCGAGTGTATGCTTGGATGTTACCGCGAGGCTGGCTGGTAAACAATGGGACGGAGCGGCACATGTGAGGCTGGCTGAGGGCACATTGGGCGCGTCTCGGACGAAATCGGTATGCGGGAAGGGTTTTTAATCGGTATGCAGGGCAAAAATTTTCCGATAAAAGTAATCGCGATTATGAAAAAATCGCTATCGCGATGCCATCGTTATCTTGGGGGTCCACTGTATATATATATATATATATATATATATATATATATATATATATATATATATATATATATATATATATATATATATATATATAATACACACACACACACACACACATTTATTTGGTCTATGTCCATTGGCTTTCCCATGCCCAGAGGTTTTCATTTTTCTTATTTCTATATAAATGTCAGTGTAAATCAGCTTTGAGTGGTATGCATGGTTGTTTTATTAGAATATGAAGTGTTGGGCGTGGGTGATCTCATAAGTGTGAATTTATACTGGTAGAAATGGGGTCACCGTATAAGAGAAATTTTGCAAAAAAGCAAAGCCACATAAAGCAAGGGAACCCTCTTCTTGTTTAATACAGTACCAATTTGTTTGTGAAAAGTTCAGTTTCTTTTCTAAGGTATCATCAACTAGTTAATTAATTGCACTAAGCTGCTTATGTCAAATATTAACTTAAAGCATATCTTAAATATTTACTTTTTATTAGGATGATCCATTTAAAACCAAAACGGGTGGGATGCTGGATTTAAACCAAGTGAAGAATGCCAAGAAGACAGATGATGCCTATGACACAGGAATTGGAACGTCATTTTCTGCTGAAACTAACAGAAGAGATGAAGATGCAGAAATGTAAGGTTCCCAGGTTATAATTACTTACACATAATGGGGCTGTGATGATTCATATGATTAGTACTTATGCTTCAAAGATGGGCATACAGTACTGTAGTACTCTATTTTTTGCCTTGTTTGTTGTCTTCTTTTCCCTGCTTCATGGTTTCTGGATATCGTGTGAGTGCCTCTTTCACATTCATTTTAATTCTTAATGTGTAGCTATAAGCTTCCCACTCCCCGGAAGAGATCTTCTCTATAATATAATTAAACGGTGAATGAAGCTTCACTACTATAATCTACTTCACTATTATAAAATTTTTCTTCACAGGCTATGGTGATGAAACAGTGGAATGGGATGTAAGGGATAGTATATTATGTAAGGAGCCCTTGGGATCAAACTGACAACCTAACTCTTGCAGATCCACAACTATATCAAATTTATCACAGAGTATACATAAGATTTGTATGTCAGTAGCTCAAGTTGTTCCTTATCACAGACATAAACACACATTAGTGAGTACACTTACATCTTCATACAATCCACATCACAGACACACATGCTTTTGTGTGTGTAAGAGAAGAAATGGCAAGTCAAAGTCACTCTCAAAATTGGGGAGAGGGGGAAATGAAGGAAGCAGCTGGGAATGATAAAGGATGGCCAAAAGACCCAACTGAGAGAGGAGTTTGAGGGAAGGTTCAATTCCCTTTAGAGAGAAACCTTAGCAATTTGCAATGAAGCAAGAGATAAAAATCACAGAACAGACTAAAATGCTGTATTGATATTGCTCCCAGTGTCCATTTTTTAACAGTTTCTTCTGAATATTTTTCTGAAGGTAATGTCACCAAAAGTATGTAATTTAATGGAAAACTTGTGGAATTACACAAGAGCAGAGTTAATGCTCTGGGCACATTGCATGCATCGGTGATTTTGCCAACTTTGAGTCCTATTTAAGTCAGTTTCATTACTCCATTTGACCAGATTCTTAGCTGTTTCACTGGTACTCGAGGGAATTGATAAAGTAGATGTGGATAGGCTGTTTGAGAGGCGAGAAATAGGAACTCTTTGACACTACTAGAAGTTAAAGTCACAGATGAGCCACAGGACTGTTAAGAAATATTTCTTCAGTCTCAAGAGTAGTTGGGAAATGGAATGATCTTCATGAGAAAGTGGTGGAGGCAGGCTCCATACATAGTTTTAAGAGCAGGCACAATAGGTCCCACAAGGCCCTAGGGCCCAGGGACAGAATAGGATAGGGCCTTGTGGGCCTTATCCTATTCCGTCACATAAAGGAGTGAATCTGAAGAGTGGCAAGAGGCAGGGTCAGAATCTGAGAATTGACCACTGCAGCCACATATGGTGAGCACACAATAGCTCTCAGGTAACAGCATTTAGGAAAATATCTGCCTTGCATTTTAGAATCTGGTGAAGGTGGTCCATTATTGAAGTAAAGGAAATAATTTTGGGAATATTGTGGACTAAAATCCCTTTAAGGGAGGTGCCTAGATGCCAATGAAGGGCTCTTGAACCAAGGAACTAGTTATCCTTTCTTTCCTTAGACTGAACTTGATTACCTTCGAGTTCCCAGGCACTATGACCACTATGGGTTAGCAATTCCACATTACTGTTAAAAACATATGCCAATTATTGTCACTACACAACAAACAGGTTAAAAAATTAAAATCAGTACAATACTTCAGTTTGTAGGTATTAATGTTTGAATACTAAATTATTTTAATTTACTATGTAAGTTATAAAGGACAATGTATTTTTTGTGTATGTATCATTAAATCTGGTGAAAAACTTTATTTCTGCATATGTAATTTTTTTTTTTTTTTTTTTTAGGCAAAAGTACATTGAAGAAAATCTAGCTAAGCGGAAGGGCATTCAATCTGAGGAGAACCCAGAGGAGCAGCAACGATACCAAACATTAGAGGAAGCAGCACTGCATGCCGTTCCTGATATTTTGCGTGAATCCACTAGCAAAAGAAGTGAAGAAATGTTGAGCAATCAGGTAAATCAGTTAGACAACTGTTATCATTGAGAAAGTCATTGAATGCAAGCATTGTTAATTAAAAAAAAAAAAGCTAGTTTACTAATGTAGGCATTAACCCTTAAACTGTGTCCAATGTTCTAGTATGCAGCTGACGACTATGTGTCCAACGTACTAGTGTGCATAATTTTTCATACCCTCAAACCTGCCACCTACCAATATTTTTGACCATAGTACAACATCTTTGGGTCTTCTACAATTTCTTCATACCTCTGAAAAAATCTAAGGCCAGGAGGGTCTACACAGTGCATCATAGTTAACTACACAGGTTACAGTATATGTCCAATGTACTAGTATGCCTAACTATCAAAAGTAAACAGTGAAATCAGAAGTTGTTGTTCCACCACCAACTTCCCTACCAGCAAACAGGGTGTGGAAGTTGCATGAAGATGACTTATTCATTTTAGATTTATTACTATTTCATGATTCTAATGAATTCAGTCAGCAAGCACTATAAGTAGATTTAACTCAGGATAACCCAGCCAAGTCAAACAATGCGACTTATTTCCATGTTTTGATGAGTATTGTACCTTGAAACAATTGTAATATTAACCCTTTGACTGTCGCGGTCGTATATATACGTCATAGGAGATACTGTGTTTATGTATCTATATGCATAAATTCTAGTGGCTTCAAATCAAGCAGGAGAAAGCTGGTAGGCCCACATGTGAGAGAATGGGTCTCCATGGTCAGTGTGCACCATATAAAAAATCGGGGAGCCAGTGGTGCATTGTGGGAATACCATTTCAGTCGTCCTTTTTCAGCATGTCTAGCCGGTAAGAAATATGTGACTCCCCAGCAAATCTGGGACTCTTCTCTTCCCAAGTGATGCTCTAACACAGATGGAAGAGTCATTGAAGATCAATTTCATGATTTCGAGGAGTTTGAGACCAAAAGCAATGGAGGAGGAGGAGGAGGAAGAAGAAGAGGAGGAGGAAGAAGAAGAGGAGGAGGAGGAAGAAGAGGAGGAGGAGGAAGAAGAGGAGGAGGAAGAAGAGGAGGAGGAAGGAAGGAGGAAGAGGAAGGAAGGAGGAAGAAGGAGGGAGGAGGAGGAAGGAGGGAGGAGGAGGAAGGAGGGAGGAGGTGGAAGGAGGGAGGAGAAGGAAGGAGGGAGGAGGAGGGAGGGAGGAGGAGGGAGGAGGAGGAAGGAGGAGGAAGGAAGAAGAAGGAGGAAGGAAGAAGGAGGAAGGAAGAAGAAGAAGAAGAAGAGGAGGAGGAAGAATAGGAAGAAGAGGAATAATAATAATAATAATAATACCTAATAATAATAATATATAATAATATATAATAATATGTTCCCTTGAGGCATGAAAACAGTTCACCCCATGACAGTGACAAGATAAGGGGAGATAACATCTGATAAGAGCTGACCTTTGATGAGCATAAACGAGGGTGGAGGGAGGGGGGCAGCTGTCCATATGTCAAGAGCCAGGAGGAGGAGGAGGAGGAGGAGAAGGAGAAGGAGAAGGAGGAGGAGAAGGAGAAGAGGGAGGAGGAGGAGGAGGAGAAGGAGAAGGAGGAGGAGAAGGAGAAGGAGGAGGAGGAGGAGAAGAAGGAGAAGGAGAAGGAGGAGGAGGAGAAGGAGAAGAAGGAGGAGGAGAAGGAGGAGAAGGAGGAGAAGGAGAAGGAGAAGGAGAAGAAGGAGGAGAAGGAGAAGAAGGAGGAGGAGAAGGAGGAGGAGAAGGAGAAGAAGGAGGAGGAGAAGGAGAAGAAGGAAGAGGAGAAGGAGAAGAGGGAGGAGGAGAAGGAGAAGAGGGAGGAGGAGAAGGAGGAGGAGGAGGAGAAGAAGAAGAAGGAGGAGGAGGAGGAAGAGGAGGAGGAGGACGAGGAGGAGGAGGAGGAGGAGAAGACGGCGACGAACAAACATTTGTCTGTCTGTCTATTTGTCTGTCTGCCAAGCTCCCTGTCTATCTGTTTAGCTCTGTCTCAGAGAGAGCCACAAGACTGTGTCATCATCATGTTTACTCACATCTTCAAGCAGAGTATAGCACTTTGTCTGGATTTTTTGGGTTATCCTAGGTAATTTACACTATTTATACTTGTATTTATGTGTACCTGTGAGACAGAGATAGACAGAGAGAAAGAGAGAGACAGATTGAAAGAGATAGAATGAGGGAGAAAGATAATTAGATAGAATGGAGGGGAAGCAGCATCCGACCCCATTGTTTTGACAGGCGGTAGGGGGAGTGAGTAATGAGACAATATGTCATTTTGACAGCTGCGGACTCCTGACTCAAAACAATTATAAGCCACACACTCGCACCCAAGACAAGCTTGCTGAATGGTGATAATAGCAGTTTTATGAAAGTATCTAGTGACTATATATGTGTATATATATTATAGAAACCAGAAGCAAGAAGGGAAGGCAGGAATGAAGGAAGGACTAGATGAAAGGAAGGAAAAAAGTAAGGAAGGACAGATGAAGGAATGTAGGAAGAGAGGTTGAATGCCCTCCAGGTAGCCTCCAGGTAGGAAAGGAATGAAGGAAATTAAGAAGGAAGGAATGATGACACACGACCATTTACCTAGGATAACTACATAACACAACTGCCTGCTAATACTTTGAAGAAAACTGCTCAGACGAGGTGTTTTGTCTTTGCACATAAAAAAAAACTTCCACAAAAATGCACACACACTGATTTTATGTGTGAGGAGTGTAAAACACCACTGTGTATGACACCATGTTTTATGTGTGAGGAGTGTAAAACACCACTGTGTATGACACCATGTTTTATGTGTGAGAGTGTAAAACACCATTGTGTATGACACCATGTTTTATGTGTGAGGAGTGTAAAACACCACTGTGTATGACACCATGTTTTATGTGTGAGGAGTGTAAAACACCACTGTGTATGACACCATGTTTTATGTGTGAGGAGTGTAAAACACCACTGTGTATGACACCATGTTTTATGTGTGAGGAGTGTAAAACACCACTGTGTATGAGAACATGTTTCAAAGAGTTCCACAAGCTGCAGAACTTCTAGGAGTATGTTCAGTGACTGTATATTGGTATATATATTATAGAACAATAGTAATAAAAAAATTTTTGCATTGTTTGTTTTTGTAAACAAGTTTTGTAAACAATATATTGATAATTATGTTTGTACTCACCTATTTGTGGTTGCAGGGGTCGAGTCTTAGCTCCTGGCCCCGCCTCTTCACCGGTTGCTACTGGGCCCTCTCTCTCCCCGCTCCATGAGCTTTATCAAACCTCGTCTTAAAACTGTGTATGGTTCCTGCCTCCACTACGTCATTTTCTAGGCTATTCCACTGCCTTACAACTCTATGACTGAAGAAATACTTCCTAATATCTCTCTGACTCATTTGTGTCTTCAACTTCCAATTGTGGCCTCTTGTTTCTGTGTCCCCTCCCTGGAACATCCTGTCTTTGTCCACCTTGTCTATTCCACGCAGTATTTTATATGTCATTATCATGTCTCCCCTGACCCTCCTGTCCTCCAGTGTCGTCAGGCCGATTTCCCTTAATCTTTCTTCATAGGACATTCCCCTTAGCTCTGGAACTAACCTTGTCGCAAACCTTTGTACTTTCTCTAGTTTCTTGACGTGCTTTATCAAGTGCGGGTTCCAAACAGGTGCTGCATACTCCAGTATGGGCCTGACATACACGGTGTACAGTGTCTTGAACGATTCCTTACTAAGGTATCGGAATGCTGTTCTCAGGTTTGCCAGGCGCCCATATGCTGCAGCAGTTATCTGGTTGATGTGTGCTTCCGGAGACATGCTCGGTGTTATACTCACCCCAAGATCTTTCTCCTTGAGTGAGGTTTGCAGTCTTCGGCCACCTAGCCTATACTCGGTCTGTGGTCTTCTGTGCCCTTCCCCTATCTTCATGACTTTGCATTTGGCAGGATTAAATTCGAGAAGCCATTTGCTGGACCAGGTGTCCAGTCTGTCCAGGTCTCTTTGAAGTCCTGCCTGGTCCTCATCAGATTTAATTCTCCTCATTAACTTTGCATCATCTGCAAACAGGGACACTTCTGAGTCTAACCCTTCCATCATGTCGTTCACATATACCAAAAATAGCACTGGTCCTAGGACCGACCCCTGTGGGACCCCGCTCGTCACAGGTGCCCACTGTGATACATCATTACATACCATGACTCGTTGTTGTCTCCCTGTCAGGTATTCTCTGATCCATTGCAGTGCCCTTCCTGTTATATGCGCCTGATGCTCTAGCTTCTGCACTAATCTCTTTTGAGGAACTGTGTCAAAGGCCTTCTTGCAGTCCAAGAAGATGCAATCAACCCACCCCTCTCTCTCGTGTCTTACTTCTGTTATTTTATCATAAAACTCCAGAAGGTTTGTGACACAGGATTTGCCTTCCATGAATCCGTGCTGGTTGGCATTTATACTCTTGTTCCGTTCCAGGTGCTCCACCACTCTCCTCCTGATAATCTTCTCCATAATTTTGCATACTATACACGTCAATGACACAGGTCTATAGTTTAGTGCCTCTTTTCTGTCTCCTTTTTTAAAAATGGGAACTACATTTGCCGTCTTCCATACCTCAGGTAGTTGCCCAGTTTCCAGGGACGTGTTGAAGATTGTGGTAAGTGGCACGCACAACATATCTGCTCCCTCTCTAAGGACCCACGGGGAGATGTTGTCCGGTCCCATTGCCTTTGAGGTATCGATGTCCCTTAGCAGTTTCTTCACCTCCTCCTCATCTGTATGTATGTCGTCCAACACTTGTTGGTGTATTCCTTGCTGGTGTCCCCATCTGGTCTGTCCCCCCAGAGTCCTTCCTGACTCTACTGTAAATACTTCCTTAAATCTCGTGTTGAGCTCCTCACATACCTCTTGATCGTTTCTTGTGAGTTCTCCACCTTCTTTCTTCAGCCTTATCACCTGGTCCTTGACTGTTGTCTTCCTCCTAATGTGGCTATACAGCAGTTTCGGGTCAGATTTGACTTTCGATGCTATGTCGTTTTCATACTGTCGCTGGGCCTCCCTCCTTATCTGTGCATACTCGTTTCTGGCTCTTCTACTAATCTCCTTGTTTTCCTGGGTCCTATGCCTCCTGTACCTTTTCCATTCTCTGTTGCACTTAGTTTTTGCCTCCCTACACCTTCGGGTAAACCAAGGACTCGTTTTGGTCTTCCTATTATTTCTGTTTCCCTTGGGAACAAAACTTTCCTCTGCCTCCTTGCACTTTGTTGCCACATATTCCATCATCTCGTTTACTGATTTTCCTACCATTTCTCTGTCCCACTGAACCTCCTGCAGGAAGTTTCTCATACCTGTGTAGTCCCCCCTTTTATAGTTTGGCCTGACCCCTTCAGTTCCTGTTACCTTCTCCACTTGTAACTCTACTATATAATCAAAACTCAGCACCACATGATCGCTAGCTCCAAGGGGCCTCTCGTAAGTGATGTCCTCAATGTCTGAACTGCTCAGGGTGAACACAAGATCCAGTCTTGCTGGCTCATCCTCCCCTCTCTCTCTGGTTGTGTCCCTGACAAGTTGATGCATGAGGTTTTCAAGTACCACATCCATCATCTTGGCTCTCCATGTTTCGGGACCCCCATGTGGCTCCAGGTTTTCCCAGTTGATCTCCCTGTGGTTGAAATCGCCCATTACCAGTAACTTTGCTCTGCTCGAGTGAGCTCTTCTTGCCACCTCAGCCAGTGTGTCCACCATCACCCTGTTGTTTTCTTTGTACTCCTCTCTTGGCCTCCTGCAGTTCTGTGGTGGGTTATACATCACTCCAATGACTACTTTATGTTCTCCGGACTGAATTGTACCTACAATGTGTGCTTATTGTGTTGTATACAACGAGTGTATATATGTACATTGCACCTTACTTTGGTCTCACAGGCCACATAAGTTATGTGAAAAAATAAAATAGTGAAAAAAACAACAAACCTTCAAATACTACAAGTAAACTAAAGTTTACGGGTGAGCGGCAGTCGCCGCTGTTGCCATACGCGGCTCATTTTCTGCAAACTTCATGCCTCTATATCTCGGTAAGTACTGATGGGAAAAATTTTTTGGGGGGACTAAAAGAATCAGAAAAATAATCTTAACATTTTCATAAGAAAAAAATAATTTTTTTTTTCGAATATTTTGCGACACCATTTTCAGGATTGGGCCCTTCGACAGTCAAAGGGTTAAATGATTTTTGTTGTATTTTTTACAATAGTCTGGAAGGTACACAGATGTTATGGATACAATGTTTATAACCCAGGATATTCCCACAAACCTAAATATATAACATAATTAACATAGGATTCAGGGAAACCAGTTAGCCAGACACAAGTCTTGGAGACATGAAGTACAGTGTGTGAACTCTGAAGGAAGGGTGGGGATATTTGCAGTTTTGAACTGTAGTACAGTGGACCCTCGCATAGCGCTATTAATCCGTTCCTGAATTAATTTTCCCCATAAGAAATAATGGAAATCAAATTAATCCGTGCAAGACACCCAAAAGTATGAAAAAAAATTTTTTTTACCACATGAAATATTAATTTTAATGCACACAAACTGAAGATATGCACAATTACATGACACTTACCTTTATTGAAGATCTGGTGAAGATTGATGGGATGGGAGGAGGGGAGTGTGTTGATGGTCTTAGCGTTTAGAAGGGGAATCCCCTTCCATTAGGACTTGAGGTGTCAAGTCCTTTTCCGGGGTTACTTCCCTTCTTCTTTTAATGCCACTAGGACCAGCTTGAGAGTCACTGGACCTCTGTCACACAACATATCTGTCCATAGAGGTCTGTACCTCTCGTTCCTTTATGACTTTCCTAAAGTGTTTCACAACATTGTCAGTGTAATAGTCACCAGCACAGCTTGCAATAGCTGTGTGAGGGTGATTTTCATCAAAAAAGGTTTGCACTTTAAGCCACATTGCACACATTTCCTTAATCTTTGAAGTAAGCAACTTCTTCAATTTCTCTATCCCCTCCTCCGAAGCAGTTTCCACAGGTGTGGCCTCTTACTGTTGAAGATGATCTAGCAGCTCATCAGTGGTTAGTTCTTCATTGTCCTCCTCCACCAACCCTTCCACATCCTCCCCACTAACCTCACCAATATGAGCACTAGTTCCAGGCATTTTTTCCTGTTCACCTGGGTGTTAGTCAACTGTTGTGGGTCGCATCCTGGGGGACAAGATTAACCCTTTGAGGGTCGACAGGCCCTCTCCGAAACTCGTTCTCAGGGTCGGCCAAATTTAAAAAAAAAAATATTATTTTCTCTTATGAAAAGATAGAGAATCTTTTCCCGATCATAAAGACACCAAAAGTTTGAAATTTGATGGAAAACTTACGGAATTATGCTCTCGCAAAGTTAGCGGTCTCGGCGATTTTTACGCATCGGCGATTTTGCCCACTTTGAGCCGCATTTTCGGCCAATTCCACAGTACTAGTCGACAAAAAACATGAATATTTCGCTAGAACTCCATTTTTTCTATCGAATGGGTGCAAGAAACCACCCATTTATGAAATTCAACTATCCAGTACAGTGGTCAGAATTTAGCAATTTTGCCAATTTCACACAAATTTCAAAAGATGCCAATTTCCGAATAGGGTCCAGAATAAACAAGAAAGACATTCCTGGCACTAAAATGACATTTCCTCTTGTCATTAGTCACGTCTCAAGGCCCCTCTTATATTCTTTTGCTATCCACTTTGAATTTTTATTCTCACAAAAAATATAAGATTTACTGTTATGCAGACTACTGCATTAGTGTAAAAAATGGTATAAATATTATTGGTGCACTTGTAAAAGAATATTAGACTCACCAGTTGACGTGTATTGCACGCTTGGCAAGATTTGTTTACTTTTGAAATTTGGTAAAAATCGAACATTTCTGCTACTTTGAGCTCAATTTCAAGGTACCTTTCATTGTAAAACCAGTCAAAATCATCTCAATTTCTGTAATATGTCTTCCATTCTATAAAATGAGACCAAGAAAACTAGAATACAACAATAAATACCATACGAAAATACAGTGCAAAATCGCTGTTTTATTCCAAAAAAATTGTCAAAATTTTTTTTTTCTCATTATGCACTGTGTGCTGCAGGATTTTTTTTAGACTGTGCACACTGACCACATAGACCCATTCTTTCATATGAAGGCCTACCAGCTTTCTCCCACTAGATTTGAGGGCGCTAGAATTTAGGCGTACTAGTATGTCAAAACCCCTGGGTCGTAAGCCGTACTAGTACGTCCTAAACCCTCAAAGGGTTAAGGACCCCAATGGAAATAAGTTAGACAGTCCTCGATGATGCACTGACTTCCTTGGGTTATCCTGGGTGGCTAACCCTCCGGGGTTAATCGTTTCTCAGTAATTGTTTCACGTTAAGCCACACCAACAACACTCTCTCCACATCTTCGAGTAATACAGCTGATTGTGGTGCAGCAACAACAACAGCTGACCATGGTGCAGCAGCAGCTGTGGTGCAGCAACAGCTGACCATGGTGCAGCAGCAGCTGTGGTGCAGCAACAGCTGACCATGGTGCAGCAGCAACTGTGGTGCAGTAACAGCTGACCATGGTGCAGCAGCAGCTGTGGTGCAGCAACAGCTGACCATGGTGCAGCAGCAGCTGTGGTGCAGCAACAACTGACCATGGTGCAGCAACAGCTGACCATGGTGCAGCAACAGCTGACCATGGTGCAGCAGCAGCTGTGGTGCAGCAACAGCTGACCATGGTGCAGCAACAGCTGACCATGGTGCAGCAGCAGCTGTGGTGTAGCAACAGCTGACCATGGTGCAGCAGCAGCTGTAGTGCAGCAACAGCTGACCATGGTGCAGCAACAGCTGACCATGGTGCAGCAGCAGCTGTGGTGCAGCAACAGCTGACCATGGTGCAGCAGCAGCTGTGGTGCAGCAACAGCTGACCATGGTGCAGCAGCAGCTGTGGTGCAGCAACAGCTGACCATGGTGCAGCAGCAGCTGTGGTGCAGCAACAGCTGACCATGGTGCAGCAGCAGCTGTGGTGCAGCAGCAGCTGTGGTGCAGCAACAGCTGTGGTGCAGCAACAGCTGACCATAGTGCAGCAGCAGCTGTGGTGCAGCAACAGCTGACCGTGGTGCAGCAGCAGCTGACTGTGGTACGATAGTATTTATCACCCTTTTTACCACAGGGTTGGCACTAGAAGCTTTCTTTGGGCCCATGGTGGCTTATTTAGCAGTTACAAGCTCTATAAATAATGGAATAATACAAAATGTATCGAATGTATGCATGCAACAGGCCACCCTGGCTTGTAAACAATGACGGCAAGGCAGGCGCTCAGGCTGGACGGACAGGTTCGGGACGAGTCATGTTCAAAAACAGCTGATGGTGGTGCAACAGCAGCTGACCGTGGTGCAGCAGCAGCTGACCGTGGTGCAGCAGCAGCTGACTGATCCAGCAACAGCGGACTGGTCCAGCAACAGCTGACTGATCCAGCAACAGCTGACTGGTCCAGCAACAGCTGATTGGTCCAGCAACAGCTGACTGGTCCAACAACAGCTGACTGGTCCAGCAACAGCTGATTGGTCCAGCAACAGCTGACTGGTCCAGCAACAGCTGATTGGTCCAGCAACAGCTGACTGGTCCAGCAACAGCTGACTGGTCCAGCAACAGCTGACTGATCCAGCAACAGCTGACTGATCCAGCAACAGCTGACTTATCCAGCAACAGCTGACTGATCCAACAACAGCTGAATGTGGTGCAGCAGCAGTTGACTGATCCAGCAACGGCTGACTGGTCCAGCAACAGCTGATCATGGTGCAGCAGCAGCTGACTGATCCAGCAACAGCTGACTGGTCCAGCAACAGCTGATCGTGGTGCAGCAACAGCTGATCGTGGTGCAGCAGCAGCTGACTGATCCAGCAACAGCTGACTGGTCCAGCAACAGCTGATCATGGTGCAGCAGCAGCTGACTGATCCAGCAACAGCTGACTGGTCCAGCAACAGCTGACTGATCCAGCAACAGCTGACTGGTCCAGCAACAGCTGATCATAGTGCAGCAGCAGCTGACTGATCCAGCAACAGCTGACTGGTCCAGCAACAGCTGACTGGTCCAGCAACAGCTGACTGGTCCAGCAACAGCTGATTGTGGTGCAGCAGCAGCTGACTGATCCAGCAACAGCTGACTGATCCAGCAACAGCTGATCGTGGTGCAGCAGCAGCTGACTGATCCAGCAACAGCTGACTGTGGTGCAGCAGCAGCTGACTGTGGTATGATAGTATTTCTCACCCTTTTTACCACAGGGTTAGCACTAGAAGCTTTCTTTGGGCCCATGGTCACTTATTTTGCAGATGAAATCACCAATAACGCTGTAATAATACGAAATGTTCTGATTGTATGCTTGGATGTTACCGCGGAGGCTGGCTTGTAAACAATGCCACCAACGGAACATGTGAGGCTGGCTCAGGCCGCACATTAGACGCCTCTCAGACGAATAGCGTTGAGCGAGTTTTTTAGCGGTATGCGAGGCAAAATTTTAGTGATAAAATGTATCGGTATTGAGCATACATACAGAGGTACAAAAAAATACAGGTAAGAGCAGCATGCCAAAGCCACTTATATGCATAGCATTATGGGCTGGCTTAAAATTCACTTAAGATTAACTAAGCAATGATGAAATCAGTGATAAAACATTATTGTAAACAGATAACTATAAAGCACAAATGAGTATTACAAAGACAGGTCATATGGTTGCATGCATTGCTGTACATTCAGTCGAATGGAGTATTCTGTTAGGTAGTGTATTTAAAAAATAATAAAGTTAGATTGGGTTTTAGGTTTAACATTTGTGTGATATAATTTTGAGAAACATTTAAGATGTACAATTTATAAGGTTCAGTTATTCAGTATTTATTTGGTTTTGGGTGAGTAAGTGATCTTTGATAAAAGGCTTGAATTTATAAACAGGTAGTGTTTCTTTTATATTTACAGGTAATGAATTCCAGATTTTAGGGCCTTTTATGTGCATTGAGTTTTTGCATAGCGTGAGATGGACACGAGGAACATCAAAGAGTGATCTGTGCCTTGTGTTATGGTCATGTGTTCTGTTGAGGTTGGCAAGGAGATGTTTGAGGGGAGGGTTAATATCAGAGTTAAGTGTTCTATGTACGTAATAGGTGCAGTAATAAGTATGGATGTTCTGTATGGTTTTGTATGGTTTAGTGTTTTGAATATTGGTGGAGTGTGCTGCCTGTAGTGAGAATTTGTTATTCTAACTGCAGCCTTTTGTTGGGTAATTAGTGGTCTGAGATGGTTAATTGTTGTTGAGCCCCATGCACAAATTCCATAGGTGAGATAGGGGTAAATAAGAGAGTGATATAGGGCCAGGAGGGCTGACTGTGGAGCATAGTACCGTATCTTCGATAGTATGCCTACAGTCTTGGAAATTTTCTTAGAAATTTGTTGTATATGTGTATGAAATTTGAGTCTATTATCAAGGTGGATTCCTAAGAATTTTCCCTCTGTTAGCTTTGTGATAGGTGATCCGTTTATCATTATGTTAAGAGGGACATCTGTAGCTCTGTTACCAAACTGAATGAAGTAGGTTTTGTCAATGTTTAGTGTAAGTTTGTTAGTCCTCATCCAGGTAGATATTTTCTGTAATTCGGTATTCACAGTATTGGCTAGCGTGACTGGGCTCGGGTGAGAGAAGACGTATGTAGTGTCATCTGCAAATAGTGTGGGTTTGAGTAATTGTGAAGCATTTGGTAGGTCATTTATGTATAGGAGAAAGAGAAGAGGGCCAAGGACACTTCCCTGTGGGACACCAACTGTAATTGGTTGTGCGGAAGAGCTTGCCCCATTTGTGTACACATATTGGCTTCTGTTGCTGAGGTATGACTTGAGGTAGTTGAGGGAGTGCCTTCTTATACCATAGTGTGACAATTTTATGTGGAGCAAGTCATGGTCAACTGTATCAAAAGCTTTACGTAAGTCAGTGAAGATCCCCAGTGGGACTTCTTTTTTCTCTATTGCAGTGTATATGTGTTCTAGCATGTGTATAATAGCATCATTAGTATTTTTATTAGGCCTGAATCCAAATTGGCAGGGGTTGAGAATGTTTTGGGAGATGAGGTAGGAGTAGATTCGTTTATGAATTAATTTTTCGAAGATTTTTGAGAGAGGGTGTAAATTGGATATTGGCCTATAGTTATTCAACTCTGGTCTCCTCCTTTATGGATCGAGGTGACCCTTGCTATTTTGAGAACTGTAGGGAAGGTGGAGGATTCAATGGATTTGTTAAAGAGTGTTGCAATGATTGGTGATAGCACTTGTGACACTTTTTTGTATATAAAGGGTGGTAAGGTATTTAAATCTCCTGCCTTGTTTTTTAGTGCGTTGATAATAAGGGAGACTTCGTATGGGTTAGTCGGAGCTAGGAACAGTGTGTTCGGGTAGTTGTCAGTGAGGTAGTCATTTGGTGGGGTATCTGAGCTTGGGATTTTATTGGCAAGGTTTTGTCCTATAGTGGAGAAGAAATCATTGAGTCTGTTTGCTGTTTCTGTTGGTGGGAGTTGGGGTTCATCTGATGTTGCTAATTTTATTTCGCTATTTCGTGATATCTTTTTTGTTCCCAGAATTTCTGATAGGGTTTTCCAGGTCTTTTTTTATATCACCTCGTAAGTTGGATAATCTGTTCTCATAATACAATTTTTTTGCCCTTCTTATCAGGCTGGTTAGGATTGACGAGTTACGTTTTGTTTGGTCTCTGGTTATGTGACCCATTCTGTACTGTTTTTCATATCGGTGTTTTGTATTTATGGATTTGAGAATGCTGGGTGTTAGCCAGGGACTGTTCAGTCTCTTAGCTGTCATCTGTTTAGTTTTTTTAGGGCAGTGCTTGTTATAGAGGTATTGGGTCTTTTTTAGAAAATTACTAATACATTCGTCAATATCTGTATAGATTTCTAGCTCAGTGTGCCAGTCAATGTTTGTTACTGCTGTTGTGAAGTTATTAATTGCTGCCTCATTGTGAAGTCTGAAGGTGACTTTAGTAGTGTCTTGGGGTAATTTACCAAGAGTTGTTATGAGGAAAGTAGGGTAGTGGTCTGTGGTATTATCTGTAATTATGCCTGATTTTAAAGGGGATATGGTGTTGGTCCAGATGTGGTCAAGTAGGGAAACACTAGTCTCCGTAACTCTTGTAGGTTTTGTTACTGTTGGTAGCAACATGCAGTTACTCATTGTGTTTGTGAATTCAGTAATGTGTGGGCCCTGGTCTTGCAAGAGATTTATATTGAAGTCACCTGAGAGTAGTAAGTGATCTTTGTTCATGCGTGCATCAGTTATCATACTTCCTAGGTTTTGACTAAATTGGCTAATGTTTGACTGTGGAACTCTGTAGATGTTTATCAATGTGAGAGGTTTTTGTAGGTATTTGGATTTGAATTTAGCTATTATATATTCCCCATGTTCATCCCTTGTGCAAGTATTAGTGATACATTCTAGTTGGTCTGAGTAGTATATAGCTGTGCCACCCCCTTGTTGATCTGTCCTATAGTTGTGTATGGCTGTGTAACCAGGAATGGCATGCGGATTTAACATTATGTCATGCCAACGGTATGCGAGGGTCCACTGTATATTGGCACCCCTCCGACCAGACAGTGATGGAGTGGGTGATAGTGAAATTGTTTCTTCTTTTTTGAGCCACTCTGCCTTAGTGGGAAACTGCTGGTGTGTTAATAAAAAAATACTAGAATTTTTTTTTTTTCAACAAGTTGGCCATCTCCCACCGAGGCAGGGTGACCCAAAAAAGAAAGAAAAATCCCCAAAAAGAAAATACTTTCATCATCATTCAACACTTTCACCACACTCACACATTATCACTGTTTTTGCAGAGGTACTCAGAATATAACAGTTCAGAAGCATATACATATAAAGATACACAACATATCCCTCCAAACTGCCAATATCCCAAACCCCTCCTTTCAAGTGCAGGCATTGTACTTCCCATTTCCAGGACTCAAGACCGACTATATGAAAATAACCGGTTTCCCTGAATCCCTTCGCTAAATATTACCCTGCTCACAATCCAACAGATCGTCAGGTCCCAAGTACCATTCGTCTCCATTCACTCCTATCTAACACGCTCACGCACGCTTGCTGGAAGTCCAAGCCCCTCGCCCACAAAACCTCCTTTACCCCCCTCTCCAACCCTTTCGAGGACGACCCCTACCCCTCCTTCCTTCCCCTACAGATTTATATGCTTTCCATGTCATTCTACTTTGATCCATTCTCTCTAAATGACCAAACCACCTCAACAACCCCTCTTCTGCCCTCTGACTAATACTTTTATTAACTCCACACCTTTTCCTAATTTCCACACTGAATTTTCTGCATAATATTTACACCACACATTGCCCTTAAACAGGACATCTCCACTGCCTCCAACCGTCTCCTCGCTGCTGCATTTACCACCCAAGCTTCACACCCAAATAAGAGTGTTGGTACTACTATACTTTCATACATTCCCTTCTTTGTCTCCATAGATAATGTTTTTTGACTCCACATATACCTCAACGCACCACTCACCTTTTTTCCCTCATCAATTCTATGATTAACCTCATCCTTCATAAATCCATCCGCCGACACGTCAACTCCCAAGTATCTGAAAACATTCACTTCTTCCATACTCCTCCCCAATTTGATATCCAATTTTTCTTTATCTAAATCATTTGATACCCTCATCACCTTACTCTTTTCTATGTTCACTTGCAACTTTCTACCTTTACACACATTCCCAAACTCATCCACTAACCTTCGCAATTTTTCTTTAGAATCTCCCATAAGCACAGTATCATCAGCAAAAAGTAACTGTGTCAATTCCCATTCTGAATTTGATTCCCCAAAATTTAATCCCACCCCTCTCCCGAACACCCTAGCATTTACTTCCTTTACAACCCCATCTATAAATATAATAAACAACCATGGTGACATTACACATCCCTGTCTAAGACCTACTTTTACCGGGAAGTAGTCTCCCTCTCTTCTACACACCCTAACCTGAGCCTCACTATCCTCATAAAAACTCTTTACAGCATTTAATAACTTACCACCTATTCCATATACTTGCAACATCTGCCACATTGCTCCTATATCCACTCTATCATATGCCTTTTCTAAATCCATAAATGCAATGAAAACTTCCCTACCTTTATCTAAATACTGTTCACATATATGCTTCAATGTAAACACTTGATCTACACATCCCCTACCCACTCTGAAACCTCCTTGCTCATCCACAATCCTACATTCTGTCTTTCCTCTAATTCTTTCAATTATAACCCTACCGTACACTTTTCCTGGTATACTCAGTAAACTTATTCCTCTATAATTTTTACAATCTCTTTTGTCCCCTTTCCCTTTATATAAAGGGACTATACATGCTCTCTGCCAATCCCTAGGTACCTTCCCCTCTTTCATACATTTATTAAACAAAAGTACCAACCACTCCAACACTATATCCCCCCCTGCTTTTAACATTTCTGTCATGATCCCATCAGTTCCAGCTGCTTTACCCCCTTTCATTCTACGTAATGCCTCACGTATCTCCACCACACTTACATTCTGCTCTTCTTCACTCCTAAAAGATGGTATACCTCCCTGACCAGTGCATGAAATTACCGCCTCTCTTTCTTCCTTAACGTTTAAAAGTTCCTCAAAATATTCTCGCCATCTACCTAATACCTCCATCTCCCCATCTACTAGCTCCCCTACTCTGTTTTTAACTGGCAAATCCATACTTTCCCTAGGCTTTCTTAACTTGTTTAACTCACTCCAAAATTTTTTCTTATTTTCATTAAAATTTCTTGACAGTGCCTCTCCCACTCTATCATCTGCTCTCCTTTTGCACTCTCTCACCACTCCCTTCACCTTTCTTTTACTCTCCATGTACTCTGCTCTTCTTATAACACTTCTGCTTTGTAAAAACCTCTCATAAGCTACCTTTTTCTCTTTTATCACACCCTTTACTTCATCACTCCACCAATCACTCCTCTTTCCTCCTGCCCCCACCCTCCTATAACCACAAACTTCTGCCCCACATTCTAATACTGCATTTTTAAAACTATTCCAGCCCTCTTCAACCCCCCCCCACTACTCATCTTTGCACTAGCCCACCTTTCTGCCAATAGTCGCTTATATCTCACCCAAACTTCCTCCTCCCTTAGTTTATACACTTTCACCTCCCTCTTACTTGTTGCCACCTTCCTCTTTTCTTATCTACCTCTTACTCTAACTGTAGCTACAACTAAATAATGATCCGATATATAAGTTGCCTCTCTATAAACATGTACATCCTGGAGCCTACCCATCACCCTTTTATCCACCAATACATTATCTAATAAACTACTTTCATTACATGCTACATCATACCTTGTATATTTATTTATCCTCTTTTTCATAAAATGTGAATTACTTATTACCAAATCTCTTTCTACACATAGCTCAATTAAAGGCTCCCCATTTACATTTACCCCTGGCACCCCAAATTTACCTACTACTCCCTCCATAACATTTTTACCCACTTTAGCATTGAAATCCCCAACCACCATTACTCTCACACTTGATTCAAAACTCCCCATGCATTCACTCAACATTTCCCAAAATCTCTCTCTCTCCTCTACACTTCTCTCTTCTCCAGATAACACAATATAATAAACAGTATGACATATTTCCATGTTTTTTTATTACAAACTGTTTTCAGGAACATAACCATGTTATCTGATGGCCGACCATACTACTTGAGACCTTCACCATCACTAGTATTTTTTTTTGGTGCCAAGGGTAATATCCAGAGACAAGATGGTGTGATAAAATGATAAATAAATGTAGAGGATAAACACAGGAGCATATGGTACTGGACACGTAGATGGTTGTTTACACCTGGGGTTCACAAATGCTCAGTCAGATTCACTGAGGGAAAGTCTTGGAATAACATTTTAATAGCGATATATGTTACAAAAACGATATATGTATATTTAACACTCTGTATTCACTTTTATCATGGATGCAAGAATTCCAAGCATACAGTGTACTGAAAAAAATATAGCATAATTGCCAGGCCATATTAATGAATTTCAGATGTTGAGTGGTATCCCTGAAGTAGACTTAGGTCTTGAGGCCAAGATACGCAATATTGAAGCCACGGAAGAAGCCAAGCAGAAGCTGTTGCGAGAAAGCATGATGAAGAAAGAAAGACCTTCAGAGTTTGTACCAAAAAATATGGCTGTCAACTTTGTGCAGCACAACAGATGTAAGTTTTTCATTTTAGCCTGTATATGTTTAAGGAGTATTTGTCTCGTATATCACTGGCTGTTGGAGTGTGAGCAGGGTAATATTTAGTGAAGGAATTCGTGGAAACTGGTTATTTTTATATAGCTAGACTTGAGTACTGGAAATGGGAAGTACAGTGCTTGCACTTTAAAGGAGGGATTTGGGATATTGGCAGTTTGGATGGGTATGTTATATTATTATTTTTATTATCACACCGGCCGATTCCCACCAAGGCAGGGTGGCCCGAAAAAGAAAAACTTTCACCATCATTCACTCCATCACTGTCTTGCCAGAAGGGTGCTTTACACTACAGTTTTTAAACTGCAACATTAACACCCCTCCTTCAGAGTGCAGGCACTGTACTTCCCATCTCCAGGACTCAAGTCCGGCCTGCCGGTTTCCCTGAATCCCTTCATAAATGTTACTTTGCTCACACTCCAACAGCACGTCAAGTATTAAAAACCATTTGTCTCCATTCACTCCTATCAAACACGCTCACGCATGCCTGCTGGAAGTCCAAGCCCCTCGCACACAAAACCTCCTTTACCCCCTCCCTCCAACCCTTCCTAGGCCGACCCCTACCCCGCCTTCCTTCCACTACAGACTGATACACTCTTGAAGTCATTCTGTTTCGCTCCATTCTCTCTACATGTCCGAACCACCTCAACAACCCTTCCTCAGCCCTCTGGACAACAGTTTTGGTAATCCCGCACCTCCTCCTAACTTCCAAACTACGAATTCTCTGCATTATATTCACACCACACATTGCCCTCAGACATGACATCTCCACTGCCTCCAGCCTTCTCCTCGCTGCAACATTCATCACCCACGCTTCACACCCATATAAGAGCGTTGGTAAAACTATACTCTCATACATTCCCCTCTTTGCCTCCAAGGACAAAGTTCTTTGTCTCCACAAACTCCTAAGTGCACCACTCACTCTTTTTCCCTCATCAATTCTATGATTCACCTCATCTTTCATAGACCCATCCGCTGACACGTCCGCTCCCAAATATCTGAATACGTTCACCTCCTCCATACTCTCTCCCTCCAATCTGATATTCAATCTTTCATCACCTAATCTTTTTGTTATCCTCATAACCTTACTCTTTCCTGTATTCACCTTTAATTTTCTTCTTTTGCACACCCTACCAAATTCATCCACCAATCTCTGCAACTTCTCTTCAGAATCTCCCAAGAGCACAGTGTCATCAGCAAAGAGCAGCTGTGACAACTCCCACTTTGTGTGTGATTCTTTATCTTTTAACTCCACGCCTCTTGCCAAGACCCTCGCATTTACTTCTCTTACAACCCCATCTATAAATATATTAAACAACCACGGTGACATCACACATCCTTGTCTAAGGCCTACTTTTACTGGGAAAAAATTTCCCTCTTTCCTACATACTCTAACTTGAGCCTCACTATCCTCGTAAAAACTCTTCACTGCTTTCAGTAACCTACCTCCTACACCATACACTTGCAACATCTGCCACATTGCCCCCCTATCCACCCTGTCATACGCCTTTTCCAAATCCATAAATGCCACAAAGACCTCTTTAGCCTTATCTAAATACTGTTCACTTATAGGTAGTAGGTTGGTAGACAGCAACCACCCAGGGAAGTACTACCGTCCTGCCAGATGACTGTGAAACAAAAACCTGTAACTGTTCTGCATGATGGTAGGATTGCTGGTTTCTTTTTCTGTCTCATAAACACGCTAAGATAACAGGGATATCTTGCTACTCCTACTTACACTTTGGTCACACTTCACAGACACGCACATGCATATATATATATACATACATCTAGGTTTTTCTCCTTTTTCTAAATAGCTCTTGTTCTTTTTTATTTCTTCTATTGTCCATGGGGAAGTGGAAAAGAATCTTTCCTCCGTAAGCCATGCGTGTCGTATGAGGCGACTAAAATGCCGGGAGCAATGGGCTAGTAACCCCTTCTCCTGTATACAATTACTAAAAAAGAGAAGAAGAAAAACTTTATAAAACTGGGTTGCTTAAATGTGCGTGGATGTAGTGCGGATGACAAGAAACAGATGATTGCTGATGTTATGAATGAAAAGAAGTTGGATGTCCTGGCCCTAAGCGAAACAAAGCTGAAGGGGGTAGGAGAGTTTCAGTGGGGGGAAATAAATGGGATTAAATCTGGAGTATCTGAGAGAGTTAGAGCAAAGGAAGGGGTAGCAGTAATGTTAAATGATCAGTTATGGAAGGAGAAAAGAGAATATGAATGTGTAAATTCAAGAATTATGTGGATTAAAGTAAAGGTTGGATGCGAGAAGTGGGTCATAATAAGCGTGTATGCACCTGGAGAAGAGAGGAATGCAGAGGAGAGAGAGAGATTTTGGGAGATGTTAAGTGAATGTATAGGAGCCTTTGAACCAAGTGAGAGAGTAATTGTGGTAGGGGACTTGAATGCTAAAGTAGGAGAAACTTTTAGAGAGGGTGTGGTAGGTAAGTTTGGGGTGCCAGGTGTAAATGATAATGGGAGCCCTTTGATTGAACTTTGTATAGAAAGGGGTTTAGTTATAGGTAATACATATTTTAAGAAAAAGAGGATAAATAAGTATACACGATATGATGTAGGGCGAAATGACAGTAGTTTGTTGGATTATGTATTGGTAGATAAAAGACTGTTGAGTAGACTTCAGGATGTACATGTTTATAGAGGGGCCACAGATATATCAGATCACTTTCTAGTTGTAGCTACACTGAGAGTAAAAGGTAGATGGGATACAAGGAGAATAGAAGCATCAGGGAAGAGAGAGGTGAAGGTTTATAAACTAAAAGAGGAGGCAGTTAGGGTAAGATATAAACAGCTATTGGAGGATAGATGGGCTAATGAGAGCATAGGCAATGGGGTCGAAGAGGTATGGGGTAGGTTTAAAAATGTAGTGTTAGAGTGTTCAGCAGAAGTTTGTGGTTACAGGAAAGTGGGTGCAGGAGGGAAGAGGAGCGATTGGTGGAATGATGATGTAAAGAGAGTAGTAAGGGAGAAAAAGTTAGCATATGAGAAGTTTTTACAAAGTAGAAGTGATGCAAGGAGGGAAGAGTATATGGAGAAAAAGAGAGAAGTTAAGAGAGTGGTGAAGCAATGTAAAAAGAGAGCAAATGAGAGAGTGGGTGAGATGTTATCAACAAATTTTGTTGAAAATAAGAAAAAGTTTTGGAGTGAGATTAATAAGTTAAGAAAGCCTAGAGAACAAATGGATTTGTCAGTTAAAAATAGGAGAGGAGAGTTATTAAATGGAGAGTTAGAGGTATTGGGAAGATGGAAGGAATATTTTGAGGAATTGTTAAATGTTGATGAAGATAGGGAAGCTGTGATTTCGTGTATAGGGCAAGGAGGAATAACATCTTGTAGGAGTGAGGAAGAGCCAGTTGTGAGTGTGGGGGAAGTTCGTGAGGCAGTAGGTAAAATGAAAGGGGGTAAGGCAGCCGGGATTGATGGGATAAAGATAGAAATGTTAAAAGCAGGTGGGGATATAGTTTTGGAGTGGTTGGTGCAATTATTTAATAAATGTATGGAAGAGGGTAAGGTACCTAGGGATTGGCAGAGAGCATGCATAGTTCCTTTGTATAAAGGCAAAGGGGATAAAAGAGAGTGCAAAAATTATAGGGGGATAAGTCTGTTGAGTGTACCTGGTAAAGTGTATGGTAGAGTTATAATTGAAAGAATTAAGAGTAAGACGGAGAATAGGATAGCAGATGAACAAGGAGGCTTTAGGAAAGGTAGGGGGTGTGTGGACCAGGTGTTTACAGTGAAACATATAAGTGAACAGTATTTAGATAAGGCTAAAGAGGTCTTTGTGGCATTTATGGATTTGGAAAAGGCGTATGACAGGGTGGATAGGGGGGCAATGTGGCAGATGTTGCAAGTGTATGGTGTAGGAGGTAGGTTACTGAAAGCAGTGAAGAGTTTTTACGAGGATAGTGAGGCTCAAGTTAGAGTATGTAGGAAAGAGGGAAATTTTTTCCCAGTAAAAGTAGGCCTTAGACAAGGATGTGTGATGTCACCGTGGTTGTTTAATATATTTATAGATGGGGTTGTAAGAGAAGTAAATGCGAGGGTCTTGGCAAGAGGCGTGGAGTTAAAAGATAAAGAATCACACACAAAGTGGGAGTTGTCACAGCTGCTCTTTGCTGATGACACTGTGCTCTTGGGAGATTCTGAAGAGAAGTTGCAGAGATTGGTGGATGAATTTGGTAGGGTGTGCAAAAGAAGAAAATTAAAGGTGAATACAGGAAAGAGTAAGGTTATGAGGATAACAAAAAGATTAGGTGATGAAAGATTGAATATCAGATTGGAGGGAGAGAGTATGGAGGAGGTGAACGTATTCAGATATTTGGGAGTGGACGTGTCAGCGGATGGGTCTATGAAAGATGAGGTGAATCATAGAATTGATGAGGGAAAAAGAGTGAGTGGTGCACTTAGGAGTCTGTGGAGACAAAGAACTTTGTCCTTGGAGGCAAAGAGGGGAATGTATGAGAGTATAGTTTTACCAACGCTCTTATATGGGTGTGAAGCGTGGGTGATGAATGTTGCAGCGAGGAGAAGGCTGGAGGCAGTGGAGATGTCATGTCTGAGGGCAATGTGTGGTGTGAATATAATGCAGAGAATTCGTAGTTCGGAAGTTAGGAGGAGGTGCGGGATTACCAAAACTGTTGTCCAGAGGGCTGAGGAAGGGTTGTTGAGGTGGTTCGGACATGTAGAGAGAATGGAGCGAAACAGAATGACTTCAAGAGTGTATCAGTCTGTAGTGGAAGGAAGGCGGGGTAGGGGTCGGCCTAGGAAGGGTTGGAGGGAGGGGGTAAAGGAGGTTTTGTGTGCGAGGGGCTTGGACTTCCAGCAGGCATGCGTGAGCGTGTTTGATAGGAGTGAATGGAGACAAATGGTTTTTAATACTTGACGTGCTGTTGGAGTGTGAGCAAAGTAACATTTATGAAGGGATTCAGGGAAACCGGCAGGCCGGACTTGAGTCCTGGAGATGGGAAGTACAGTGCCTGCACTCTGAAGGAGGGGTGTTAATGTTGCAGTTTAAAAACTGTAGTGTAAAGCACCCTTCTGGCAAGACAGTGATGGAGTGAATGATGGTGAAAGTTTTTCTTTTTCGGGCCACCCTGCCTTGGTGGGAATCGGCCGGTGTGATAATAAAAAAAATAATAAAAATAAAAAATTATATGTTTCACTGTAAACACCTGGTCCACACACCCCCTACCTTTCCTAAAGCCTCCTTGTTCATCTGCTATCCTATTCTCCGTCTTACTCTTAATTCTTTCAATTATAACTCTACCATACACTTTACCAGGTACACTCAACAGACTTATCCCCCTATAATTTTTGCACTCTCTTTTATCCCCTTTGCCTTTATACAAAGGAACTATGCATGCTCTCTGCCAATCCCTAGGTACCTTACCCTCTTCCATACATTTATTAAATAATTGCACCAACCACTCCAAAACTATATCCCCACCTGCTTTTAACATTTCTATCTTTATCCCATCAATCCCGGCTGCCTTACCCCCTTTCATTTTACCTACTGCCTCACGAACTTCCCCCACACTCACAACTGGCTCTTCCTCACTCCTACAAGATGTTATTCCTCCTTGCCCTGTACACGAAATCACAGCTTCCCTATCTTCATCAACATTTAACAATTCCTCAAAATATTCCTTCCATCTTCCCAATACCTCTAACTCTCCATTTAATAACTCTCCTCTCCTATTTTTAACTGACAAATCCATTTGTTCTCTAGGCTTTCTTAACTTGTTAATCTCACTCCAAAACTTTTTCTTATTTTCAACAAAATTTGTTGATAACATCTCACCCACTCTCTCATTTGCTCTCTTTTTACATTGCTTCACCACTCTCTTAACTTCTCTCTTTTTCTCCATATACTCTTCCCTCCTTGCATCACTTCTACTTTGTAAAAACTTCTCATATGCTAACTTTTTCTCCCTTACTACTCTCTTTACATCATCATTCCACCAATCGCTCCTCTTCCCTCCTGCACCCACTTTCCTGTAACCACAAACTTCTGCTGAACACTCTAACACTACATTTTTAAACCTACCCCATACCTCTTCGACCCCATTGCCTATGCTCTCATTAGCCCATCTATCCTCCAATAGCTGTTTATATCTTACCCTAACTGCCTCCTCTTTTAGTTTATAAACCTTCACCTCTCTCTTCCCTGATGCTTCTATTCTCCTTGTATCCCATCTACCTTTTACTCTCAGTGTAGCTACAACTAGAAAGTGATCTGATATATCTGTGGCCCCTCTATAAACATGTACATCCTGAAGTCTACTCAACAGTCTTTTATCTACCAATACATAATCCAACAAACTACTGTCATTTCGCCCTACATCATATCGTGTATACTTATTTATCCTCTTTTTCTTAAAATATGTATTACCTATAACTAAACCCCTTTCTATACAAAGTTCAATCAAAGGGCTCCCATTATCATTTACACCTGGCACCCCAAACTTACCTACCACACCCTCTCTAAAAGTTTCTCCTACTTTAGCATTCAAGTCCCCTACCACAATTACTCTCTCACTTGGTTCAAAGGCTCCTATACATTCACTTAACATCTCCCAAAATCTCTCTCTCTCCTCTGCATTCCTCTCTTCTCCAGGTGCATACACGCTTATTATGACCCACTTCTCGCATCCAACCTTTACTTTAATCCACATAATTCTTGAATTTACACATTCATATTCTCTTTTCTCCTTCCATAACTGATCATTTAACATTACTGCTACCCCTTCCTTTGCTCTAACTCTCTCAGATACTCCAGATTTAATCCCATTTATTTCCCCCCACTGAAACTCTCCTACCCCCTTCAGCTTTGTTTCGCTTAGGGCCAGGACATCCAACTTCTTTTCATTCATAACATCAGCAATCATCTGTTTCTTGTCATCCGCACTACATCCACGCACATTTAAGCAACCCAGTTTTATAAAGTTTTTCTTCTTCTCTTTTTTAGTAATTGTATACAGGAGAAGGGGTTACTAGCCCATTGCTCCCGGCATTTTAGTCGCCTCATACGACACGCATGGCTTACGGAGGAAAGATTCTTTTCCACTTCCCCATGGACAATAGAAGAAATAAAAAAGAACAAGAGCTATTTAGAAAAAGGAGAAAAACCTAGATGTATGTATATATATATATGCATGTGCGTGTCTGTGAAGTGTGACCAAAGTGTAAGTAGGAGTAGCAAGATATCCCTGTTATATATCTTTAGATATATGCTTCTAAACTGTTGTATCTGGGCACTTCTACAAAGACAGTGATTATGTGTGAGTGAGGTGAAATTGTTGAATGAAGATGAAAGTATTTTCTTTTTGGGGATTTTCTTTCTTTTTGGGTCACCCTGCCTCGGTGGGAGACGGCCAACTTGTTGAAAAAAAAAGATCACTGGCATTGTCAGACTTTTGGAATTAGCTTGATACATACACACTTACAATTAATACATCCAAAGAACAGTGGTTTTAAGCAACTAACAATACTGTGACCAGCCGGGAATCGGACCTGTTACATTTAGTCCTCTTTCTGGGAACCAAGCTAACCTCAGTGCCTTAGCTCACTGGACCACCATGCTACAAACATCAGACACTCAGTGAGTATACTGGATCTGCCACAGCCATTCAATTCCTAGCTTGTTGCTAGTTGCTAGTTGTTAGTTGCTTAAAACCACTTTGTTCTGTGGATGCACTAATATGTGTACTGTTCATGAGACTGGCATTCCAAATGGGTGTAGAAATGTGCTCGCATTAGGAGTGGCAGATCCAGTGTACTCCTTGGGTGCCTGATATTTGTAGCATGTTGGTCAAGTGGGTTCAGGCATCGCGAGTTCAGCTTGGTTCCCAGGAGCTAGACTAAATGTCCCAGGTTCAGTTCCCAGCTGGATGCATTATTGTTAAATAACTTACATACAGTAGGGCCCCGCTTTACGGCATTCTGCTAATACAGACATTTCAAATTATGACCAAAACACGTTATACTGCTCTCCCCACCTGACTTTCTAATACAGTCCCCACACCCCACCTGGTTTATTTACATTCTTAGTGAGCTCCTTGAGCACCACGTCTCTCCATTATGTCTGGAAACTTTCCAAAATTTCAAGTGTTTTCAAGTTATTTCATATTTTATGTACAGTAGACTGTCATTTAGCATGGTAGTTGCGTTCCTGAAAATGCCGTGTTAGGTAAAATCGTGTTAGATGAACTGAAGACCTGGGATTCATTCAGTAAGTCCATCAAGTCATTCAGTAAGTCAGTCAAGTCACTCAGTAAGTCAGTCAAGTCACTCAGCAAGCCAGTCAAGTCATTCAGTATGTCAGTCAGGTCATTCAGTAAGTCAGTCAAGTCACTCAGTAAGTCAGTCAAGTCACTCAGTAAGTCAGTCAGGTCACTCAGTAAGTCAGTCAGGTCATTCAGTAAGTCAGGTCACTCAGTAAGTCATTTAGTCAGTCAAATCACTCAGTAAGTCAGTCAAGTCACTCAGTAAGCCAGTCAAGTCACTCAGTAAGTCTATCAAGTCACTCAGTCAAGTTACTCAGTAAGTCAGCCAAGTCACTCAGTAAGTCAGTCAAGTCACTCAGTAAGTCAGTCAAGTCATTCAGTAAGTCAGTCAAGTCACCCAGTAAGTCAGTCAAGTCACTAAATAAGTCAGTCAGGTCACTCAGTAAGTCAGTCAGGTCACTCAGTAAGTCAGTCAAGTCATTCAGTAAGTCAGTCAAGTCACTCAGTAAGTCAGTCAAGTCATTCAGTAAGTCAGTCAAGTCACTCAGCAAGTCAGTCAAGTCACTCAGTAAGTCAGTCATTCAGTAAGTCAGTCATTCAGTAAGTCAGTCAGTCACACAAACTCATGTTTACCTCTTTTCCTGTGTACAAAGTAACATTTCATTACAGCTACAGGTTATCTCTTGTCTAATATCTTTGTTTCTTTGTTAATTCTAAGACTTAAGTGCTGATACCTCTTCGTGCCACTTTCAGCAACACTGGTATGGCTACTGGGTGTCATGATTGCTTGGCAGATACAAGATATAGTAATTAAAATATCAACACAATTCACAAACACAGCTGCCTTGTAGCAGAAAAAGACTGGACACATATGAATTAGGAATGCTGGGATGGTGTCGGGGAGTGGCAGGGGATGGCGGGAGGGCTCCCCGGCTGCTCCACAACAAGGCGGCCGCTTGAGCAAAAGATAATTTTTTTTCCTTCCCACAAACTGAACCACGTTAAATTAATTATACGACGTGTTACATAAAATTGTGCCGCAATTCTTCAATTGTGCAATACCCAAATCGTGCCAAATAAACTCATGCTAAATGACAGTCTACTGTATACGTACTCTGATAATTATACTTATGTATATGTACCTGTACCTAAATAAACTTACACACTGTGCTGGCGTGCAGGTACATTAAAATCAGTAAGAGTGTCGTATGTCTCGAGATGCCATATTAATAATGATGATAATAATACAGTGGACCCCCGCATAGCGACTTTAATCCGTGCAAGAGGGCTGATTGTTATGCGAAATGTTCGGTATGCGAATGAATTTTCCCCATAAGAAATAATGGAAATCAAATTAATCCGTGCAAGACACCCAAAAGTATGAAAAAAAAAATTTTACCACATGAAATATACATTTTCCTACACACAAAGAGAAGGATACATGCACAATAGTAGAGTAGTACATGCACAATATATATTGTGCATGTACTACTCTACTAAATGAAGAATAAATGACACTTACCTTTATTGAAGATGCAGCAATGACTGATGAGACACTGTGTCCTGGGAGTGCCTTTTCCTCCTGAGTACTGTAGGTCCTGTTTGGCATTTTCTTCCAGAACAGACCTTATCACACTGTGTATGCCACTACGATTCTTAAATCTCTCAAACCAACCTTTGCTGGCTTTAAATTCACCAATATGAGCACTAGTTCCAGGCATTTTTCCCTGTTCACCTGGGTGTTAGTCGACTGGTGTGGGTTGCATCCTGGGAGACAAGATTAAGGACCCCAATGGAAATAAGTTAGACAGTCTTCGATGACACTGACTTTTTTGGGTTATCCTGGGTGGCAAATCCTCTGGGGTTAGTTGTTTCTTGGTATTCTCAATAAGCCACACCAACAACGGTGCTACAGCAGCAGCAGCAGCAGCTGACGGTGGTACAGCAGCAACAGACGATGCTACAGCAGCAACAGACGATGCTACAGCAGCAGCAGACGATGCTACAGCAGCAACAGACGATGCTACAGCAGCAGCAGACGATGCTACAGCAGCAGCAGACGATGCTACAGCAGCAGCAGCAGCTGACGGTGGTACAACAGCAGCTGACGGTGGTACAACAGCAGCAGCAGCTGACAGTGCAGCAGCAGCTGACAGTGCAGCAGCAGCTGACAGTGCAGCAGCAGCTGACAGTGCAGCAGCAGCTGACAGTGCAGCAGCAGCTGACAGTGCAGCAGCAGCTGATGGTGGTACAGCAGCAGCAGCAGCAGCTGTACCACCAATAGTAGCGATGGTTGATTGGGGTTTATTATACAACCTGGCCAGCTCGGAGACACGCACTCCACTTTCATACTTATCAATGATCTTTTTCTTCATCTCTATAGTAATTCTCACCCTTATTGCTGTAGGGTTGGCACTAGAAGCTTTCTTGGGGCCCATGGTCACTTATTTTCCAGAAAAAATCACCAAAAACACTGTAATAATACGAAATGTTCCGATTGTATGCTTGGATGTTACCGCGGAGGCTGGCTGGTAAACAATGCCACCGGCGGAACATGTGAGCGTGGCTCAGGCCGCACATTGGACGCGTCTTGGACGAAGAGCGGTGAGCGGGTTTTTGGGCGGTATGCGAGGCAAAATTTTTGCGAAAAAAGCGAGCGGTATGCGGATTGTACGGTATGCGATGCGTGCGGTATGCGATGCGTGCGGTATGCGGGGGTCCACTGTACTCAATAATAATCACTGAGGCACATCAAATGTCGTATATTACATTAATATACACATTTTCATTAATCCATCTATGATATTTTTTCAAAATTATATGCTACGTAACATATAAAGATGATAAATACACCCCACAGTAGAATAAATTAACATATAAGATGTGGTAGCCAGGCGACTTCTAGGAGTGACGTCAAGAATAACGTTTTCTCTAGTCCAACATCAGAGAAAATGTGTACACTATAATATTACGGGGGTAACTGTTGAAAATTATTCCTTTCATATGCCTTCACTCAGAGTGTCATTTCTTCTAAAAATGGTGTTACATGAGAATGGGAGTATTGCTCTTTATTTATTCTACTGTATCACAAACCAGACACATTTGCCTGGTTTGTTTATGAGTATAACTTTGTGTTTGTCCTCTCTTATGTACTCATTCTGTCTCTTTCGTTTACAGTGGACCCTCAGTTAATGATATTAATCCATTCCAGAGAGCTTGTCCTTAACCGATTTTATCGTTATCCGAATTAATTTTCCCCATAAGAAATAATGGAAATCCGATTAATCCGTTCTAGACACCCAAAAGTATTAAAAATAAATTTTTTCACATGAAATGTACATTTTCCTACACAGAAAACAATAAGACATGCAGAATAAATACATTAATAATTCATAAAATGACACTTATCTTTACTGAAGACTTAGTGATGAGACAGGAGGAGGGGAGAGGATGGAGGTATATTATTGTTTGGAAGGGGAATCCCCTTCCATAAGGACTTTAGGTAGCAAGTCCTTTTTCAGGGTTTCCTCCCTTCTTTGTTTTTTAATGCCACTAGGACCAGCTTGAGAGTCACTTGACCTCTGTCACACCAAAAATCTGTCCAGAGATCTCTGTTTCTGGCGTGTCTTTAAGATTTCCCTAAAATGGGACACCACATTGTCATTGTAAGAGTCACCAGCACGGCTTGCAACAGCTGTGTCAGGGTGACGCTCATCCATAAAGGCTTGCACCTTTCTCCACATTGTACAAATGTCCTTAAATTCATCAATATCAGCACTAGTTGGAGGCATTTTATTAATGTGATCCACATGCAACTGCCTTGCCTTTTCACATATAACTGACTGTGAAACACTTTCTCCTGATAATTGTTTCTCGTTGATCCACACCAACAACACTCTCTCCACATCTTCGAGTATTTGCGATCTCTTTTTTGTAAGCACATTTGCACCTTTTGCAACAACAGCTTCCTTTTTGTTGGTCAAGATATTAGTGATGGTTGATTGTGGTTTGTTATACAACCTGGCCAGCTTGGAGGCACGCACTCCACTTTCGTACTTTGCGATTATCTCTTTCTTCAATTCAATAGTATTTCTCACCCTTTTTACCACAGGGTTGGCACTAGAAGCTTTCTTTGGATCCATGGTGGCTTATTTAGCAGTTACAAGCACTAAAAACACTGGAATAATACAAAATGTATCGCATGTACACATGCAGTTGTTCACACTGGCTTGTAAACAATGGCACACTGGCTGTACATGCAGAGGCGTCGCTAGAGTTGGTGTCACCCGGGGCGGAATCATTGGTGTCACCCGGGGTGGCATCTTTGGTGTCACCCTCATGAAATCCAAGGGCGGGGGGATAGGGGTAGTAAACTCCAGTTACATCACTGCTGAATGACCAGTGACTAATGTTTAGCAATGAGAATGCTTAAAGGCTATAAATCGAACTTTATTAATGATAAAATAAATAATCGTAGTAATATTGAGGAAATATAAATTCAAACACCACTTTGAGTACAGCCAACAGATCCTACATTTATTCATCTTCAACAATGAAAAAAAAAAAACTTGAAAAATAAAGAAAAACACTAGTTCCAATTTGACCTTGAGTACAGGTAACATCTCAAAGAATCTGTTATTTCATTTCCTTGCCTAAATCCTGCAAAAATCATCTATCACATCATCAAAATCAACGATTTTCTTTATATAGGCCATTAGTGTCACCTTCTTTAGAGGCTCTATGGTGTCATGGAGTGGCCAGGCGGCCGAGGCAGCTCAGGGCGCGCTGACACGTTCTGGACGAATGTCCTTAACTGAGTTTTTTACTGTTAGCCGAGCCAATATTTTGACGCAAAAACGTATCAGTATCCAATTTTATCGCTATCTGATGGCATCATTAACTGAGGGTCCACTGTATTTGTTTTATCTCGTTTACTCACCTCTGACCCTACATTAAGATTACTAATATTTTAAGGTAGGTAATGAGTGAACTGTACGTATATGCATTTTATCACTCTGGGACACTTTAAATGTCGTAGTATATTATGTGTGGGTGGGGTGGCCTGGTATGGTAGGTATGGTAACCTGGCTGACTTCCTTACTTACCACACTTGATTTCTTACAATAAATACTACTCATCTCACCCTACATTAAGACTACAAATATTTTAAGGTAAGTAATGAGTGTACTATACAGTGGAACATCGACTTACAAATGCCCCACCATGCGAATTTTTCAGGATACAAACGATAAAAAACCCGGTTAAGGACAATCGTCCCGAATGTGTCCGCCTGTCCATCCGGCCTGAGCGCACCTCAGTTGCCCTGCCTTAAGCTAGTGTGCCACTGTTTACAAGCCAGTGCAGACGGTTCCAAGCATACATTCGATACATTTTGTATTATTCCATTGTTTTTAGTGTTTGTAACTGCTAAATAAGCCACCATGGACCCCAAGAAAGCTTCTGGTGTCAACCCTGTGGTAAAGAGGGTGAGGTGTACTATAGAACTGAAGAAAGAGATAATCACAAAGTATGAAAGTGGAGTGTGTGCCTCCGACCTGGCCCAGTTGTATAACAAACCCCAATCAACCATCACTACTATCTTGGCCAACAGAAAGGCAATCAAGGAAGCTCTTGTTGCAAAAGGTGCAAGTATGCTTACAAAACAGAGATCGCAAATACAGTGGTCCCTCAATAATCGTCCGGCCTGAAAGGCGTCCATTTCGGAAATATTCCTGTTTTTTCGTCAAAACATTGGCTCGCAAATGGTCCAGTAACTCGCTAATAGTCCTTCGTCCTGGACGCGTACTCACACTCTGAGCCCCCTCAGCCTTTCCTTCCCAGCCAGTGTGCCATTGTTTACCAGTGAGCCACGGTCCCCTCACGTGCTCCAGCGAAATATTTCATAATATTCCATTTATTTTAGCACTTATAAGTTATTTAAGTGCTAAATAAGCTACCATGGCTCCAAAGAAAGCTCCTAGTGCCAAGCCTTTGGTAAAGAAGGTGAGAAATACGATTGAATTTAAGAAAAACATCACTGAACAATATGATAGTGGCGTACGTGTGGGCGAACTGGCCAGGATGTATAACAAATCCCGTACAACCACATCTTCCATCATGGCCAAGAAAAAGGAAATCAAGGATGCTGTTGTTGCAAAGGGGGTAAATATGCTGACAAAAATGAGATCACCAGTACTCGAAGATGTTGAGAAGTTATTATTGGTGTGGATAAATGAGAAACAATTAGTAGGAGATAGTCTTATGACGTCGCTTATTTGTGTAAAGGCTAGGCAGTTGCATGACGATTTGGTAAAGAAATTGCCTGCAACTAGTGGTGATGTGAGTGAATTTAAGGCCAGCAAAGGCTGGTTTGAGAGATTTAAGAAGCGTACTGGCATACACAGTGTGGTAAGGCATGGTGAGGCTGCCAGTTCGGACCACAAGGCGGCTGAAAAATTTGTGCATGAATTCAAGGAGTACATAAACGGTGAAGGACTGAAACCTGAACAAGTGTTCAGTTGTGATGAAACAGGCCTCTTTTGGAAGAAAATGCCAAAGAGTGGTCCTAGTGGCATTAAGAAACAGAGAAGAGAAGTAACCCCAGAAAAGCAATTGGTACCCAAGGTGTTGATGGAAGGGGATTCCCCTTCCAAACAGTAAATCATCCAATCTGTCTCCTTCTGTCTCCAATCTGTCTTCCATACACAAAGAAGAATCGCCAATAAAGGTAAATGTTATTCTGTTAATGTTTAATTCATCATGTGCCACTGTATTGTTTATGTACTACATCTATATTTCATGTAAAAAATTTTTTTGTTTTAGTACTTCTGGGTGTCAGGAACGGATTAATTGAATTTACATTATTTCTTATGGGAAAAATTTATTCGTAAATTGTCCATTTCGATAATAGTCCCACTTCCAGGAACGGATTATGGATGATTATTGAGGGACCACTGTACTAGAAGATGTGGAGAGACTGTTATTGGTGTGCATCAATGACAAACAATTATCAGGAGATAGTGTTTCACAGTCAATCATATGTGCAAAGGCAAGGCAGTTGCATGCGGATCTCATTAAGAAAATGCCTGGAACTAGTGCTGATGTTAGTGATTTTAATTAAGGCCAGCAAAGGTTGGTTTGGGAGATTTAAGAATCGTAGTGGCATACACAGTGTGATAAGGCATGGTGAGGCTGCCATTTGTGACCAAAAAGCGGCTGAATTGAAGGAGTACATAGACACTAAAAAATTAAAACCCCAACAAGTGTTTGATTGTGACAAAACAGGCCTGTCTTGGAAGAAAATGCCAAACAGGACCTACATTACACAGGAGGAAAAAGCACTGCCAGGACACAAGCCTATGAAAGACAAACTATAATGTTTTGTAGTAATGGTAGTGGGGATTGAAAAGTGAAGCCTTTACTCGTGTATCACTCTGAAACTCCCAGATTCTTCAAGAAAAACAGTGTCTCAAGGTTAATTTGTGTGTGATATGGAGGGCAAACAGTAAGGCATGGGTCACGAGGGACATTTTCCATGATTGGTTCTATTATGTGTTTGGCCCCACTGAAAAAATGCCTCCTGGAAAATAAATTGGATCTCAAGTGCGTCCTGGTATTAGACAATGCTCCTGCTCATTCTCCAGACTTGCAAGAGCAAATTGTGGGGAGGTTGAGCTTCATCAAAGTAAAGTTTTTGCCTCCTAATACCACTCCTCTCCTCCAGCCCATGGACCAGCAGGTCATTTCAAATTTCAAAAAACTGTACACCAAAGCAGTGTTTCAAAAGTGCTTTGAAGTGACCTCAGACACTGAATTGACCCTAAGAGAGTTTTGAAAAGATCACTTTAATATCCTCAGTTGCATAAACCTTATAGGTAAGGCATGGGAGGGAGTGATTTGCAGGACTTTGAACTCTGCTTGGAGGAAATTGTGGCCACAATGTGTACAAGAGAGGGATTTTGAAGGGTTTGGGGCTAACCCTGAGGAGCCTATACTAGTTGTGGAATCTATTGTGCCATTGGGGAAGATGTGGAAGAGCTGGTGGAGGATGATGATGAAGAACTAACCACTGACGAGCTGCAAGAGCATCTGCAACAGCAAGAGACCACAACTGAGGAAATTGCTTCAGAGGAGGGGAGAGAGAGATGGAGGAAGTTGTCTTTTTCAACGATTAAGGACATTCGTACAGTGTGGACAAAGGTGCAAGCCTTTATAGATGAACATCACCCTGACACAGCTATTGCAAGTCGTGCTGGTAACTTTTACAATGACAATGTTGTGGCCCATTTTAGGAAAATCTTAAAGGAATGCCAGAAACAGAGCTCTATGGACAGATTTTTGCTGCAACAGAGGTTCAGTGACTGTCAAGTTGTTCCCAGTGTCACTAAAAAAAGAAGGGAAGTAACCCTGGAAAAGGACTTGCTACCTAAGGTCCTTATGGAAGGGGATTCTCCTTCCAAACAATAACACATCTCCCCTCCTCCCATCTCATCACTCATCAATAAATCTTTAATAAAGATAAGCGTCATTTATTCTTCATGTAGTATTTATTCTTCATGTAGTATTTATTCTTCATGTAGTATTTATTCTTCATGTAGTATTTATTCTTCATGAAGTATTTATTCTTCATGAAGTATTTATTCTTCATATATCATTGTTTTCTGTGTAGGATATTGTATATTTTATGTGAAATTTTTTTTTTTTAATACTTTTGGGTGTGTGGAACGGATTAATTGGATTTCAATTATTTTTTAAGGGGAAAATTAATTCAGCTAACAATAAAATCGGTTAAGGACGAGCTCTCTGGAATGGATTAAAATCATTGTGTGAGCGTGTTAGATAGGAGTGAATGGAGACGAATGATACTTGGGACCTGACGATCTGTTGGAGTGTGAGCAGGGTAATATTTAGTGAAGGGATTCAGGGAAACCGGTTATTTTCGTATAGTCGGACTTGAGTCCTGGAAATGGGAAGTACAATGCCTGCACTTTAAAGGAGGGGTTTGGGATATTGGCAGTTTGGAGGGATATGTTGTGTATCTTTATACATATATGCTTCTAAACTGTTGTATTCTGAGCTCTGCAAAAACATTGATAATGTGCGAGTGTGGTGAAAGTGTTGAATGATGATGAAAGTATTTTCTTTTTGGGGATTTTCTTTCTTTTTTGGGTCACCCTGCCTCGGTGGGAGACGGCCGACTTGTTGAAAAAAAAAAATAATAATATAATACAGTGGAACCTCTACTTACGAGTTTAATCTGTTCCATGACCTTACTCGCATCCAAATTTGCTTGTTTGCAGAGTCAATTTTCCTCATTTAAATTAATTGAAATGCAATTAATGCATTTTGGCTCTCAGGAGGCACGACAAAATACTTCAATACATATTTTGCTAATATGAACTGTACGGCTTATTTATCTATCACAATTCATCTAATATGACATAATAAACAATATAAATAACATAGAAACCTGATATATACTCTAGAATGAAAAAAACGTCATTATGTGACAGGCGGAGGCGGCCACAACCACTCCTGCATTGTTGTGGTAATCAATGCCTTCTAGTGACGGCCTTTTAAACCCATCTATTATTATAATTATTGTATAGTACATTATTATTATTATTATTATTATTATTACTATCATTATTACAGGTCCTCCATCACAAATCCGGCATCATTCAGATCTGTAGTGTGCCGGATTACTGAGTTTGCCAGATTACAGAGTGGTTAGGTGAGAATACACTTAATAAAATTAACCAACCTGACTTACACAAAGTTCATGGAACATTGGCAAAAATCAAACATTTCCGCTACTTTGAGCTCAGTTTCAAGGTACTCTTCGTCATGAAACCAATCAAAATCATATCTATTTCTGTAATATATCTTCCATTCTATCAAATGAAACCAAAAAAAGAGAATACAACCATAAAAACCATATGGAAATATGCCGCAGAAAGGCATCTAACGGCTGAGAGGTAAACTCCCTTATTTATTGTCCGTTTTTTTTTTTTTTTTTTTTTTTTTTTTTTTTTTTTTTTTTTTTTTTTTGTGTGTGTGTGTGTGTGTGTGTGTGTGTGTGTGTGTGTGTGTGTGTGTGTATGTATGTATGTTAAGAAGCATCTTTCCATCATACATTGCCCAAGTTTCAATAAGATAGCGCAACAAACAACTGAGAAAAAATAATATTTACCAAAATTCATATATGGCAAGCCCAAGCCAGGTATACTGGAAATAAGTCACTTTGTCTGACTTTTTTGGGTTATCCTCGGTTCTCTATACATACGCTGCTATGTATGATAATCTTTGTAACTGTATTTGTGTATACCTGAATAAACTTACTTATTTACTTACTTCTATTCTGTCGACTGAGTACAAGAAACTGCTCATTCACCTATTTCAGTTACCCAATAAAGTGGTCAGAAATTGGCAATTTGGCCAATTCACACAAATTTCAATAGATGCCAATTTCAAAACAGGGTCCAGAATAAACAATGCAGACATTCCTGGCACTAAAATAACATTTTCTCTGTTCATTAGTCACGGCTCCAGCCCCTCTTATATTGCTCTTGATTATCATTTGGAATTTTTATTCACACAAAAAATAGAAGATTTACTGTTATGGAGACTACTACATTATTGTAATAATTGTATAAATAATGTCAGCCTATTCTTGACTGCATGTTGGAATTTGGACTGGCGGGCACACACATATTAGACGGTGACGTCATTTGTTTACTCTTGAACATTGCTAAAGAATCGAACATATCCGCTACTGTGAGCGCAATTTCAAAGTACTTTTTGTTGTGAAAGCAGTCAAAATCATATCTATTTCTGTAATATATCTTCCATTCTATCAAATGAGAGCAAAAAAACGAGAATGCACCCATAAAAACCATACGAAAATATACCACTATGGGGCCGCTAATGGCTGAGAGGTGAACTCCGTTATTTATGGTCTGATTTCTTTCAATTTTGGTGTACGTTAAGAAGCATCTTTCTATCATACATTGCCCAAGTTTCATTAAGATAGCCTAACAAACAACTGAGAAAAAAAATAATAATATATTTATTTACTACACGTACATTGATATGGTATACAGGCCTAGCTGACATCAGTGACATACTACCATATAGAAAGCCCCTTGTTATGCTAAGCATTTCAGGCAAATTAGGTCAGTGTCTCAGGATAAGACCCACACCAGTCCACTAACACCCAGGTACCCATTTACTGATGGGTGAACTTAGACAACAGGTGTCAAGAAACACGCCCAATGTTTCTACCCTGGCTGGGAATCGAATATTTACCAAAAATCATATATGGCTAGCCCAAGCCAGGTACTAGAAAAAAGCCACTGTCTGACTTTTTTGGAATACCCTAGGCTCTCTACACATATGCTACTATGTATGATAATCTGTGTAGAGAAAATAGCTTTTTTGTTTCAGTTTTATGGTACAGTACAAGTGTATATTACAGTTAGCCCTGTGCTATACTCCATTTTCTCTAATATAAGCCCCCAAGACAGGGATAGGAGAATGGTACTTGTATCCCTTATCCTCTTCATATCCCCCTCGAACTGCTCAGTATTATGCCAAATATTATTCATTCTGGAGTATTTAACATGTTTTTATGTTATTTATATTGTTATGTCATATTAGATCAGTTGTGATAGGCAAATAAGCTGTAGTGTTGATATTAGTGTAATAGTAAAGCATATTCCCCTGCATCATGAGACTGAGTTCATAACAACCGACAGTGGCTTCAAAGCCACCTTATCTTTAATGAACAGTGCACTGTGTAGGTGCTTCACACAACGAAAAGCATTTCTTTTATTCATTGGAACCATGGCTAGGGCTAAAAGTAAGCAGGTTATAACAATAAATGGAGAAAAAGAAATTGGAATGACTTATGCAGCAAGTTGCACCACCAAACAGTACCAGCAGGTTGGTGTGGTGACCCTGGAAACTTGAAATTATGCTAGCCAAAATTAGTGCCGAATAACTGATGGAACCAGATGTCTGATTGCCAGATTTGTGATGGCAGACCTGTATTATTATTACAATATAAATAATTTGTAATTTTTATTCACACAAAAAATAGAAGATTTACAGTTATGCAGATTACAGCATTGTTGTAATAATTGTACAGATAATGTTAATCCATTCATGAATGCATATTGGAATGGACAGCGACATCATTTATTTACTCTTGAACATTGCTAAAGAATCAAACATTTCTGCTACTTTGAGCTCAATTTCAAGGTACTTTTTGTCGTGAAACCAATCAAAATCATATCTATTTCTGTAATACATCTTCCATTCTATCAAATGAGATCAAAAGAAATGAGAATACAACCATAAAAACCATACGTCCATATGTCCAAATTAATAATAAATAAAAATAAAGAAATAAATAAATACGAAAACACCACTAAGGGGCGACTAATGGCTAAGAAGTGAACTCTATTATTTATGGTCCGATTTCTTTCATTTTTCGCGTACGTTAAGAAGCATCTTTCCATCATACATTGCCTAAGTTTCAATAAGATAGTCCAACAAACACCCAAGATCCAATTCCCTAGATCAAGAGCAAGAGCCCCTCACCAGCATCAAGGAACCTCCCTTGAGGCCCACTCACATCTGGAAATTCGCTCGTGTCTGGAAGGAAAAAATCGACTGAGCGACTGCTTATATCTGGAAAAACTCACACGTGGATGCACTCGTAAGTAGAGGTTCCACTGTGTAATAAAAATATAAAATAATACATATAATAATAATATAATAATATGTAATATACTATAATAATTATGATAATACAGTAGACCCCCGGATAACGTAATTAATCCGTTCAAGAGAGAGTGTCTTATACCGAATCTGACTTAATCCGAATTAATTTTCCCCATAAGAAATAATGGAAATCCAATTAATCCGTTCCAGACACCCAAAAGTATTAAACAAAATATTTTTTTACATGAAATATACATTTCCCTACACAGAAAACAATGAGACATGCAAAGTAAAACATTACTAAAATGACACTTACCTTCACTGAAGACTTATTGATGAGTGATGGGGCGGGAGGAGGGGAGAGGATGGAGGTGTACTATTGTTTGGAATGGGAATCCCCTTCTATAAAGACTTCAGGTACCAAGTCCTTTTCTGGGGTTACTTCCCTTCTTTGTTTTTTAAAGCCACTAGGACCAGCTTGAGAGTCACTGCACACCTGTGGCACTAACTATCTGTCCAGAGAGCTCTGTTTCTGGCATCTCTTTACAATTTCCCTAAAATGGGACACAACATTGTCATTGTAGATGTTGCCAGCATGGCCTGCAACAGCTGTGTCAGGGTGATGTTCATCCATAAATGTTTGCACATAAGAAAGCAGGAACACTGCAGCAGGCTTGTTGGCTCATACTAGGCAGGTCCTTCACAAACCATCCCACTAACAGAATCATATTTGCCCAACCCAATTTTCAATGCTTCCCAAGCAATAAGCTTTGATAATTCTATTCACTCATGTGCAAGTCCCACTCAAATCAAATCATATGTATTGTTAAGTACTCTGGTGTGTGGGGAAGTACTCTGGCTAGTGTGTGGGGAAGTACCCTGGCTGGTGTGTGGAGAAGTACCCTGGCTGGTGTGTGGGGAAGTACCCTGGCTGGTGTGTGGGGAAGTACCCTGGCTGGTGTGTGGGGAAGTACCCTGGCTGGTGTGTGGGGAAGTACCCTGGCTGGTGTGTGGGGAAGTACCCTGGCTGGTGTGTGGAGAAGTACCCTGGCTGGTGTGTGGGGAAGTACCCTGGCTGGTGTGTGGGGAAGTACCCTGGCTGGTGTGTGGGGAAGTACCCTGGCTGGTGTGTGGAGAAGTACCCTGGCTGGTGTGTGGGGAAGTACCCTGGCTGGTGTGTGGGGAAGTACCCTGGCTGGTGTGTGGGGAAGTACCTGGCTGGTGTACCACAATCACTACCACCACCACTTTCGTATCTTTCTACAAACTTTTTCTTGAATTCTATAGTGTTTCTCACCCTTTTTACCAAAGGGCTGGGACTAGAAGCTTTCTTTGGGCCCATGGTGGCTTATTTAGCAGTTACAAGCACTAAAAACAATGGAATAATACAAAATGTATTGCATGTATGCATGGAATCGTCCTCACTGGGTGGTAAACAATGACACACTGGCTGTACACAAGTGTCTGGGCCGCTCACGGCGCACAGACACGTTCAGGACGAATGACTTTAACCGAGTTCAGCGTTGTTAACCTAGCCAGTATTTTGAACCAAAAACGTTACTTAATCCAATTATTACTTAATCTGATGACATCTTAATCTGGGGGTCCACTGTAATACATACTATAATAAGTGAGTTTCAGAACACCACCACGAGATGGCAGAGTGAGTACCAAAATAACATTCACCAGTGCATGTGTAACGGACCTTACCTCACGGTGGAAGGAATTTTCGTGTTTTCCTTATCTTTCGTGTAAAGTGTAGCATTAAGAGTGTAGCAGTTAAGAGTGTAGCAGCAATTAAGTTAAGCGATTTAGAGATAGAAAAAGGATGAAATGAAATGAACTCCTGACAGCATATGTCGCTCTGCCTATCTTTTCCACTGCCAACCTTCGCCAGCATTTCTTCTCCAAGGTAAATGGTGTATGTATACCATTTTATTTCTACATTATGTTTTCCTTGTGAAATTAGTGACCTAATGCAGTTAGCCTCACAAACTCCACTTTCTCTTATAATAACACCTCTGAAGGGGAAGCATGGGAAGATGTTTTCATAGCGGGAGCGAGAATGCCTGCGACCACTCTCCTTCATCGTCATCACCATTAGCCACATACTTAATGACATATTTTATTCATTCTAGAGTGTATATCAGGTTTCTGTGTTATTTATATTGTTTATTATGTCATACTATTAGATGAATTGTGATAGACATATAAGCCGTAGAGTTGATATTACCATCATATTGAAGTGTATTTTGTCATGCCTCCTGAGAGCAGGAATTCTACTGAAACGGATTAATGGCATTTCAGTTAATTTAAATGAAGAAACTTGACTCACCATACAAACAAATCGGGATATGAACAAGTGATTTCCACTTTACGGCGGTAGCCGGAAACCTAACTTGCTGTATAAGTGCGGCCTTACTGTATATGTAATATCTGATACATGCATTGAAAAACAGCTTTCATTCACTTGGCTTCACAATTTACTTTTTACAAAACATTTTTTTTCTGGTATTTTGGGGAAGTGGAACTGATTGGAAAAATGATGAAGTGAAAACAGTGGTAAAGGAGATAAAACTTAATGTATGAAAGTGTTTGCAATATCATAATTATAAAATAACTACAAATCACATAGATAAAGAATTGAGAAAGGGTGAAGGAGTGTTAAAGAAGAGAAAATAAAAAATAGGCAAGGTGATGTCAGCAAAATTTGCTGAGAATAGATATAAGACAATATGGAGAGATAAATATGATTAAGAAATTGAGGGAAAAAATGAATTTGATCAAGTGAGGTGGTGAAATTGTGAACAAAGATACTAAGTAAAATAAACTTATTCACATTAGGTTTTACCATTTGTGTTTATAAGGGTCGTCTTATGAACAGAATATATAATGCGTATAAGTACACTGTATGTATAGTTTTGTACTGATATTAAAATTTACAATAGTATGTACAAAAATTAAAAAAAAAAATATTCAGCTATTGCAAAATGCATAATGCTGAGCATTTTGGGCAAGGAACATGAGCATAAAACTTATATGGGCTTAGTGTTTTCCATACTATAATCATAATATTCTGCTCACATTGTTACATTATGATGAGTTTAAATTTATCTGACTTTAATATAAAATATAATGGTGGTCAAGGGTTTGTGAATATCAACGTTACTTGTATAGTAATTGTTTTAAACACACCAGCTGTCTCCCACCAAGGTAGAGTAACCTAAAAAATAAAAAAAAAGAAACATTTTTATCATTCATTCAGCAGCTATCGTGCAAGAAGTATGCAGACATCACAGTTCTGATAGCCTTCCAAACTGCAATATTCCCACCCCTCCTTCAGGTTTTTTAATTTAACTATAAATACAGTACAGTATATAGATTTTAGCCTAAATACATTTCTATATTGACAACATGATGCAAGAATGCTGATTACAAAATAAAATTTATTATACACAAATAACCCGCACATAAAAGAGAGAAGCTTACGATGACGTTTCGGTCTGACTCGGACCATTTACAAAGTCGGACCGAAACGTCGTCGTAAGCTTCTCTCTTTTATGTGCTGGTTATTTGTGTATCGTTCTAGTCAGAGTATTGTGCCTTTTTTTTGTTAAAATTTATTATTATTGTACTTTTGTAGAGAATATTTATAAAGCTGTTAAATGTAGATCTAGTGCTTGGACACATGAGATTTGTTAGAATGAGTGAAGAACCAATAGTGAGTGAACAAGTAATAAAGTTGAAAGTTTGAAAAACAGTTTGGGTGATGGGATTATGACTGATACTAAAAGTAAGTAGAGGTAATTAGTATAGTTGTTAAGATTCTTCACTGTATGTGTATGTAAGATAGGTGCCCAAGGATTGGCAAAGAGCATATGTAGGTTTATGATATACACCCCATTCTTGGACCACTAGTGATACATGTGCAGGTCTGAATGCTTCATGGTTGTGTTCAGCCACTGCATTGCCAGACATGCTGCAGACTTAGACAAGGCTGTGTGATATTGCCATAATTCTTTATTGCATGTATAGATGGAATTGTAAGAGAATGCTAGCATTTGGGAAAGGTGTGGTGCTGAAAGATAATAAGTTAGATTTCAAGTGGAAGTTATCCCATAGTGCTGGTGAGAAATTTTTGAAGAGAAGCTGCAGAGGGTGGTAAAGGCACTTGAAAGTACATATGTACAAGGAGGAATTTAAAGGTGAGTGAAAAAAAAGAAGCTAAGGAAAAAAAAGTTGAAGCACTGAATAGGCAATGGAAGATGAGATTTCTGAGTGGAAGGAAGGAAGGAGTCTGGAGAAAGTAAATTTATATACTATACTCAACTATTGTACCATTAAATGAATCTATGAAAAATTACATGCAGGATTCTTGAGGAGTCTGGAAAGAAGTGTGTCAATGGATGTTAATTTAGAAATGTATCAAGAGTACAGTATATGGTTGACGGTGCTTTTAATTGTATGTGAAGCATAATCTTTTAGTGTTGCAGAAAAGATGAAGTTTTCAGCAGGGCATGTCATGACTGAGATCTGTTTCTTGTGTAAATATTATTCAGACAATATAGAAATTAGAAGTATGAAATGTGTAAATAATGGAATACTGATTGTTGATGTGGTTTAGTAACTACAAAAAATGAATAATTTTTTTTTTCAACAAGTCGGCCGTCTCCCACCGAGGCAGGGTGACCCAAAAAGAAAATACTTTCATCATCATTCAACACTTTCACCTTACACATAATCACTGTTTTTGCAGAGGTGCCCATCATACAACAGTTTAGAAGTATATACATATAAAAATACACAATATATCCCTCCAAACTGCCAATATCCCAAACCCCTCCTTTAGAGTGCAGGCATTGTACTTCCCATTTCCAGGACTCAAGTCCGGTTATATAAAATAACTGGTTTCCCTGAATCCCTTCACTAAATATTACCCTGCTCACCCTCCAACAGCTCGTCAGGTCCCAAATACCATTCGTCTCCATTCACTCCTATCTAACACGCTCATGCATGCTTGCTGGAAGTCCAAACCCCTAACCCACAACACCTCTTTTACCCCTCCCTCCAACCTTTTCGAGGACGACCCCTACCCCGCCTTCCTTCCCCTACAGATTTATATGCTCTCCATGTCATTCTACTTTGATCCATTCTCTCTAAATGGCCAAACCACCTCAACAAAACCCTCTTCAGCCCTCTGACTAATACTTTTTATTAACACCACACCTTCTCCTAATTTCCACACTCTGAATTTTCTGCATAATATTTACACCACATATTGCCCTTAGACAGGACATCTCCACTGCCTCCAACCGCCTCCTCACTGCAGCATTTACAACCCAAGCTTCACACCTATATAAGAGTGTTGGTACTACTATACTTTCATACATTCCCTTCTTTGCCTCCATAGAAAACATTTTTTGCCTCCACATATACCTCAATGCACCACTCACCTTTTTTCCTTCATCAATTCTATGATTAACCTCATCCTTCATATATCCATCTGCGGACATGCCAACTCCCAAATATCTGAAAACATTCACTTCTTCCATACTCCTCCTCCCCAATTTGATATCCAATTTTTCTTTATCTAAATCATTTGATACCCTCATCACCTTATAATTTTTCTATGTTCACTTTCAACTTTCTACCTTTACACACACTCCCAAATTCGTCCACTAACCTTTGCAGTTTTTCTTTAGAATCTCCCATAAGCACAGTATCATCAGCAAAAAGTAACTGTCAATTCCCATTTTGTATTTAATTCCCCATAATTTAATCCCACCCCTCTCCTGAACACCCTAGCATTTACTTCTTTTACAACCCCATCTATAAATATATTAACCATGGTGACATTACACATACCTGTCTAAGACCTACTTTTACCGGGAAGTAGTCTCCCTCTCTTCTACACACCCTAACCTGAGCCTCACTATCCTCATAAAAACTCTTTACAGCATTTAGTAACTTACCACTTATTTCATATACTTGGAACATCTGCCACATTGCTCCCCTACCCACTCTATCATATGCCTTTTCTAAATCCATAAATGCAATAAATACTTCCCTACCTTTATCTAAATACTGTTCACATATATGCTTCATTGTAAACACTTGATCTACACATCCCCCACCCACTTTAAAACCTCCTTGCTCATCTGCAATTCTGCATTCTGTCTTACCTCTAATTCTTTCAATAATAACCCTGCTGTACACTTTTCCTGGTATACTCAGTAAAATGAATAATAGTATAGGTTAATAATGTGAGTTATAAATCTAAGGTGAGTGGAAGGTGATATAGAAGGCACCTGTCAAAGGAAAGATTGAAAGGTATTTAGAGGTAAGGCATGAACATTCACCAGACATATGTGAGCTTGTTAGGTCAAATGAATGGTTCATAAGCTTTGATATTTTATTGGACTGTGAGCATGGTAATATCTCTTGAGTTCATTAAAACTGCCCAGCCAATCTTTAGTTTTAAAATGTTAAGAAATACTATGCATGTACATTGATAGCTGGATAGGGAAGTTGAGAGTCAACAATGTACTGTAGTATTAGTGTTCATCTGGAAAGGCAAATACAGAGCAAGTTATGGTGAATGTATTTTCTTCTTTGGATCACCTTGCCTTAGTGATAAATGACATTAAGTTAAAATCTATTGTTCTATATGAAAATAGTGAAGTGGTACCCCGAGTTTTGAACTTATTTCATGCCAGAATGGTGTTCGAGTGCCAATACTGAACGAATTTGTTCCCATAAGGAATAATGTAAATTAGATTAGTCTGTTTCAGACCCCCAAAAATACACTTACAAATGCACTTACACAAATACACTTACATAATTGTTCGAGTTGGGAGCAATTCAAAACTTGGCGTACCACTGTATTTAGTTTTCAGTAATAATGATATTAATTTGTGTCTAGTTAACTTGGAGGAAGCTGGGCCTGCAAAAAAGAAGGAGAAGAAAGTCCAAAAGATTGTGGAGCCTGTGGTGGGAGGTGGTGTTAAAATCTCCACTATTGCCCCCAAGAGACCTCATGGAGAAAAAGCTACAGATGACTTTCATTATGAGAAATTTAAAAAACAATTTAGAAGGCACTAGGTGCAGTTTACACTTTGTTCTATTAGTTATGTTTAATTGTAAAAGTATCTAATAATGTTGAAGTAGGTGCTTTAACGGCACAGCTTTTAAATAAAAGTTTCAGAACAGAAGTTGAATTACTTTTACTTGGCAGACCAATAAAATAGTGTAAACAGAAGTATATCATGTTTGAAGTTATCTTAGAGATGTCACTTAACAGTACATTGTAATATTCATAGGAGGACCACTAAATCCATAGGAATCATACAATGCCTAGAGTAATGAAAGGCATTTGAGCTCAGTTCAGAGCTGAGTACAGGTTCAGTTTCTTAGATCATGAGCCCCTCACCAGCAATTTAACAGTACAGTATTTTGTTAAGACTTTATTTAGAAAATACGTACAGTAGTCTCTAACATATCATACTTCATGTTTTTAATATGTCGCCATTTAAATTGGGAATTGGCCAAGCCTTCTCATTGCAAAGTTTGGGAAAATTTGAAATTGGGCTGCAATCCACATGAGATATTTCCCTTCTGCACCTAAAGCATGGCCATTTTAGGTGAAGTCCTAAGCTTGGCTTTCAGTTGTAAACACCCACCCACATGATCAGTTTGTGGGTGCATCCTGTGACATTCTCTCGTGTTAAACCCTCTGCATTTTCGATCTTTCTATCACCAAAATGGAATACTAGTGATGGCGAAGTAGTTTAATCATGAAACTAGTTTGAAAACCTATTTCAAAAAACTTCAGGTGATAGGTGGTCATGTGTGATAGAGAAAGTGCATGCCTTTGGTGTTAGAGAATCAAAAATTTCTTCAAATAGAAACAGTGACATGAAGATAAGAGCTTATGCAATGAATAATCCAGATTTTAATATGCTGAAAACAGTGTCAAAGAGATCAGATCTCAGTAAGACAAAAAAGAAGAAAAGTGAACCTGGATTCAAAGGAACAAACTATATTGTTTAAGCCTCAAACTGTCAAGACATATTTGTACCTTAATTTTTGTGCCTTCAGATATGTCACCTGCCAATATTTTAGGCTTCAGTTTAACTGTTTAGGGCTCCTACCACCACTTCAAGTCTGAGGAAAAATCTAACACTAGGTGGGTCCACTGCCTCACTAGCATATGTATACAATAAAATCAGGACCTGATGTGCCATCACCAATGTCCCTACCAGTATACACATTGTGGAACTGGCTGAAGATGCCTTATTCATTCCAGTTTTATTAGTTTCATGTGGAACTAGTCAAACAGCCAATGCTTTATGTACATTTAACCTAGGTTAACCCAATAAGGTGAAAAAACGCAACTCATTTTCACATTTTGAAGCGTATTACAGCTTTAAAAAAATTTAACATAAGAATTCTTTGTACATATATTTTTTTTACAAGGGTCTTAAGGGCACACAGGTATTATGGATACAATAAGTACATTAGATTTAACCCAAGATACTCTCTCAGGGAGGCTTCCTGATGCTGGGCAGGGCTCTTAGGCTTAGGAATTGGACCTGCCCTCCCCTTCTTTGGATTAAACCTAATTGCTTCTCATTTCTCAAGACACTGCATGACCCCTATAAATTCAGGTCTTTATCCTAAGTATAAATACAGTATAATAATAAACCCAGGATAACCTAGAAAAGATTATCATCATCATCATTATCCCCTGGGACTTTTCATAGACCTACGAAAAGTATTTGATACAGTTGACCATGACCTATTGCACCTAAAACTTGAACATTACGGGGTCAGAGGACACTCGATTACTTAAAATCTTATCTTAGCAATAGACACCAGTATGTATACACAAATGGTGTTACCTCCACTACACAACCTGTTTTTGCTGGAGTCCCACAGGGTAGTGTCCTTGGCCCACTTCTCTTTCTCATTTACATCAACGACCCCTCAAGGAAGGTTCCTTGATGTTGGTGAGGGGCTCTTGATTTAGGGACTTGGATCTGTGCTCCAGTTCCCCGAATTAAGCCTGAATGCCTTCCACATCCCCTCCCCCAGGTGCTGTATAATCCTCTGGGTTTAGCGTTTCCCCCTTGATTATAATAATAATAATAATAATAATACATCAACGACCTCCCAAATGCATCTAAACTCCTTATGTCATCTGTCACTCCTTATGTCTTCTCTCATCCAAACCCAACTATACTTACAGACGCTGTAAGCGACAAACTACTAAAAATATCTACTTGGATGGCAACCAACAAATTTACTCTCAATATAGACAAAACCTACCTCATGCTGTTTGGAAACAGAGCTTCAAATATTCAGCTAAACATATCGATAAATGGTTTCCCCATTTCAAGGCACACACAGGGCAAATTTCTAGGTCTCCACCTTGACTGCAGTCTCAGATTTCAGACCCACATACAGAGTGTGTAAAGGTATAAAGTTGAAAGTGAACATAGAAAAGAGTAAGGTGATGAGGGTATCAAATGATTTAGATAAAGAAAAATTGGATATCAAATTGGAGAGGAGTAGTATGGAAGAAGTGAATGTTTTGGCTGGCTGGCTGGCTGGCTGGCTGGCTGGCTAGATGGCTGGATGGCTAGATGGCTGGCTAGATGGCTGGCTGGCTAGATGGCTGGCTAGATGGCTGGCTGGCTAGATGGCTGGCTAGATGGCTGGCTGGCTAGATGGCTGTGGCTGGCTGGCTGGCTAGATGGCTGGCTAGATGGCTGTGGCTGGCTGGCTAGATGGCTGTGGCTGGCTGGCTAGATGGCTGTGGCTGGCTGGCTAGATGGCTGGCTGGCTAGATGGCTGGCTAGTTGGCTGGCTGGCTAGATGGCTGGCTAGATGGCTGGCTAGATGGCTGGCTGGCTAGATGGCTGGCTGGCTAGATGGCTGGCTAGATGGCTGGCTGGCTAGATGGCTGGCTGGCTAGATGGCTGGCTGGCTAGATGGCTGGCTGGCTAGATGGCTGGCTGGCTAGATGGCTGGCTAGATGGCTGGCTGGCTAGATGGCTGGCTGGCTAGATGGCTGGCTGGCTAGATGGCTGGCTAGATGGCTGGCTGGCTAGATGGCTGGCTAGATGGCTGGCTGGCTAGATGGCTGGCTGGCTAGATGGCTGGCTGGCTAGATGGCTGGCTGGCTAGATGGCTGGCTAGATGGCTGGCTGGCTAGATGGCTGGCTGGCTAGATGGCTGGCTAGATGGCTGGCTGGCTAGATGGCTGGCTGGCTAGATGGCTGGCTAGATGGCTGGCTGGCTAGATGGCTGGCTGGCTAGATGGCTGGCTGGCTAGATGGCTGGCTGGCTAGATGGCTGGCTAGATGGCTGGCTGGCAGGCAGGCAGGTAGGTAGGTTGGTAGGTAGGGTGGTAGGCAGGCAGGCACTCATCACTAAACTAATGACAGTAGTGACATCTGATGAGCATCTCTTATCACTTCACTAATGACAGTGGTGACATTTGATGAGGGTACACTGCCTTTGCTTTATTTGTTTTCAGCTTATTTATTTATTTATTTATTATTAATTTGGACATGATACATAGATGTACAAAGAAATACAGTGGTTAAGTGTAACATGCCAAAAGCCCCTTGTATGCAGAGCATTATGGGCAGGCTTAAAATTAACTTAAGATTAACTAAGCAATGATATATTCAGTGGTAAAAATTATAGTAAACAAATAACAGTTAAGCACAAATGAGTATATTTCAAAGTCAGGTCATATGGTCATTTGCTGAGTTGCTGTGCATTCAATAGAATGGAGTATTCTATTAGGTAATGTAATTAAAAAAAAAACAAAGTTTGATAGGGTCACAAGTTATACATTTATGAGATACAGTTATTCAGTATTTATTTAGTTGTGGGTGAGTAAGTGATTTTTAAGAAGAGACTTGAATTTATAAACAGAGTGTTTCTTTTATATTCACAGGTAATGAATTCCAGATTTTTGGGCCTTTTATGTGCATTGAGTTTTTACATAGTGTGAGATGGACACGAGGAACATCAGAGTGATCTGTGCCTTGTGTTATGGTCATGTGTTCTGTTGAGGTTGGTAAGGAGACTTTTGAGGGGAGGGTTTATATCCGAGTTAAGTGTTCTATGTATGTAGTAGGTACAATAATAAGTATGGATGTTTTGTATGGTGAGTAGGTTTAGAGTTTTGAATATTGGTGGAGTATGCTGCCTGTAGTGGGAATTTGTTATCATTCTGGCTGCAGCGTTTTGTTGGGTAATTAATGGTCTGAGATGGTTTATTGTTGTTGAGCCCCATACACAAATTCCATATTTGAGATAGGGGTAAATGAGTGAGTGATATAGGGCCAGGAGGGTTGACTGTGGAACATAGTACCGTATCTTCGATAGTATGCCTACGGTCTTGGAAATTTTCTTGGAAATTTGTTGTACATGTGTTTGAAATTTGAGTCTATTATCTAGGTGGATTCCTAAGAATTTTCCCTCTGTGAGCTTTGTGATAGGTGATCCGTTTATCATTATGTCAAGAGGGACATCTGTAGCTCTGTTTCCAAACTGAATGAAGTAGGTTTTGTCAATGTTGAGAGTAAGTTTGTTAGTCATCATCCAGGTAGATATTTTCTGTAATTCGGTATTTACAGTATTGGCTAGCATGACTGGGCTTGGATGAGAGAAGACATATGTAGTGTCATCTGCAAATAGTGTGGGTTTGAGTAGCTGCGATGCATTTGGTAGGTCGTTTTTGTAAACGAGAAAGAGAAGAGGGCCAAGGACACTTCCCTATGGGACACCAACTGTAATTGGCTGTGCGGAAGAGTTTGCTCCATTTGTGTACACATATTGGCTTCTGTTGCTGAGGTATGACTTTAGGTAGTTGAGGGAGTGCCCTCTTATACCATAGTGTGACAGTTTTATATGGAAAAAATCATGGTCAACTGTATCAAAACTTTTACGTAAATCAATGAAGAACCCCGGTGGGACTTCTTTTTTCTCGAGTGCAGTGTATATTTGTTCTAGCATGTGTATAATAGCATCATTCGTATTTTTATTAGGCCTGAACCCAAATTGACAGGGGTTGAATATATTGTGGGAGATGAGGTAGGAATAGATTCGCTTATGAATTAATTTTTCGAAGATTTTAGAGAGGGTGTAAGTTGGATATTGGCCTATAGTTATTCAAGTCTGTTTCGTCTCCTCCTTTATGTATTGGGGTGACCCTCGCTATTTTGAGAACTGTAGGGAAGGTAGAGGATTTGATGGATTTGTTAAAGAGCGTTGCAATGATTGGTGACAGCACTTGCGATGCTTTTTTGTATATAATGGGTGGTAAGGTATTTAAATCTCCTGTCTTGTTTTTTAGTGTGTTGATAATAAGGGAGACTTCTGTTGGGCTAGTCGGAGCTAGGAACAGTGTGTTCAGGTAGTTGCCAGTGAGGCAGTCACTGGGTGGGGTATTTGAGCTTGGGATTTTATTGGCAAGGTTTTTTCCTATGGTGGAGAAGAAATCATTGGGGTTCATCTGGTTTTGTTAGTTCAATTGCGCTTTTTCCTGATATCTTTTTTGTTCCTAGAATTTCTGATAGGGTTTTCCAGGTCTTTTTTATATCACATTTTAAGTTGGATAATCTGTTCTCATAATACAATTTTTTAGCCCTTCTTATCAGGCTGGTTAGGATTGATGAGTAACATTTTGTTTGATCTCTGGTTATGTGACCCATTCTGTGCTGCTAGTAGCAGTAATACAATATGGTAGAACAATTAACTCGCACATGAGTAAAAGGATATAAAAGCTATTACTTGGGTAAAATAAAAATAGGTTAGACAAAGATTTGACTAACCTATTTCTATGTTACCCAAGTAATAGCTTTTATATCCTTTTGCTCATGTGCGAGTTAATTGTTCTACCATATTGTATTACTACTACTACTACAACTTATATCACTTCTACTACTACCACTAGTATTGCACCTCACTCTGAGGACATATATTTGTCTAACCTATTTTTATGTTACCCAAGTAATAGCTTTAACATGTACAGTGGACCCCCGGTTCGCGATATTAATCCGTTCCTGAGAGCTCATCGTAAACCAAAATTATCGGAAAGCGAATCAATTTTCCCCATAAGAAATAATGGAAATCAAATTAATCTGTGCAAGACGCCCAAAAGTATGAAAAAAAACTTTTACCACATGAAATATTAAGTTTAATGCAATAGAATAATTACAATAACAACAATAACAGAATAACAATAGAATAATTGACATTTACCTTTAACCCTTTGAGGGTCGACAGGCCCTCTCCGAAACTCGTTCTCAGGGTCGGCCAAATTTCAAAAAAAAAAAAAATTATTATTTCTTATGAAAACATAGAGTTTTTTTTTCTAAACATTATAGGATAAACAAAAAAAATTTACCATCAATACTTACGGAGATATGGATGCATGAAGTTTGCAGAAAATGAGCCGCGTATGGCAACAGCGGCGACTGCCGCTCACCCGGTAAACTTTAGTTTACTTGTATTTGAAGGTTTGTTGTTTTTTTCACTATTTTATTTTTTCACATAACTTATGTGGCCTACGAGACCAAAGTAAGGTGCAATGTACATATATGCTCTCGTTGTATACAACACAATAAGCACACAAACATAATTATCAATATATTGTTTACAAAACTTGTTTACAAAAACAAACAATACAAAACATTGTTTATTATTATTGTTCTATAATATATATAACAATATACAGTCACTGAATATATTCCTATTAGTTCTGCAGCTTGTGGAACTCTGAAACATGGTGTCATACACAATGGTGTTTTATCTTTCTCCCTCATTCTATCTCTTTCAATCTGTCTCTCTCTTTCTATCTGTCTGTCTATCTCTGTCTCACAGGTACACATAAATACAAGTATACATAGTATAAATTACCTAGGATAACCCAAGAAATCCAGACAAAGTGCTATACTCTGCTTGAAGATGTGAGTAAAAGTGATGACACAGTCTTGTGGCTCTCTGAGACAGAGAGCTAGATGGATAGACAGATAGACAGGGAGCTTGACAGACAGACAAATAGACAGACAGAAATGTTAGTGTACCCGTACCAGTGTACTAGTGTTCCACCCTCCTCCTCCTCTTCTTCCTCTTCCTCCTCTTCCCCCTACTCTTCCTCCTCTTATCCCTACTCTTCCTCATACTCTTCCTCTTCCTCCTACTCTTCCTCTTCCTCCTCCTCCTCCTCCTCCTCTTCCTCTTCTTCCTCTTCCTCCTACTCTTCCTCTTCCTCCTACTCTTCCTCCTCCTCCTCCTCTTCTTCCTCTTCCCCCTAATCTTCCTCCTACTATTCCTCTTCCTCCTCCTCTTCCTCTTATTCCTCTTCCTCCTACTCTTCCTCTTCTTCCTCCTCCTCCTCTTCTTCCTCTTCCCCCTACTCTTCCTCCCTCTCCTTCTCCTCCTCCATAGTGTAAATTACCAGGAGTCGGCAGCTGTCAAAATGACATATTGTCTCATTAGTCACTCCCCCCTCCCGCCTGTCAAAACAATGGGGTCGGATGCTGCTTCCCTTCCTCCATTCTATCTAATTATCTTTCTCCCTCATTCTATCTGTCTTTTTATCTCTGTCTCACAGGTACACATAAATACAAGTATACATAGTATAAATTACCTAGGATAACCCAAGAAACCCAGACAAAGTGCTATACTCTGCTTGAAGATGTGAGTAAAAGTGATGACGCAGTCTTGTGGCTCTCTGAGACAGAGAGCTAGATGGATAGACAGGGAGCTTGACAGACAGGCAAATAGACAGACAGAAATGTTAGTATACCAGCAAAAACAAAGGGAGGGAGATGTTTATCTCATCTTTTGGCATCAGCTCTACCCTCATTTACCCTCATCAAACGTCAGCACTTATCAGATGTTATCTCCCCTTATCTTGTTACTGTCATGGGTGAACATTTATTATTACCTATTATTATTATTATGTATTATTATTATGTATTATTATTATTATGTATTATTATTATTATGTATTATTGTTATCATTACGTATTCTTCTTCTTCCTCCTCCTCCTCTTCTTCTTCCTCCTCCTCCTCCTCCTCCTCCTCTTCCTCCTCCTCTGCCTCCTCCTCCTCCTCCATTCTTGGAACAAGTTTGAAGAGCTTGTAGTTCATAATCACTATCACTATCATCACCAATGCTCACATCTGAGTCTGGGATTTTGGAAAATAGGAGTTTCCTCTTTGATTCTGGTACAACTGAACGTGAACAAGATGGCCCAGCACCAGAGGTGGAAGGCTGTGGGTTGTCTGGGTTTTCCTCACTATTACCCATATTATGGTCATTAGTTTCGGTCAAAACCTCACCAGAACCTTGAAACTCATCTTCACTGTCACTTCCATCTGTATTAGAACTGTCACTGGGGAACAAAAGTGTCCCAATTCGCCGAGGAGTGAGGAACTTCTTACCACAGGGCATGGTGGAAATTGTGTACTATGATGGCATTCCCACAATGCACCACTGGGTCCCAGATTTTTTTCCTACTGCGCACACCCACCACACAGACCCATTCTCTCACATCTAGGCTTATCAGCCTTTTCCTGTGAGATTTGAGGCCGCTAGAATTTATGCGTACTAGTACGACAAAAAACCCTACGCGTAAGACGTACTAGTACGACCAAAACCCTCAAAGGGTTAATGAAGATCTGGTGATGATTGTTGGGATGGGAGGAGGGGAGTGTGTTGAACCTATTGTTTGGAAGGGGAATCCCCCTCCATTAGGACTTGAGGTAGCTTTTCCTCCTGAGTAATGTAGGTCCTGCTTGGCAATTTCTTCCAAAACAGGCCTGTTTTGTCACAATTAAACACTTGTTCAGGTTTCAATCCTTCAGCCTCTATGTACTCCTTGAATTCATGCACATATTTTTCAGCCTCTTTGTTGTCTGAACTGGCAGCCTCACCATGCCTAATCACACTATGTATGCCACTACGATTCTTAAATCTTTCAAACCAACCTTTGCTGGCCTTAAATTCACTCACATCACCACTAGTTGCAGGCAATTTCTTTACCAAATCATCATGCAACTGCCTAGCCTTTTCACAAATGATCGCTTGAGAGATGCTATCTGTTTTCCATTTATCCACACCAATAACAGTCTCTCAACATTTTCTAACACTTGCGGTCGCTGTTTCGTAATCACAGTTGCACCTTTTGCAAGAACAGCTTCCTTGATTGCCGTTTTCCTGCTCATTATAGTAGAGATGGTTGATTGGGGTTTACTATACAACCTGACCAGCTCCGATGCACGCACTCCACTTTCATATTTTGCAATTATCTCTTTCGTCATTTCAATAGTCATTAGCACCCTTGGTCTTGAAGGGTTGGTGCTAGAAGCTTTCTTGGGGCCCATGGTGACTTATTTTGCAGAAACAAGCACCAAAAACAGTGATAATATGGATAATATGGAATGTACCGAATGTATCCTTAGATGCGCGGACACTGGCTGGCTTGTAAACACTGGACACATCTCGTAAGAATCGTATTGCATACCGGGTTTTGTAACGGGAACCGAGGCCAATTTTTGGCGATATAATGCATCGGTTACCGGATTTATCGGATACTGATAGCATCGCAAACCGGGGGTCCACTGTATATCCTTTTACTCATGTGCAAGTTAATTGTTCTACCATATTATATTACTACTACTACTACAACTTACATCACTTTACTACCACTAGTAATGCACCTCACTCTGAGCCTATATATACCCTCTGTGTCCATGTACTGTTTGTAACGGCTTGACAAAGCTCCTGGAGAGCGAAACATTGCCACAATAAAATGTCACTTTAGTTGCACTTGTGTCCTTTTACTTTACAACACATATTGGGGACAACTGGGAGAGCAACACTTGGAGTTCTCCTCGATTGCCCCTAAGGCCACGAATATTCCATTGTAAAAAAGACATTATGTACAGAAATAAAAAATGGCAACAATAAGAAATGATAAAACCTATGGGCTTCTAGGATCAGTAAAATCAGTGTGTGGGGACAATGGCAAGTGGGTAAGCAAGGAAGAATTAGAATATTGTTGTGAGGGTCGTGAAATAGAAGGGGTAGGAGGCACACTGGTCTCCATCAGGTGTGTCATCTCCACAATATAGCTGGAGATAGCATCTAACATCTCAGTTAAGGAAGCTGACAATGCCATGATGTCAGAGACAGGAGAGGCATTGCAAGTAAAAGTTGGAGTAACTATGGAGGCAACCAAAGAGGTCTGAGGGGGGCGGGAAGTTTGAACCTGGATAGATGCGTTGGTTGAGGTAGAAGTGTCCAGCGGTGTAACAGGAGAGGAAGGAGGTTGGGGTAACTATGGAGGAATTTGGGGGGGTAACAGGGGAAGAGGGGACTACACGAAGGGGGGGTGAATGTCCACCTTTGTGTGAGAGCTGGAAAGGGGGTGAGAACTAGGCTCTGAGGTATTAGATTCTGTACAGGTGATGGAAAGAAGTGTAGGTCTGCAAGGTCTTGTAGACTGAGAAGCAAGCGAGCGAGATGAAGTAGAAGTAGGTGGTGGTGCGAAGGTAGGAGTGTCAGAAGATAAAACAGCAAAAGAATTAGAAACTGGGGTGACCCCGGAAGACACAGGCATAGAGGGGAAGAGGGGATTACACGAGGGGGGGGGTGAACTTCCACCTTTGTGTGAGAGCTGGAAAGGGGGGTGAAAACTAGGCTCTGAGGTAATAGATTCTGTACAGGTGATGGAAGGAAGTGTAGGTCTGCGAGGTCTCGTAGACTGAGAAGCAAGTGAGCGAGATGAAGAAGCAGAAGTAGGTGGTGGTGCTGAGGTAGGAGTGTCAGAGGATAAAACAGCAAAAGAATAAGAAACTGTGATGACCCCGGAAGACACGGACGTAGAGGGACTGGAAGGCAGGAGGACCGTCGAGGTTGGAGGTCTTCAAACTACCGGATCATACAGGACTCGAGGAAGCTTTCCTTGAAGGCTGAGCTGAGAAAGGGCCATAGTGTAAGGCCCTCATGGTCCTTAATCTTTTCAGGGTCCGTGCCATAGATCTACGGCTTTACGTTGAGGGTCCAAACCACAGATCTACGCCATGAGCTCAGCTCAATCTGATAAGCTGTGACCGGTAAATTTGGGCCTAGATATGAGAGAATACATCTGTGTGGTATTTGTGCACCACAAAACAAATCCTGCAGCACACAGTGCATAATGAGAGAAAAAACTGAGACCGTAATTTTCAATTAAAACAGCGAGTTTGCAGTGTTTTTCATGTTTTTTATAGTTGTACTTGCGATTTCTTGGTCTCATTTGATAGAATGGAAGATACAGTGGTCCCTCGATAGTCGTAATTTTCAGAAATCGTAACAATATTTTCGTCAAAACATTGGCTCGCTAATCGTAGATTGACTCGCGAATAGTCATTCGTCCGGGACGCGTACTCACGCTCTGAGCCGCCCCGGCCTCCCTTCCCAGCCAGTGTGGTTGTTTACCAGTGAGCGACGGTCCCCTCACTTGCTCATACGAAATATTTCATAATCCATTCATTTTAGTGCTTGCAACTACTAAATAAGCTACCATGGCTCCAAAGAAAGCTCCTAGTGCCAAGCCTTTGGTAAAGGTGAGAAATACGATTGAATTGAAGAAAAACATCATTGAACAATATGAAAGTGGCGTACATATGGCCGAACTGGCCAGGATGTATAACAAACCCCATACAACCATAGCTTCCATTGTTGCCAAGAAAAAGGAAATCAAGGATGCTGTTGTTGCAAAGGGGGTAAATATGCTGACAAAAATGAGATCACCAATACTCGAAGAGGTTGAGAAGTTATTATTTGTGTGGATAAACGAGAAACAATTAGCAGAAGATAGTCTTATGATGTCGATTATTTGTGAAAAAGCTAGGCAGTTGCACGATGATCTGGTAAAGAAATTGCCTGCAACTAGTGGTGATTTTAGTGAATTTAAGGCCAGCAAAGGTTGGTTTGAGAGATTTAAGAACCATAGTGGCATACACAGTGTGGTAAGGCATGGTGAGGCTGCCAGTTCGGACCACAAAGCGGCTGAAAAATATGTGCATGAATTCAAGGAGTACACAGAGGCTGAAGGACTGAAACCTAAACAAGTGTTCAGTTGTGACAAAACAGGCCTCTTTTGGAAGAAAATGCCAGAGAACCTACATTACTTAGGAGGAAAAGGCACTGCCAGGACACAAGCCTATGAAAGGCTGACGCTCATGTTCTGTGCTAATGCTAGTGGGGATTTCAGAGTGAAGCCGTTACTAGTGTACCATTCTGAAAATCCCAGAGTGTTCAGGAAAAACAATGTTATGAAGAGTAAATTGTGTGTGTTTTGGAAATCTAATAGTTAGGCATGGGTCATGAGGGAAATTTTTGTCGAGTGGTTCAATGAAGTGTTTGGCCCTAGTGTGAAGAATTACCTCCTGGAAAAGAAATTGGATCTCAAGTGCCTCCTAGTAATGGACAATGCACCTGCTCATCCTCCAAACTTGGACGACCTAATTTTCGAGGAGTTTGGGTTCATCACAGTAAAGTTCTTGCCCCCGAATACCACTCCTCTCCTCCAGCCCATGGAGCAGCAGGTCATTGCAAACTTTAAAAACCTCTACACCAAAGCAATGTTTCAAAGGTGCTTGAATGTGACCTCAGACACTCACTTGACCCTAAGAGATTTTTGGAGAGAACACTTCAGCATCCTCCATTGCATAAGCCTTATAGGTAAGGCTTGGGAGAGTGACTACCAGGACTTTGAACTCTGCTTGGAGAAAATTGCGGCCATAGTGTGTCCACAAGAGGGATTTTGAAGGGTTTGGGGCTGACCCTGATGACCCTATGTCAGTTGTTAAATCTATTGTGGCACTGGGGAGTTCCATGGAGTTGGATGTGAGTTTGGAGGATGTGGAAGAGTTGGTGGCAGACCACAACAAAGGGCTCACCACTGAGGAGCTGCAAGAGCTTCAGCAGGAAGAGCAACAGTTCACAGCTCAGAATCTTGCTGCAGAGGAGGAGGAGGAGGAAAGAGATGGAAGAAGTTGCCTTCTTCAGAAATTAAGGAGATTTTTGAAATGTGGGGTAAGATGGAAAGATTTATGGAGAAACATCACCCTGACAAGGCTGTTGCAAGCCATGTTGGCAATATGTACAGTGACAAAGTCTTGGCCCATTTTAGGGAAGTGTTAAAGAGATGCCAGAAACAGAGCTCTCTGGACAATTATTTTGCAAGACAGGACTCAAGTGACTCAAGCTGGTCCTAGTGGCATTAAGAAACAGAGAAGAGAAGTAACCCCAGAAAAGCAATTGGTACCTGAGGTGTTGATGGAAAGGGATTCCCCTTCCAAACTGTAAATAATTCAATCTCTCCTCCTCCTCCAGTCTTCCATACACTAAGAAGAATCGCCAATAAAGGCAAGTGTTATGCTGTTAATGTTTCATTCATCATGTGCCACTGTATTGTTTATGTACTACATCTATATTTCATGTAAAATTTTTTTTTGTTTTAGTACTTCTGGGTGTCAGGAACGGATTAATTGTATTTACATTATTTCTTATGGGGAAAATTGATTCGAAAATCGTAAATTTCAATAATAGTAACACTTCCAGGAACGGATTAATTACGATAAACGAGGGGCCACTGTATATTACAGAAATAGAGATGATTTTGATTGGTTTCAGTACTGAAAATGGCTCGAAACCGAGCTCAAAGTAGTGGAAATGTTAAATTTTTGCCGATGTTCAAGAGTAGACAAATGACCTCACACATCTAATACATGCCAGTTGGTGGGTCTAATACATTCACAAATGTGGTGATATTATTTATACAATTACAATATTGCATAACAGTAAATCTTCTATTTTTTGGTTTGAATAAAAATTCATTATGTGAATAAAAAATCAAAATGGAATTCATTTGTAAAGCCTGAAAACATAACTAATGAACAGAGGAAATGTTAGTTTAGTGCCAGGAATGCCTGCATTGTTTATTCTACACTTTGGTCACACTTCACAGACACGCACATGCATATATATATATACATACATCTAGGTTTTTCTCCCTTTTTCTAAATAGCTCTTGTTCTTCTTTATTTCTTCTATTGTCCATGGGGAAGTGGAAAAGAATCTTTCCTCCATAAGCCATGCGTGTCGTATGAGGCGACTAAAATGCCGGGAGCAATGGGCTAGTAACCCCTTCTCCTGTAGACATTTACTAAAAAAGAGAAGAAGAAAAACTTTATAAAACTGGGATGCTTGAATGTGCGTGGATGTAGTGCGGATGCCAAGAAACAGATGATTGCTGATGTTATGAATGAAAAGAAGTTGGATGTCCTGGCCCTAAGCGAAACAAAGCTGAAGGGGGTAGGGGAGTTTCGGTGGGGGGAAATAAATGGAATTAAATCTGGAGTATCTGAGAGAGTTAGAGCAAAGGAAGGGGTAGCAGTGATGTTGAAGGATCAGTTATGGAAGGAGAAAAGAGAATATGAATGTGTAAATTCAAGAATTATGTGGATTAAAGTAAAGGTTGGATGCGAAAAGTGGGTCATAATAAGCGTGTATGCACCTGGAGAAGAGAGGAATGTAGAGGAGAGAGAGAGAGATTTTGGGAGATGTTAAGTGAATGTATAGGAGCCTTTGAACCAAGTGAGAGAGTAATTGTGGTAGGGGACCTGAATGCTCAAGTAGGAGAAACTTTTAGAGAGGGTGTGGTAGGTAAGTTTGGGGTGCCAGGTGTAAATGATAATGGGAGCCCTTTGATTGAACTTTGTATAGAAAGGGGTTTAGTTATAGGTAATACATATTTTAAGAAAAAGAGGATAAGTAAGTATACAAGATATGATGTAGGGTGAAATGACAGTAGTTTGTTGGATTATGTATTGGTAGATAAAAGACTGTTGAGTAGACTTCAGGATGTACATGTTTATAGAGGGGCCACAGATATATCAGATCACTTTTTAGTTGTAGCTACACTGAGAGTAAAAGGTAGATGGGATACAAGGAGAATATTATAATTATTATAATCAAAAAGAAATGCTAAGCCACAAGGGCTATACAGCTACAAGGAGAATAGAAGCATCAGGGAAGAGAGAGGTGAAGGTTTATAAACTAAAAGAGGAGGCAGTTAGGGTAAGATATAAACAGCTATTGGAGGATAGATGGGCTAATGAGAGCATAGGCAATGAGGTCGAAGAGGTATGGGGTAGGTTTAAAAATGTAATATTAGTGTTCAGCAGAAGTTTGTGGTTACAGGAAAGTGGGTGCGGGAGGGAAGAGGAGCGATTGGTGGAATGATGATGTAAAGAGAGTAGTAAGGGAGAAAAAGTTAGCATATGAGAAGTTTTTACAAAGTAGAAGTGATGCAAGGAGGGAAGAGTATATGGAGAAAAAGAGAGAGGTTAGAGAGTGGTGAAGCAATGTAAAAAGAGAGCAAATGAGAGAGTGGGTGAGATGTTATCAACAAATTTTGTTGAAAATAAGAAAAAGTTTTGGAGTGAGATTAACAAGTTAAGGAAGCCTAGAGAACAAATGTATTTGTCAGTTAAAAATAGGAGAGGAGAGTTATTAAATAGAGAGTTAGAGGTATTGGGAAGATGGAGGGAATATTTTGAGGAATTGTTAAATGTTGATGAAGATAGGGAAGCTGTGATTTCGTGTATAGGGCAAGGAGGAATAACATCTTGCAGGAGTGAGGAAGAGCCAGTTGTGAGTGTGGGGGAAGTTCGTGAGGCAGTAGGTAAAATGAAAGGGGGTAAGGCAGCCGGGATTGATGGGATAAACATAGAAATGTTAAAAGCAGGTGGGGATATAGTTTTGGAGTGGTTGGTGCAATTATTTAATAAATGTATGGAAGAGGGTAAGGTACCTAGGGATTGGCAGAGAGCATGCATAGTTCCTTTGTATAAAGGCAAAGGGGATAAAAGAGAGTGCAGAAATTATAGGGGGATAAGTCTGCTGAGTATACCTGGTAAAGTGTATGGTAGAGTTATTATTGAAAGAATTAAGAGTAAGACGGAGAATAGGAAAGCAGATGAACAAGGAGGCTTTAGGAAAGGTAGGGGGTGTGTGGACCAGGTGTTTACAGTGAAACATATAAGTGAACAGTATTTAGATAAGGCTAAAGAGGTCTTTGTGGCATTTATGGATTTGGAAAAGGCATATGACAGGGTGGATAGGGGGGGCAATGTGGCAGATGTTGCAGGTGTATGGTATAGGAGGTAGGTTACTGAAAGCAGTGGAGAGTTTTTATGAGGATAGTGAGGCTCAAGTTAGAGTATGTAGGAAAGAGGGAAATTATTTCCCAGTAAAAGTAGGCCTTGGACAAGGATGTGTGATGTCACCGTGGTTGTTTAATATATTTATAGATGGGGTTGTAAGAGAAGTAAATGCGAGGGTCTTGGCAAGAGGCGTGGAGTTAAAAGATAAAGAATCACACATGAAGTGGGAGTTGTCACAGTTGCTCTTTGCTGATGACACTGTGCTCTTGGGAGATTCTGAAGAGAAGTTGCAGAGATTGGTGGATGAATTTGGTAGGGTATGCAAAAGAGGAAAATTAAAAGTGAATACAGGAAAGAGTAAGGTTATGAGGATAACAAAAAGATTGGTGATGAAAGATTGTCTATCAGATTGGAAGGAGAGAGTATGGAGGAGGTGAATTTATTCAGATATTTAGGAGTGGACGTGTCAGCGGATGGGTCTATGAAAGATGAGGTGAATCATAGAATTGATGAGGGGAAAAGGGTGAGTGGTGCACTTAGGAGTCTGTGGAGACAAAGAACTTCGTCCTTGGAGGCAAAGAGGGGAATGTATGAGAGTATAGTTTTACCAACTCTTATATGGGTGTGAAGCATGGGTGATGAATGTTGCAGCGAAGAGAAGGCTGGAGGCAGTGGAGATGTCATGTCTGAGGGCAATGTGTGGTGTGAATATAATGCAGAGAATTCGTAGTTTGGAAGTTAGGAGGAGGTGCGGGATTACCAAAACTGTTGTCCAGAGGGCTGAGGAAGGGTTGTTGAGGTGGTTCGAACATGTAGAGAGAATGGAGCGAAACAGAATGACTTCAAGAGTGTATCAGTCTGTAGTGGAAGGAAGGCGGGGTAGGGGTCGGCCTAGGAAAGGTTGGAGGGAGGGGGTAAAGGAGGTTTTGTGTGCGAGGGGCTTGGACTTCCAGCAGGCATGCGTGAGCGTGTTTGATAGGAGTGAATGGAGACAAATGGTTTTTAATACTTGACATGCTGTTGGAGTGTGAGCAAAGTAACATTTATGAAGGGGTTCAGGGAAACCGGCAGGCCGGACTTGAGTCCTGGAGATGGGAAGTACAGTGTCTGCACTCTGAAGGAGGGGTGTTAATGTTGCAGTTTAAAAACTCTAGTGTAAAGCACCCTTCTGGCAAGATAGTGATGGAGTGAATGAGGTGAAAGTTTTTCTTTTTCGGGCCACCCTGCCTTGGTGGGAATCGGCCAGTGTGATAATAATAATAAAATAAAAATTTTGAAATTGGAATATTTTGAACTTTGCATTAAATTGGCCAAATTACCAATTTCCGATCACTTTTTGTAGTTGAAACAGTTGACTTGGCGATTTCTTGTGCTCAATCAATAGAACAGAAGTAATACTAGTGAAATAGCTAAAAATTTGGTCGACTGAAGTAATGTAATTGGCCTAAAATGGAAGTCAAAGTTGGCAAAATCGCCGATGCATAAATATTGCCGACATCAAAATTCGCGAGAGCATAATTTTGTCAATTTTCCATCAAATTTTTTACTTTTTGTTTTATTACATTCAGATTCTCTACCATTTCATAAGATAAAATAAAATTATTTTTTGAAAATTCTTGGACCCTGGTGCATACTTTGAAATTTGGCCTCTGGACCCCTGAAAGGGTTAAGGTAACAGATCTCTCGTTCATTACGGTAGACCTGGCAATGGCGTGAAAAGGAACGATGCAGTTCCTTACAATTGAGACAAGAGGGGGGAAGACTGCAAGATGTATTGGAATGATCCGCTGCACCGCAGACTGGGCATTCCGCCACAGATCTGCAATGTTTAGCAGGGTGCTCAAAATGCTAGCAATTACGACACTATTTAGGAGTGGGAACTACTTGACGGACCTCTAAGTGATGGCCTACAATAGTATAGACAGAGGACAGAAGTTCACGGTAGTTGAAGGTTAAACAAGTGATGTTACTAGGAAAGTGCTTCCGCCCATGAGTGGGCAGGATGTATGCATCTACCTTAAGAACAGAGAGGTTCTGAAAGGCTAATTGGTCTAAAATATCCTCACCACAAGACAAAAAAATCACTCTGTACAATAGTAAGACCACAGTACCACTGCAAGAATTAATAGTAGTGTTCTTACAAACAAGTGACTGCTATGTTATCTATGGAAGTGATGCAGGAGAGAGCATGAGCTTGCTCTGAATTCTCTACTTTTACAACATGCGCACCACTTTGAAGAGCGTGGAAGGATATATTTTGGCTAGCGTGCTGTAAGTGTGTTTTACCAATTCCATGATCAGAAAGATAATTGGTTTGAGACGTCGTCTGTAAAGAAAAGAATTTTGTCCATTGCGTACTCATTAGCCCGGAACGCAAAGGTAGTGAGCGTTGCTTAGGTTGTTTTTGAGAGATTATCGACGAACTGTCTGTCTTGGACATTTAGTAGTAGTACTGTGGGCGGTCTGAATCGAGGGAGGTGGGTGATCCAAAAACTGTTGCACCGTATTCGGGGAAGTCGGACGCAGTGTGAAAGGCATGCTAGAAGCAGCAGCATGAATAGAAATGGGTGACGCTGCAGCACCTGCTGTGGCATCACCCTTCTGCGGCGGTGTCACCTGCAGAAGGTACAGGGGTATGAGGAGAGTCGAGAGAATGAACCGATAATGAAGCCAGGTCAGAACAGGGTGTGGGATCAGAAAAGGGTCTGGGAGGGGGAAGGGTTTCAATGGGCAAAGACTCCAAAATAAAGGTGATTCTTCTGTGATATTCCTTGCTATTTTAAGAAAAAAAAGAGGGAAAGAAAAGAAAAGAGGGACAGCGGAGGGACAGTCGCTAGGAGGAGCCAAAAGCTCCCCCCCCCCCATCCAAGAGGGCCTCAAGCCCACCAGTGTTGAAGATGCAGTGTGGAACCCGTGCCATACCCTACCCTTCATGCCAGTAAACCAGCGTTCCGGGATAGCAGCCTCACATCTACAGAGCTACCTTGGCGGACAAAACAAAGGATAGTCGGAAACCTGCCACAAAACACCCCCTTCAGCTGCCACCTCCCAGAACCAACAGGCAGCTTCTGGAGATACACCCATTACCCAAAGGGCACCCTGCCCACTTCCCAGAAATCCAGGAAGAGAGCAGGGCACCAAGGGACCTCACGGAGTGGGACGAACCCCAGCATGCCACCCCTACCTAGAAACTGTAACGCCAGAGGGGAGGACCCCCGAGGCAACAAATGGAATGGGAAACAAGGGGAGGGAGGGGAGGAAAGGGAGAAAAAAAAAAAAAGGGAAGATGGGATAGGATAAGGAAGTGAGGATTGGGGGGTATTTATACTCAGTCTAAGGAAGGAGATCAAAGGATTTGATTCCTGAGACCAAGAGCCTTTTTGCCACGTCAAGGAGCCCCCCTTGAAGAGGTAGGGAATGGAAGGTAATCATGCTTAGTTAAAGGGGAAGGCAGCTTCAATTCCTTTTATCAAAAGCCCTTCACCCTGAAATGTGAAATATCATGCATTGCAAGAGGAAAATCTTGACAGCCAAAGAGCAGATTGCAATATTTTAGTACAGTATTAAAAAGTTTTCACAAAAGTGCTGAACTCATGCGAGTTATACCAGAAGAATAACTGTGCATTTTATTGTTTGCATATTTTCATTGGTTTTCACACCCTTGCTGGCAGGTACAAGACAGTAGCTGCTTAAGCTTGCAGGATAAGCTCTCTTAGACCTGCCTCTTATCTTTCAACTGATTGACCCCTTTAGTCTTTATAACAGTACATACCAGACTCAAATATACACTTAACATAAGTAATTTACAATATTCAAGGAACATTTGTAGACTTTACATTTTCAGTTACTTGTCTATAAATTTTCTAATCATCACTTGTGCCACAATACATAAAGAAGTCTTATGAAATCATGTCTATAAAAGCTTTTAGGTTCACAAATATTAAGTTGTAACATGAACAGAGTTTAGTACCATGTTCAGTTACTAGTTTCTTACCCAGTTAGGATAAAAACCTTTACTGTTTATTTGAGATTATTAATTATGCACATATACATGAAGAATGTACAAGAGCACATGAACAATATGGAATTTACATATAACAATTTAAAATTACAATGCAGTGAGAAAAGTCTGTTCCTTCCCCATACTGTATAGACAGTCGCCTTTTAAGTAAGTACCATTTATCAAAAATTCCTGTTAATACATTAGGACATTTCATTTAGGATATTAATCATTTGGTCAACAAACTTCAACAAGGTTTAGATGTATGCTGACTGGCTAATTTAATGAGGTTAAGCATGAGTGCCCAGGGACATCATCTTGAGACTATTTTGAACTCTGTCATGAGTTACATAGATCATTCATCCTTACTTCTGCTCATGATGTTTGTTTACACACTACCCTATCCAAGAGTGCTAAAAAGGCCAATAAATTATAAGGCATTCAGTGGATGCTACCCAGCATATTTCAGGGTGGCAAAAGCATGGATGGCTTCACTAAAGCACTTTAGAGATTTTCTCATTTACTTACCAAGCTTCCCCTTTTTCAATTAGTGTATATACTGCTCAAATCTACCTAATAAATTTCAGAAAAGATAAATATAGTTTTTTTTTTTTCCAAAAGACATCATATTACTCAAATTTCATTTTTAAATTTCATGGGAAGGTAAGTGTAATTTATTACAGTACACCAAATTTTATCATGGTATGGTCAGTGGCCTGCATTACATTCTTGATACCTTGGCCAAGGCACTTTATTAAGTACATGTATAATTTTTTTTTTTAGCTATTTTGCATTTACTCCTAGGCTTCATATTCAATTATAAAATAAAATTTGAAGAAATCTACTTTATTGCACAATAATCATTTGTATTAAACTTGTGCTTGATTAACAACACAGCCCTATGTTTACAACAGGTTTTAGAGTCCTTAACTTTTTTTTTTTCTCCATGAAAAAATTTAGAGAAGAGGTTTGATGAAATGAACATTCATGTAACAATTTTTGAGGAATGCAATCTCTTTGCTAAATGGGGACGTCCTGTATTTGCATATTTAACTAACTCCATCTGTAACTTGTGTTCAGTTATAGCTTATTTTTCAGACGACATGATTAAACATCAATGTAGTGGAAACTGGTAATAAAATGTGGTTGAGGGTTATGGGAGGCAAAGCAGAACTGTGCTCTTAGTATGCTGAAAATATTTGTATAGCACAACTGATTATTCAATTTGACTATACACAACTTTTTTTTTTAGTTTAAAAATGACTGAGTAGACCCGTCCACGTGCGGCAACTATACTAAAGATGCAAAAATAAATCCTTGAAGTTATGTCAAACCCATTTTTTTTTTTTTGAATAACAATAAAATTCATTTAACCAATTTTTTATTGCAACACATTCCATTGTTTACTGTTAAGCATGGAAGCCATCAAAACTATTCTTACAAATATGGAAAAAAACAAAATACACTAAAGAATGAGACTACAAATGTTTAGAAATTAAATACAACTATGTGAAGTCAAAAACCAATTGTTTAATAATACTATATATACAGTGGACCCCCGCATAACGATTACCTCCGAATGCGACCAATTATGTAAGTGTATTTATGTAAATGCGTTTGTACGTGTATGTTTGGGGGTCTGAAATGGACTAATCTACTTCACAATATTCCTTATGGGAACAAATTCGGTCAGTACTGGCACCTGAACATACTTCTGGAGTGAAAAAATATCGTTAACCGGGGGTCCACTGTATACAGTATTTCATTACACAAGAATTGTCAAGCATTTTTGTATGTATAAACTCACTCAAGTAATAACCATAAAATTTATAGCAAAGACTTATAAAAAATTAAAGTATGTACGTGCAGCATTCTTCCTTTTGAGTGGTTATGTAATGTCACAAAACAGTAACTTCTTTGTTATTCTTTTCAGAGTTCTTACTGAATAGGAATATTTCTCATACATTTTAAGATATAGTATTCTATTTTTACTTAAAAAGTGCAAATTTTCAGTCTATCTATATAACCATGTGAGATTTATTTAGTTTTCACAACAATTGCAGAATTTAGAAGTTTTCCTTCTGCTACAGTCAGAGAGGGATCTGTTAATTCAGCATATGGAAAAGTGGTCATAAGAGCAAAATCTGTCGTTTCAAGAGCCGGTCGAGCTGTCTGTATGAATTGTCGTATATTCCCTACAGTATGCGTGTGATTTAATTTTATCACGAGACGAGAGCCATCCGGTAAACGAACCTGAAAAACAAAAAAGGACCAAGGTGAAAAACAAAGCATTTATAATGCTAAGCTTAAATTTAGTCATGTACAGGTAGGCCTCACTTATACAGCAGGTTAGGTTCTGGGCTACTGCTGTGAAATGAAACGTAGCCTTTTTTTACACTCAAATGCATATACATATATATGCCTGATAACATATTTACACTATCATATATTAAAAGAGCAAGAGAGTTAGGCATAAAAAATGCATATTATACAGAACATTTACTTTTTTTTTTTTTTTTTTTTTAAACAAGTCGGCCGTCTCCCACCGAGGCAGGGTGACCCAAAAAGAAAGAAAATCCCCAAAAAGAAAATACTTTCATCATCATTCAACACTTTCACCTCACTCACACAATCACTGTTTTTGCAGAGATGCTCAGAATACAACAGTTTAGAAGCATATACATATAAAGATACAAAACATATCCCTCCAAACTGCCAATATCCCAAACCCCTCCTTTAAAGTGCAGGCATTGTACTTCCCATTTCCAGGACGCAAGACCGGCTATATAAAAATAACCGTTTTCCCTGAATCCCTTCACTAAATATTGCCCTGCTACCTGGAGTTTACCTGGAGAGAGTTCCGGAGGTCAACGCCCCCGCAGCCCAGTCTGTGACCAGGCCTCCTGGTGGATCAGAGCCTGATCAACCAGGCTGTTACTGTTGGCTGCACGCAAACCAACGTACGAGCCACAGCCTGGCTGGTCAGGAACCGACTTTAGGTGCTTGTCCAGTGCCAGCTTGAAGACTGCCAGGGGTCTGTTGGTAATCCCCCTTATGTATGCTGGGAGGCAGTTGAACAGTCTCGGGCCCCTGACACTTATTGTATGGTCTCTTAACGTGCTAGTGACACCCCTGCTTTTCATTGGGGGGATGTTGCATCGTCTGCCAAGTCTTTTGCTTTCGTAGTGAGTGATTTTCGTGTGCAAGTTCGGTACTAGTCCCTCTAGGATTTTCCAGGTGTATATAATCATGTATCTCTCCTGCCTGCATTCCAGGGAATACAGGTTCAGGAACCTCAAGCGCTCCCAGTAATTGAGGTGTTTTATCTCCGTTATGCGCGCCGTGAAGGTTCTCTGTACATTTTCTAGGTCAGCAATTTCACCTGCCTTGAAAGGTGCTGTTAGTGTGCAGCAATATTCCAGCCTAGATAGAACAAGTGACCTGAAGAGTGTCATCATGGGCTTGGCATCCCTAGTTTTGAAGGTTCTCATTATCCATCCTGTCATTTTTCTAGCAGATGCAATTGATACAATGTTATGGTCCTTGAAGGTGAGATCCTCTGACATGATCACTCCCAGGTCTTTGACGTTGGTGTTTCGCTCTATTTTGTGGCCAGAATTTGTTTTGTACTCTGATGACGATTTAATTTCCTCGTGTTTGCCATATCTGAGTAATTGAAATTTCTCATCGTTAAACTTCATATTGTTTTCTGCAGCCCACTGAAAGATTTGGTTGATGTCCGCCTGGAGCCTTGCAGTGTCTGCAATGGAAGACACTGTCATGCAGATTCGGGTGTCATCTGCAAAGGAAGACACGGTGCTGTGGCTGACATCCTTGTCTATGTCAGATATGAGGATGAGGAACAAGATGGGAGCAAGTACTGTGCCTTGTGGAACAGAGCTTTTCACCGTAGCTGCCTCGGACTTTACTCTGTTGACTACTACTCTCTGTGTTCTGTTAGTGAGGAAATTATAGATCCATCGACCGACTTTTCCCGTTATTCCTTTAGCACGCATTTTGTGCGCTATTACGCCATGGTCACACTTGTCGAAGGCTTTTGCAAAGTCTGTATATATTACATCTGCATTCTTTTTGTCTTCTAGTGCATCTAGGACCTTGTCGTAGTGATCCAATAGTTGAGACAGACAGGAGCGACCTGTTCTAAACCCATGTTGCCCTGGGTTGTGTAATTGATGGGTTTCTAGATGGGTGGTGATCTTGCTTCTTAGGACCCTTTCAAAGATTTTTATGATATGGGATGTTAGTGCTATCGGTCTGTAGTTCTTTGCTGTTGCTTTACTGCCCCCTTTGTGGAGTGGGGCTATGTCTGTTGTTTTTAGTAACTGTGGGACGACCCCCGTGTCCATGCTCCCTCTCCATAGGATGGTAAAAGCTCGTGATAGGGGCTTCTTGCAGTTCTTGATGAACACGGAGTTCCATGAGTCTGGCCCTGGGGCAGAGTGCATGGGCATGTCATTTATCGCCTGTTCGAAGTCATTTGGCGTCAGGATAACATCAGATAGGCTTGTGTTAACCAAATTCTGTGGCTCTCTCATAAAAAATTCATTTTGATCTTCGACTCTCAGTCTGGTTAGCGGCTTGCTAAAAACTGAGTCATATTGGGACTTGAGTAGCTCACTCATTTCCTTGCTGTCATCTGTGTAGGACCCATCTTGTTTAAGTAGGGGCCCAATACTGGACGTTGTTCTCGACTTTGATTTGGCATAGGAGAAGAAATACTTTGGGTTTCTTTCGATTTCATTTATGGCTTTTAGTTCTTCCCGCGATTCCTGACTCCTATAAGATTCCTTTAGCTTAAGTTCGATGCTTGCTATTTCTCTGACCAGTGTCTCCCTACGCCTTTCAGATATATTGACCTCTTTTAGCCGCTCTGTTATTCTTTTCCGTCGCCTGTAAAGGGAGCGCCTGTCCCTTTCTATTTTACATCTACTCCTCCTTTTTCTTAGAGGAATAAGCCTTGTGCATACATCGAGCGCCACCGAGTTAATCTGTTCTAGGCATAAGTTGGGGTCTGTGTTGCTTAGTATATCTTCCCAGCTTATATCAGTTAGGATTTGGTTTACTTGGTCCCACTTTATGTTTTTGTTATTGAAGTTGAATTTGGTGAATGCTCCCTCGTGACTAATCTCATTATGTCGGTCTGGGGCTCCGCGCATACATGTCTGAACCTCAATTATGTTGTGATCTGAGTATATTGTTTTTGATATGGTGACATTTCGTATCAGATCATCATTGTTAGTGAAGATGAGGTCTAGTGTATTCTCCAGTCTAGTAGGCTCTATTATTTGCTGGTTTAAATTGAATTTTGTGCAGAGATTTAAAAGCTCGTGTGAGTGTGAGTTTTCATCAGAGCTGCCTCCTGGTGTTATTACTGCAACAATATTATTTGCTATATTCCTCCATTTTAGGTGCCTTAAGTTGAAATCCCCCAGGAGCAAGATGTTGGGTGCAGGAGCTGGCAGATTTTCCAGACAGTGGTCAATTTTTAACAGCTGTTCCTGGAATTGCTGGGATGTTGCATCCGGAGGTTTGTAGACTACCACAATGACTAGGTTTTGGTTCTCGATCTTTACTGCTAAAACTTCCACTACATCATTTGAGGCATTCAGCAGTTCTGTGCACACAAGTGACTCTGCAATGTACAGGCCAACCCCCCCCCCTTTTGCCTGTTCACTCTGTCGCATCTGTATAGGTTGTAACCTGGGATCCATATTTCGTTGTCCAAGTGATCCTTTATGTGGGTCTCAGTGAAAGCCGCGAACATTGCCTTTGCCTCTGCAAGCAGTCCACGGATGAAAGGTATTTTGTTGTTTGTTGCTGGCTTTAGACCCTGTATATTTGCAAAGAAGAATGTCATCGGACTGGTGGTATTGTTGGTACTGGGGGGGGGGGGTTCCGGCATTAGTATCTGTATCTGTTGGTTTGGAGTGGAGGCCATCGACTGTGGTTCCACTCCAGGAATGACTGGATTTGGTGTACGATTTCTGCCATTTCCTGCCAGTTTTTTTTTCTTCCTGGCACTAAAAAACCTCTCCCTCTTGAGTGGCTGTGGCTACCCAGGTTTTCCCATGGCCTGGATGTTTTGTATCTTTTTGTCCCCTTTAGATGGTGTGCCTGGCAATTTAAGTTATAGCACAGTCTTTCCTGTACTGAAGAGGGACACATTTCAGGGTGAAAAAGCTTACAGGAAGGGAGTTTGCATTTTCCTGTTGTCATATGGGCACGGCATTTTCTAGGGTGGTCATAGTTGCACGTCCCATCTGTTTTTCCAGATTTCCCATGCCTGCAGATACCAAGTGCATAGTATGTGCACAGGCTTGGTTTCTGTTTGCCTTGGGTTTCTGTGACTGTATTCCCTGTTGGTGCATTTTTGCCTTGGGTTTCTGTGACTGTATTCCCTGTTGGTGCATGTTTACCTATCTTATTCCTATCCTCCCTAGCACCAACAAAGGAGCTCCCACCAGTTGTTTTTGGTAATATATCCTCACTATTGCTAGTGGAGTCCTCTTGTTTGCTATTTCCTGTGGTATTTCTAGTTTGCAATATTGGTTTTATCTTATCTTTGACTACACTTGATTCCCCACTACGGCTCCTGTCTCCCATGAGGTCATTTATATGCATTCCATCCTGCGTACAATTCCCGACTACCTGGACAAAATCTCCAGCTTCACCATTACTGTCTCCCAGGACAGCACCTCCAGCTTCACCATTACTGTCTACCAGGACAGCACTATCAGCCCCACATTTACTGACAACCAGGACATCACCTCCAGCCTTACAGTTTCTGTCTACATGACCAGCATCAAGGGCAGTACCATCCAGCCCAGACTTTTTATGTTCCCATCTGTTGTAGAAAGCTTCCAGGTTGTCTATGAAAGCAGCTTTGATGTTATCCTCTTTTAATACCAATGTGATATTAGTCCACAGATTTATCTCATTTGGACATACCCAAAAACACTTCCCTGTTTTAATACTTCTTGTAGCTAGTTCTTGGATATCTGCACAAGGGGCGTGACACCAATTTCCACAAAAATGACAATTTATCCATGTGGAAGCCCGTTTGTTCGATTGATTGCAGACTACACAGGGCTTCATAATGATTTGAAAGGTTGAATTACTGTAATTCTACTAGCAACCTCTTGAATACTCTATTATTAACCTCCTTAAAGTGAAGCTCTAGCTATTTGTATTTCTATTTCTAACTGTACTTGTATGTTAGGACAGCTTACCGAAGTACGCTCCTGTTTTTTATTTATTGTTTGTGTTTATAAGGGCGCCTACAAGCCCATCCGTTTACAGTCTGCTTTATTGTCCAACGAAACCGTTTGAAATCGGTCGAGGGTTCGGACCAGTCGAGGGTTCGGAACCAGTCTGATTTGATCAGTGGGTCACTTATTTAAAACATACTGGTCGGTGATTTGGGCTAACACATGAAGGATCTACTGGAAGTTATCTACCCGAGTAATATGTGATTTGATTAATACAAAAAGTATAACTTGCGTGTTGAAGAACCGGTGATTGCTGGCAGCTCCTACAATGACGAATGGTCGACCTCAACCCTTGTTTATCAATCACTGTATCTAGCTTTTCTAGTTTTTTTCCGTCTCCACCACAACAATTGCTATATTATCACTATAGTTGACTGGTGGAAATTTTGGCAGAAGGACGCTTTTTCTGTAGTAATATTTGCTTCTCGTTATGTATATTGCGACCGCTGGTAACTACAGGTTATATGAGGTTCACAGTATACGTCTGGTATTTCAAGAAAATAGAAACTAATGAAAGTCACTCCACTCCACTAAGTACTATTACAATACTGGTTAGTTGCTACTACAACACTTTATTCTGCTAATCACTGGTATCCCTAGATTATATGCGAGTACACTAGCAGGCCAGGAAGATTTAAAACAGCTGACCAGTGTGGTAAGTTTCTGGCGACTTCTGGCACCTGCCTCTATAGGCTTATCACTTCCTTTACAAATTCACCTGTTTTCAAATGACACTTTAGCCTTTATTATCTATATACTATTATCTATACTAGGGAGCCACTGTAGTATACACTATACACTATGTATACACAATATTATCAGGGAGACTTTCTTTCCTCTGACAAAGAAAAGTTCTATTATTATTATTTTGCACACGGCACACTAGGCCTATTCCCCTCTGGCAGTAAACTCTGCTAGGTAGTGCACACTAATTCTCCTTTTTTGACTCAGTATATAATGTCTTCCGCCCAAGATTGGTTCCAGGCGCTAGAGGGATGTATCGTGTAAGATTGATGGCACAAATTAAAGTTCTAGCACGTAAGAGCGACCGTGAAAACACGAGAAAACACGGAGCACTTGCTGGAAGTCCAAGCCCTTCGCCCACAAAACCTCCTGTACCCCCTCCCTCCAACCTTTTTGAGGACAACCCCTACCCTGCCTTCCTTCCCTTACAGTTTTATATGCTCTCCATGTCATTCTACTTTGATCCATTCTCTCTAAATGACCAAACTACCTCAACAACCCCTCTTCAGCCCTCTGACTAATACTTTTATTAACTCCACACCTTCTCCTAATTTCCACACTCCGAATTTTCTGCACAATATTTACACCACACACACTGCCCTTACACGCGACATCTCCACTGCCTCCAACCGCCTCCTCACTGCAGCATTTACAACCCAAGTTTCACACCCATATGAGAGTGTTGGTACTACTAGACTTTCATACATTCCCTTCTTTGCCTCCATAGATAATGTTTTTTGTCTCCACATAAACCTCAATGCACCACTCACCTTTTTTCCTTCATCAATTCTATGATTAACCACATCCTTCATAAATCTATCCGCTGACATGTCAACTCCCAAATATCTGAAAACATTCACTTCTTCCATACTCCTCCTCCCCAATTTGATATCCAATTTTTCTTTACTTAAATCATTCGATACCCTCATCACCTTACTCTTTTCTATGTTCACTTTCAACTTTCTACCTTTACACACACTCCTAAACTCATCCACTAACCTTTGCAATTTTTCTTTAGAATCTCCCATAAGCACAGTATCATCAGCAAAAAGTAGCTGTGTCAATTCCCATTTTGTATTTGATTCCCCATAATTTAATCCCACCCCTCTCCCGAACACCCTAGCATTTACTTCTTTTACAATCCCATCTATAAATATATTAAACAACCATGGTGACATTACACATCCCTGTCTAAGACCTACTTTTACTGGGAAGTAGTCTCCCTCTCTTCTCACACACCCTAACCTGAGTCTCACTATCCTCATAAAAACTCTTTACAGCATTTAGTAACTTACCACCTATTCCTTATACTTGCAACATCTGCCACATTGCTCCCCTATCCACTCTATCATATGCCTTTTCTAAATCCATAAATGCAATAAAAACTTCCCTACCTTTATCTAAATACTATTCACATATATGCTTCAATGTAAACACTTGATCTACACATCCCCAATCTGCAATCCTACATTCTGTCTTACCTCTAATTCTTTCAATAATAACCCTACCATACACTTTTTCTGGTATACTCAGTAAACTTATTCCTCTATAATTTTTACAATCTCTTTTGTCCCCCTTCCCTTTATATAAAGGGACTATACATGCTCTCTGCCAATCCCTAGGTACCATCCCCTCTTTCATACATTTATTAAACAAAAATACCAACCACTCCAACACTATATCCCCCCTGCTTTTAAAATTTCTGTCATGATCCCGTCAGTTCAAGCTGCTTTACCCCCTTTCATTCTACATAATGCCTCACGCACCTCCCCCACACTCGCATCCTGCCCTTCTTCACTCCTAAAAGATGGTATACCTCCCTGGCCAGTGCATGAAATTACCGCCTCCCTTTCTTCATCGACATTTAAAAGTTCCTCAAAATATTCTCGCCATCTACCCAATACCTCCATCTCCCCATCTACTAACTCTCCTACTCTGTTTTTAACTGACAAATCCATTCATTCCCTAAGCTTTCTTAACTTGATTAACTCACTCCAAAATTTTTTCTTATTTTCATTAAAATTTCTTGACAGTGCCTCTCCCACTCTATCATCTGCTCTCCTTTTGCACTCTCTCACCACTCTCTTCACCTTTCTTTTACTCTCCATATACGCTACTCTTCTTATAACACTTCTGCTTTGTAAAAACCTCTCATAAGCTACCTTTCTCTCTTTTATCATACCCTTTACTTCATCATTCCACTCTTCTTTCCTCCTGCAACCACCCTCCTATAACCACAAACTTCTGCCCCACATTCTAATACTGCATTTTTAAAACTATTCCAACCCTCTTCAACCATCCCCCCCCACTACTCATACTTGCACCAGCCCACCTTTCTGCCAATAGTTGTTTATATCTCACCCGAACTTCCTCCTCCCTTAGTTTATACACTTTCACCTCTCTCCTACTTGTTGCCATTTTCCTCTTGTCCCATCTACCTCTTACTCTAACTGTAGCTACAACTAAATAATGATCTGATATATCAGTTGCCCCTCTATAAACGTGTACATCCTGAAGCCTACCCATCAACCTTTTATCCACCAATACATAATCTAACAAACTACTTTCATTGTGTGCTATATCATACCTTGTATATTTATTTATCCTCTTTTTCATAATATATGTATTACTTATTACCCAACTTCTTTCTACACATAGCTCAATTAAAGGCTCCCCATTTTCATTTGCCCCTGGCACCCCAAATTTACCTGTTACTCCCTCCACATTTTTACCCACTTTAGCATTGAAATCCCCAACCACAAGTACTCTCACACTTGGTTCAAAACTCCCCATGCATTCACTCAACATTTCCCAAAATCTCTCTCTCTCCTCTACACTTCTCTCTTCTCCAGGTGCATATATGCTTACTATAACCAAAACCCACTTTTCACATCCAACCTTTATTTTACTCCACATAATCCTTTAATTAATACATTTATAGTCCCTCTTTTCCTGCCATAGCTTATCCTTCAACATTATTGCTACTACTCCTTTAGCTCTAACTATTTGAAACCCCTGACCTAATCCCATTTATTCCTCTCCACTGAAACTCTCCCACCCCCTTCAGCTTTGTTTCACTTAAAGCCAGAACATCAAGCTTCTTCTCATTTGTAACATCCACAATCATCTCTTTCTTATCATTCGCATAACATCCATGCACATTCAGGCTTCCCACTTTGGCAATTTTCTTCTTATTCTTTTTAGTAATTATTACAGGAAAAGGGGTTACTAGCCCATTGTTCCTGGCATTTTAGTTGACTTTTACAACATGCATGGCTTAGAAAGGAAAGATTCTTATCCCACTTCCCCATGAATATAAAAGGAAAAATAATAAGAACAAGAACTATTAAGATAAAATCAAAGAAAACTCAGATGAGCGTGTATAAATAAACGTGTACATGTATGTGTAGTGTGACCTTAAAATATTTTCATCCTTAGCTTTTAGTGAGTGGTGCATATATTTACTGTAGGAAGTCTGAATAAATGAAGAATGGGTATAACTGAAAACCAATGCATCAGCAAAACACTGTAAAGTAGGGCCCACCTGTATAACATCACTAAAATATGTATAAAGGGAAGGAGAGAAAGTGACTGAAAGTATCATGTATTAATATAACTTAGAAAGCCAAGACTTATCAATGCAAGAGACTAGTGAATTTAACATTATGAGTTCAAGGCTTGTCTATTCCTTTAAAATATTATGATGATGATAATGATATAAACTAAGCACTAAACCAGTCTGATAAAATGATCACAGAAATGCACCTTTTTTAAAGATTTACTGTTTTCTAACTTTGTAAGTATTGTTTTCCTAAACAAACAATAGGAATAACAGAATCACACTAAGCACTAAACTCAATTTTTTTTTTCCTAAAAGAAGTTTGCCTATAATAATAGCATTTCAAGACAACCTGGTGTGACAGCTTCTCCTGTCAAGTAACAGTTTGTAGCATGAAAACAAAAACCACCTCTCATATTTGGTTATATAAGACCATGAGTATGCTCAGTTACCCAAACCAACAAATTTGCCTGTATGGTGTGTACCTGTGCTGTAGAATTTACAGAGAATTAAAACTGTCAGGTTATTCGATGCTTTAAAAAAAAAATGCTAACAAACTGACTATTACCAATTTTTAGCTAGTTAAAAAATACTTTACTCTCAATACCAATTTGTTGCTATTATGACTAAATTTACTGTCATATTACAAGAGTCATAATCACAATATTGTTTACTGTTAATACAATTCCAAGTTCATTAGTCTTAGTTAAAGGTATGTGAACACTGCATTCCAGTTCAGACCGAGTCACAGCAAATTATGTAAAAAGGGGCCCCATGTAAAAGGCCAATGCCTCTAGTTCATAAGAACATAAGAAAGAAGGAACACTGTATTTGTGTATACCTGAATAAACTTACTTACTAACCCATGCAAAGCAGGTCCATCACCCTTCAGCTTAGTCCAATGACCCACCTAGTCAGGTCACTTCCACTTATGGCATGAGCACGGCATCAGACCTAGTAGCACAAGCTAATCAGGTCCAACTCACCCACCCACACCCACTCGTGTATTTATCTAACCTATCTTTAAAACTACACAACGTTTTAGCCTCTATAACTGTACTCGGGAGTTTGTTCCACTCGTCCACAATTCTGTTACCAAACCAGTGCTTTCCAATATCCTTCCTGAATCTGAATTTTTCCAACTTGAAACCACTGCTGCAAGTCCTATCTTGGTTGGAAATTTTCAGCATGCTATTTACATCCCCTTTATTTATTCCTGTTTTCCATTTATACACCTCGATCATATCCCCCTAATTCTACGCCTTTCGAGAGAGTGCAGATTCAGGGCCCTCAGTCTATCCTCAGGGAAGATTTATGATACATGGGATCAACTTTGTCATCCTCCTCTGTACATTTTCCACTGCACTTATATCCATTCTGTAATACTGTGACCAGAACTGTGCAGCATAATCTAAATGAGGCCTAACCAAGGATATATATAGTTGAAGAACAACCTGAGGACTATTATTTATACTTCTAGATATGAAGACAAGGATTCTGTTAGCTTTACTGAGAACACTAATGCACTGTTGTCTTGGTTTTAAATTACTGCTCACCAGAACTCCTAAATCCTTTTCACAATCAGTAGTATTATGATCTACATTTAGTTTATATGTAGCATGGTTATTTTCCTGTCCAACATTTAGAACTTTGCATTTGTCTATATTAAACTGCAATTATCATGTTCACCTTTACCTTCACACTTGAATTATCTGGTACAATTCCTGTTTGCTAAATCCCCCACTCCTAAGCATTTTCTCTTGCAAGTTTCCAATGTCTATCCAAGCACGAAATTGGGAACATAAAAAAGGGCATTGTTTCTTTTAGGCTATACTATACCAAACTGCCAATAATTTCAACTATCACTTTTTTAAGTATTCCTTCCCTCCTACCCTTTGTTCTTGTCTTTTCTTTCCACTTTTATTGTATGCTTCTAATTTTAAATGTTTAATCATAATCCTCAAACCTCTCTACTTTGTTTTTTTTTTTTATTAAAAAACAATTGACATACATTTCACTCATGGGAGTGTTGACCAACAGGTAGTTTTTCAACACATATTTGGAATACACCTTGAGAAATGCAGTAAAGAACAGAGTTGAAACTCTAACCAGGCCACCTTCTATAAGAAGGATAGATCACAGAGGGAACATCACATGAAAGAGTGATATACCATACCTGAATATTTGTGGTAGGTTGTCCAGTAACAACCTTGAGATTTTCTTGAGCAGTCTTCTCTAACACATTAGAATCTGAGGAGGCTCCTACAATAGCAGTTGCCTTGATTGCTCCCCCCACTGCTCCTGCAGGTTGTGCTTCTTGGCCTATTACTGTTGGTGCTGGACTGCAATGAAAATAACATTTTTAAATTTTAAGAATTTAAGTACAGGTCCACATACTTTTATGCAAAATTCCGTAGTTCGAAAAGTTCCGAAAACCAAAGTTTTTTCGTGGAGTGTGGAGCATCAGCCATCTGTACATAACACCAACGCCACCACGCGGTGGCATGACCCAGCACTGATAGCTAGAGTGGCAGGCATCAGTCGTGTCTCAGCACTCGTAGCATTCACACTTGCGTCTGCTGTTCGCTGATATTTTGTTTTTGCTTTTTATTTTACGACTGTTTAATTTCACTGTGAAAATGTCAAAAAGAGCTGCAGATACCCCTATGGGTAACAGTGAGAAAAAGAAAAGGAAGCATCAGACGTTATCAATAACACAAAGTAGAGTTACTGCAGAAGCTTGATCGTGGTGTATCTGTTTACCTGGAGTTTACCTGGAGAGAGTTTCGGGGGTCAACGCCCCCGCGGCCCGGTCTGTGACCAGGCCTCCTGGTGGATCAGCGCCTGATCAACCAGGCTGTTGCTGCTGGCTGCATGCAAACCAACGTACGAGCCACAGCCCGGCTGATCAGGAACTGACTTTAGGTGCTTGTCCAGTGCCAGCTTGAAGACTGCCAGGGGTCTGTTGGTAATCCCCCTTATGTGTGCTGGGAGGCAGTTGAACAGTCTCGGCGTCTTACTGAAGAATATGGTGTTGGAACTACCACTGTTTATGATTTACAGAAACTAAGTCCCCATAGACGATATGGTGAAAATGTGAGATCAGTTAATTGCTGGCCTTGAACAACTTGCATTTACAGTAGGGCCCTGCTTAACAGCATTTCGCTTTACGGCATTCCGCTAATACGGTCATTTCAAATTATGACCAAAACTCTCTATACGGCTTCCCCCACCTGACTTTCTAATACGGTCATCGTGCTCCACCCAGTTTGTTTACATTTTCCGTGAGCTCTGTAAGCACTGCATCTCTTCATTGTGTCTGGAAACTCCAAAATTTCAAGTGTTTTTAAAAATTATTTCATATATACTCTGATAATTAAAGTAAAGGGTGTGATAAAAGAGAAAAAGGTAGCTTATGAGAGGTTTTTACAAAGCAGAAGTGTTATAAGAAGAGCAGAGTATATGGAGAGTAAAAGAAAGGTGAAGAGAGTGGTGAGAGAGTGCAAAATGAGAGCAGATGATAGAGTGGGAGAGGCACTGTCAAAAAATTTTAATGAAAATAAGAATAAATTTTGGAGTGAGTTAAACAAGTTAAGAAAGCCTAGGGAAAGTATGGATTTGTCAGTTAAAAAAAAAAGTAGGGGAATTAGTAGATGGGGAGATGGAGGTATTAGGTAAATGGCGAGAATATTTTGAGGAACTTTTAAATGTTAAGGAAGAAAGAGAGGCAGTAATTTCATGCAATGGTCAGGGAGGTATACCATCTTTTAGGAGTGAAGAAGAGCAGAATGTAAGTGTGGGGGAGGTACACGAGGCATTACGTAGAATGAAAGGGGGTAAAGCAGCTGGAACTGATGGGATCATGACAGAAATGTTAAAAGCAGGGGGGGATATAGTGTTGGAATGGTTGGTACTTTTGTTTAATAAATGTATGAAAAAGGGGGAAGGTACCTAGGGATTGGCAGAGAGCATGTATAGTCCCTTTATATAAAGGGAAAGGGGACAAAAGAGACTGTAAAAATTATAGAGGAATAAGTTCACTGAGTATACCAGGAAAAGTGTACGGTAGGGTTATAATTGAAAGAATTAGAGGTAAGACAGAATGTAAGATTGCGGATGAGCAAGGAGGTTTCAGAGTGGGTAGGGGATGTGTAGATCAAGTGTTTACATTGAAGCATATATGTGAACAGTATTTAGATAAAGGTAGGGAAGTTTTTATTGCATTTATGGATTTAGAAAAGGCATATGATAGAGTGGATAGAGGAGCAATGTGGCAGATGTTGCAAGTATATGGAATAGGTGGTAAGTTATTAAATGCTGTAAAGAGTTTTTATGAGGATAGTGAGACTCAGGTTAGGGTGTGTAGAAGAGAGGGAGACTACTTCCCGGTAAAAGTAGGTCTTAGACAGGGATGTGTAATGTCACCATGGTTGTTTAATATATTTATAGATGGGGTTGTAAAGGAAGTAAATGCTAGGGTGTTCGGGAGAGGGGTGGGATTAAATTTTGGGGAATCAAATTCAAAATGGGAATTGACACAGTTACTTTTTGCTGATGATACTGTGCTTATGGGAGATTCTAAAGAAAAATTGCAAAGGTTAGTGGATGAGTTTGGGAATGTGTGTAAAGGTAGAAAGTTGAAAGTGAACATAGAAAAGAGTAAGGTGATGAGAGTGTCAAATGATTTAGATAAAGAAAAATTGGATATCAAATTGGGGAGGAGGAGTATGGAAGAAGTGAATGTTTTCAGATACTTGGGAGTTGACGTGTCGGCGGATGGATTTACGAAGGATGAGGTTAATCATAGAATTGATGAGGGAAAAAAGGTGAGTGGTGCGTTGAGGTATATGTGGAGTCAAAAAACGTTATCTATGGAGGCAAAGAAGGGAATGTATGAAAGTATAGTAGTACCAACACTCTTATATGGGTGTGAAGCTTGGGTGGTAAATGCAGCAGCGAGGAGACGGTTGGAGGCAGAGGAGATGTCCTGTTTAAGGGCAATGTGCGGTGTAAATATTATGCAGAAAATTCGGAGTGTGGAAATTAGGAAAAGGTGTGGAGTTAATAAAAGTATTAGTCAGAGGGCAGAAGAGGGGTTGTTGAGGTGGTTTGGTCATTTAGAGAGAATGGATCAAAGTAGAATGACATGGAAAGCATATAAATCTATAGGGGTAGGAAGGCGGGGTAGGGGTCGTCCTCGAAAGGGTTGGAGAGAGGGGGTAAAGGAGGTTTTGTGGGCAAGGGGCTTGGACTTCCAGCAAGCGTGCATGAGCGTGTTAGATAGGAGTGAATGGAGACGAATGGTACTTGGGACCTGACGATCTGTTGGAGTGTGAGTAGGGTAATATTTAGTGAAGGGATTCAGGGAAACTGGTTATTTTCATATAGTAGGACTTGAGTTCTGGAAATGGGAAGTACAATGCCTGCACTTTAACCCCTTCAGGGTCCAAGGCCAAAATCTGAAGTGGTGCCCCAGTCTCCAAGAATTTTCCAAAAAAAAATTTGTTATTTTTTCTTATGAAATGGTAGAGAATCTTTTTGTGAAGGTAATAAAACAAAAAGTACGAAATTTGATGGAAAATTGACGAAATTATGCTCTCGTGAATTTTGATGTGTCAGCGATATTTACGAATCGGCGATTTTGCCGATTTCGACTCCCATTTAAGGCCAATTACATTATTCCAGTCGACCAAATTCTTAGCGATGTCACTAGTATTACTTCTATTCTATCGATTGAGCACAAGAAATTGCCAGGTCAACTGTTTCAACTACAAAATAAAGTGATCGGAAATTGGTAATTTGGCTAATTTAACACAAAGTTCAAAATATTCCAATTTCAAAATAGGGTCCAGAATAAACAATGTAGATATTCCTGGCACTAAACTAACATTTCCTCTGTTCATTAGTTATGTTTTGAGGCTTTACAAATAAATTCCATTTTGATTTTTTATTCACATAATGAATTTTTATTCACACCAAAAAATAGAAGATTTACTGTTACGCAATATTGTAATAATTGTATAAATATCATCACCACATTTGTGAATGTATATTAGACCCACCAGCTGGTGTGTATTAGACGTGTGAGGTCGTTTGTTTACTCTCGAACATCTGCAAAAATTTAACATTTCCGCTACTTTGAGCTCAGTTTCAAGCCATTTCCTGTGCTAAAACCAATCAAAATCATCTCTATTTTTGTAATATGTCTTCCATTCTATCAAATGAGACCAAGAAATCGCAAATACAACTATAAAAAACACATGAAAAAACACTGCAAAGTTGCTGTTTTAATCGAAAATCATTGTCTCAGTTTTTTCTCTCTCATTATACACAGTGTGCTGCAGGATTTGTTTTATGTGGTGCACACATACCACATAGATGTATTCTCTCATATCTAGGCCCAAATGTACCACACAGTTTATCAGAGTGAGCCGAGCTCATGGCGTAGATCTACGGTTTGGACCCTGAACGTAAAGCCGTAGATCTACGGGACAGACCCTGAAAGGGTTAAAGGAGGGGTTTGGGATATTGGCAGTTTGGAGGGATATGTTGTGTATCTTTATATGTGTATGCTTCTAAACTGTTGTATTCTGAGCACCTCTGCAAAAACAGTGATAATGTGTGAGTGTGGTGAAAGTGTTGAATGATGATGAAAGTATTTTCTTTTTGGGGATTTTCTTTCTTTTTTTGGGTCACCCTGCCTCGGTGGGAGACTGCCGTATATACCTGTACTTATGTATATACTTATGTATACCTGTACCTAAATAAACTTACACACTGTGCTGGCGTGCAGGTACACATTAAAATCAGTAAGTGTGTTATGTTTCGAGACGCCATATTAGTAATGATAACAATAATACAGTGGACCCCCGTATAACGATTACCTCCGAATGTGACCAATTATGTAAGTGTATTTATGTAAGTGCATTTGTACGTGTATGTTTGGGGGTCTGAAATGGACTAATCTACTTCACATTTCTTATGGGAACAAATTCGGTCAGTACTGGCACCTGAACATACTTCTGGAGTGAAAAAATATCGTTAACCGGGGGTCCACTGTACTCAATAATAATCACCAAGTCTTATTAAATATATTTACAGAGCCTTCCCTAGAGGAAAGTACCTAGGAATTCATAGACATAGTTCCTTTTGTACAAGGAAGGGGACAAAAGACTAAGAAATATGGGGGAATAAGCCTATTGGGTCTAGGTAGTAGGTTGGTAAACAGCAACCACCCAGGGAGGTACTACCGTCCTGCCAAGTGAGTGTACAACGAAAGCCTGTATGTAATTGTTTTACATGATGGTAGGATTGCTGGTGTCTTTTGTCTGTCTCATAAACATGCAAGATTTCAGGTATGTCTTGCTACTTCTACTTGCATTTACGTCACACTACACATACATGTTTTTTTTTTTTTTTTTTTTTTTTTTTTTTTTTTTTTTCAACAAGTCGGCCGTCTCCCACCGAGGCAGGGTGACCCAAAAAAAAAAAGAAAGAAAATCCCCAAAAAGAAAATACTTTCATCATCATTCAACACTTTCACCACACTCACACATTATCACTGCTTTTGCAGAGGTGCTCAGAATACAACAGTTTAGAAGCATATACGTATAGAGATACACAACATATCCCTCCAAACTGCCAATATCCCAAACCCCTCCTTTAAAGTGCAGGCATTGTACTTCCCATTTCCAGGACTCAAGTCCGACTATATGAAAATAACCGGTTTCCCTGAATCCCTTCACTAAATATTACCCTGCTCACACTCCAACAGATCGTCAGGTCCCAAGTATCATTCGTCTCCATTCACTCCTATCTAACACGCTCATGCACGCTTGCTGGAAGTCCAAGCCCCTCACCCACAAAACCTCCTTTACCCCCTCTTTCCAACCCTTTCGAGGACGACCCCTACCCCTCTTTCCTTCCCCTATAGATTTATATGCTTTCCATGTCATTCTACTTTGATCCATTCTCTCTAAATGACCAAACCACCTCAACAACCCCTCTTCTGCCCTCTGACTAATGCTTTTATTAACTCCACACCTTCTCCTAATTTCCACACTCCGAATTTTCTGCATAATATTTACACCACACATTGCCCTTAGACAGGACATCTCCACTGCCTCCAACCGTCTCCTCGCTGCTGCATTTACCACCCAAGCTTCACATCCATATAAGAGTGTTGGTACTACTATACTTTCATACATTCCCTTCTTTGCCTCATACATGTACAAGCATATATATACACACACACACCCCTCTGGGTTTTCTTCTATTTTCTTTCTAGTTCTTGTTCTTGTTTATTTCCTCTTACCTCCATGAGGAAGTGGAACAGAATTCTTCCTCCGTAAGCCATGCGTGTTGTAAGAGGCGACTAAAATGCCGGGAGCAAGGGGCTAGTAACCCCTTCTCCTGTATATATTACTAAATTTAAAAAGAGAAACTTTAGTTTTTTCTTTTGGGCCACCCCGCCTCGGTGGGATACGGCTGGTATGTTGAAAGAAAGAAGCCTATTGGGTATACCAGGTCAAGTGTCTGGGAGAGTTATTACTGAAAGAATTACAGTTAAGACATTAGGACTGCAGAGGAACAAGTACGTTTAAAGAAAAGTAGGGGATGTAAAAACCAAGTGTTTACAGTGAAACATATAAATGAACAATACTTAAATGTAAGGAACTTTTCATTGCCTATGTATTTAGAAAAGGCATATGATAAGGTGGATAGGGAAGCAATGTGGCACATGTTGCAAATGTATGGAATATGTCATAGGTTACTTAAAGTAGTAAAGAGCTGTTATGTGGATACTGAGGTACAAGTAGTATGTAGGAGAGAGGAAGATTATTTTCCAATTGAAATAGGCCTTAAACAGGGATGTATGATGTTACCATGGTTGTTTAACATATTCATGGATAGGTCTGTAAAAGAAGTGAATGCCTGTGTTGGGAAGAGGTGCAGGACTGAAAGATAGTGAAAATGGTACGGAGTGGGAGTTGTCACAGTTGCTCTTTACTGATGATATGGTTCTTTAGGGAGATTATGAATAGAAAATGCAAAGGTTGGTAAACAAATTTAGGAGGGTATGTAAAAGAAGGTAGGTAGTAGGTTGGTAGACAGCAGCCAACCAGGGAGGTACTACCGTCCTGCCAAGTGAGTGCAAAACGGAAGCCTGTAATTGTTTTACATGATGGTAGGATTGCTGGTGTCTTTTTTCTGTCTCATAAACATGCAAGATTTCAGGTACATCTTGATACTTCTACTTACACTTAGGTCACACTACACATACATATACAAGCATATATATACATACCCCTCTGGGTTTTCTTCTATTTTTTTTCTAGTTCTTGTTCTTGTTTATTTCCTCTTATCTCCATGGGGAAGCGGAACAGAATTCTTCCTCCGTAAGCCATGCGTGTCGTAAGAGGAGATTAAAATGCCTGGAGCAAGGGGCTAGTAACCCCCTTCTCCTGTATATATTACTAAATTTGAAAGGAGAAACTTTCGTTTTTCCTTTTGGGCCACCCCACCTCGGTGGGATACGGCTGGTACATTGAAAGAAAGAAGATGTAAAAGAAGAAATTAAAAGTGAACATAGGAAAGGACAAGGTGATGAGAGTAACAAAAAATATAGGCAATGAGAGACTGGATATCTGTTTGGAGGGAGGGAGCATGCAGGAAGTAAATGTGTTCAGATATGTAAGAGTAGATGTGTCAGAAGTTGGTTCTATTAGAGATTACGTGAACCACAGAACCGAGAAATGGAAAATTGTGAATAATGTACTAAGGCATCTGTGGAAGCAAAGCACTAAGTATGGAGGCAAAAAGGGTTATATACCAGAGGATAGTGGTACCAACACTGTTGTATGGATGTGAACTTTGTTGTGCTTGAAGTCCCTATAACTATACTCCTTAGAATGTGAGTGAGAAAGATGTATCACAATCTACACTTGGAAGATACTGGAGGGATTGGTCCCAAACCAGCACACCAAAATTACTACAAATGAACACAAAATTCTTGGCAGTTGGTGTAGGATACTTCCAATGAAAAGTGGGCGAGTGATAAGTACACACAGAGAACTCGGAAGGAGCAAAGGGACCATGACTCCCAATACCCTCCCAACACACAGACCCCTGGTTGTCTTCAAGAGGGAACGCAACAGATTCCTCGAAATAATTCCTGATCAGTTGGGCTGTGATGCATATATTGGAATGCGAGCAGTGGGCATTAACAGCTTGATCAGCATGATCGATCAAGCTGTTGGTACCTGTTTTTCACAGTCCAGCTTATGCACCACTACAAGTACAGTACAATATCCTAAGAAACACAAAATAAAATTGATCCTATAACAGAATGCTATGCTGTCTCACTTTTTATTCCATAGACATATTGTGAAACAAACTGCCACATTAAGCTATTAACTTTCCCAACTCCCATGCAATCTGTCATCAGTGACTTTAGGCTGTCTAGGGCATAACTATTTTATGAGGACTCTTACATACATTGATTTTTCTCTAATGAACAAATCACAAATTCCCCAACACCTTTGACCTCTAATCACTCATAAAACATCTGTAGAGATTGAACAAATGCTGACAACCATTGGACTTTTTTTTTTCCAAAAAATATTAACCCTTTGACTGTCACAACCCCCAATCCTGAGGTGTCTCCTGGTGTCACAATTTGAAAAAAAAAAAAAAAAAAATTATTTTTTCCTTATGAAATGATAGAGAATCTTTTCCCGATGGTAATGACACCAAAAGTATGAAATTTGATGGAAAACTTACAGAATTATGCTCTCACGAAGTTAGCGACCTCGGCGATATTTACGAATTGGCAATTTTGCCCACTTTGAACCCTATTTTCGGCTAATTCCATTGTTCCAGTCGACCAAACTCAGCTATTTCTTTAGAACTCCATTTGTTTTATCGATTGAGTACAAGAAACTCCCCATTTACCGATTTCAACTACCCAATAAAGTGGTCAGAAATTGGCAATTTGGCCAATTTCACGCAAATTTCAAAATAGGGTCCAGAATGAACAATGCAGACATTCCTGGCTCTAAAATAACATTTTCTTTGTTCATCAGTCACGTCTCCGGGCCCCTCTGATATTACTCTTGCTTTCTATTTTGAATTTTTATTCAAACAAAAAATAGAAGATTTACTGTTATGCAGACTACTGCAATATTGTAATAATTGTATAAATAATGTCAACCCATTCATGACTGCATATTAGAATGGCTAGTTGGACATTTATTGGACAATGATGTCATTTGTTTACTCTTGAACATCTGCAAAAATCAAACATTTCCCCTACTTTGAGCTCCATTTCAAGGTCTTTTTCATAGTAAAACCAATCAAAATCATCTCTATTTCTGTAATATGTTTTCCATTCTATCAAATGAGACCAAGAAAATGAGAATACAACCATAAATACTATACGAAAATACACCGCAAACACATGTGGGCCTACCAGCTTTCTCCCGCTTAATTTGAAGCCGCTAGAATTTTTGAGTATATATATGTCAAACACATTGGCACGCAAGACGTATATATACGGCTGAAACAGTCAAAGGGTTAATTAGCAATCTGACTAAAGAATAATAAATTATTTTATATAAAATAATGTATTAAGATTTTCCCAAGACATTCCAAATATTGTACCTTCAAACATTCTACATTTCTCAAAGCAACACCTGAAACATTTGTCAAGAAGTTCTACATCTGGATTTGGCTAATGTACATACAAAGTTGCCATGTGCTTGCATTAGTGAACAAGAATGTGTTGAAAGAATGATTGCCTATAGCAAGGACATAAAAGTGAGGAAAAGGGGAATAAATATGAAGTTTTATAAAACTACTATACTACAAGGGAAAAAATAAGGAGACAGTAATGTAGTATATGGAAAACAAAAGAATGAAAATGAAAATTGTTATTTCCTTGCAAAGCTTACAATGTGTGGTTTACATATTATAAGATATTAATTACAAAGAAAGCTACTAGCATGCTTAGGCATTTCAGGCAGACTAATCCTAATTCTTATTGACTATTCTATATTGATGGGTTATGGAGCAGTACATTTTAATATTCATTATTGCATATTAGTATAAAAGTTAATTAAAAAGTTTATCATTAATAAGAATGATAACAGTGAAGTAGTACAAAACATAACAGTATTACAATCAGTATAATTCAGTAATGGGAATGCTTTTATCTCGGTATGATACGCTGTTCCTATAATTGAAAGCTCTTATATTGGCAGAGTATTTCAGGCAAACTTAGGACTAACTTAAGATTAGGAATTTTATGTTTACAGTCATTTGGGCGAGTGTAAGTATAAAACTGGGAGAATTACCAATAATGAGAGCAAGTCTATTTTGTTCTGAATGTGTTCATCATACTGAAAATAGCATATGTGGTTATATATGCTGTGCACCTAGACCTATGAGGTTATTCAGCACTGATGTCAACAAAAACGTAGATGCACTAAAGCTAAAGCCCTCAAAAATAAATCCCTATTATGTTAATAGTCACATCGGAAAAGCAAATACTATTACACAAATTAAAATAATCCACATTAAAAACTTACTAGATGGTTACCAAAACATATTCCTAAAATTTCACCTAGGTCCCTATAAGTGTAGCGAAATACACTAGATCATTAAGTGCCAATGAAGTGCGAGTGTAGCCAAAGAAACGAGTCATAGTGAAAGAAAGTGCTAAACCACTCTTTAGTTCCCCACCCCCACTGCAGTGTTTCCATGAGTAACCCATTACAATTGATTATCTACACCCTACTAAGAAACAGACTCCACACAAACAAGACACCAGTGACACCTCCCTTCCCTACACCTGAGGCCTACACTCACTCTCAAATATATTTTAAAGATCTGTAAACATTTTAAACTGCTCTTATTAGCTTACCAATTAAGCAAATACAGTTGACCCTTGAACAACATGGGTTTGAGCTGCGCGAGTCCACTTATATGCGGATTTTTTCAATAAATATCCAGTACATGAAAATTTTTTGGAGATTTGTGACCATAAGAAATTAAGAAAGGTATGTCAAAAATGCATAAAATATATGTAGATACTAGTCTATTTTATCATTTATTACCATAAATATACGCAAATCTATTATAAAAAGTTGAAGTTTATCAAAACTTACGCCCACAAACAATTACAGATCGTACATGTTCCGTTCACAATCGAAAGAAATGTAAACATATGTATCTAGGCGCCTCTGCAAAGACAGTGATTATGTATGAGTGATGGTGAAAGGGTTGACTGATAATGAAAGTTTTTTCTTTCTTTTTAGGTCACCCTGCCTTGGTAGGAAATGGCCATGTTAAAAAAAAAAAATATAACGATGTAATACTAAATCAAATATGAATTTGTTTTTCACATTATCTTTTCATTTTTGATATCTAGTGTTTGTAATATGTATAACATTTACAATCTTTTGTATCATGTAAGACAATACTGATTCAAGTACTGACAGACAATTCATCTTGTAAACCGATGATGTAAACGTATGGTATCAATAAATACAGTACAGTACTGTAAATGTATTTTCTCTTTCTTATGATTTTCTTAAAAAGTTTTCTCTAGCTTACTTTACTGTAAGACTACAGTATATAATACATATACAAAATATGTGTTATTAGACTTGTTTGTTATTGGTAAGGCTTCCAGTCAATAGTAGGATATTAGTAAAGTTCTGAGGAGTCAAAAGTTTTAAGCGGATTTTCAAGTACACAGGGGATTGGTACCCCTAATCCCCAAGTTGTTCAAGGATCAACTATACAACTTTCCACAACTCTACCCTCTTAATTCTAAATTAGTACATTTTCTTACCTCCCTAACGTGTGTCCGGAGCCAGTAAATGCTTTCAAAACTGATTTAGATGTAGCATAATCTTCATGGCGGTGATCAGCCATATTGATAAACACTTCCCCACCTCTTGCCTCCCGGATTAGCTCTAGAGGCACTTCACTGTAATGATAAATTAAGTTATTTGAAACCATTTTGCTGAGGGTTATAGCAGCAAGTCACCCAAGTCCACTAAACTAAAGCTTTCCAAAAGATGCACAAGTACAGTTGCTGTAACACAACAGCAAACATACATAGGCTCTTCAATATGCAGTAGTTGTTCCTGAAAAAAAAATGCCTATGTACAGGGGATCTTGTCCATAAAAGCTTCTGAAAATGTATTCAACCGTTTATTATAAGACTGTAAATGTAACGTACAAATACAATATAATTACTAGTACACTATGATCCTGCTTTCAGCAATTCTTATCAAAACAGGTGAAGAACAAGCTGCTTAAAGTAATTCATTATACTGTAATCTAGCAAATACGATTTTTGCTCAAATACTACCACTTCATCGCAGTTAACTCTGATACTGAAAGTAACAAAATATTAAATGTCAAACTGAAGATAAAAAGTTAAAAGATCTAAGATATAAATACTGTACATATACAGTGGTACCTCGTGAAACGAACAGCTCGAAACTCGAACAATTATGTAAGTGTATTTATGTAAGTGCTTTTGTAAGTGTATTTTTGGGGGTCTGAAATGTATTAATCTAATTTACATTATTCCTTATGAGAACAAATTCATTTGGTATCGGCACTCGAACAACCTTCTGAAACGAATTAAGTTCATATCCCTAGGTATCACTGTACGTATCCAAGTCTTGCAACAGATCTACAGAAACCCTACAGACAAACACAAGATCATCTGAACAGATCTACAGACAAACACATGATCATCTGAACCATAATGTCAATACATTTATGGCAAGACAGTGATTGAATGTACAATGGTGAATACATTTCCTCATTCTTGAGTCACTATCTTGTTGGGAGATGGTTACTATTAAAAAAAATACGGTACAGGGTTTCACCTTCGCCTAATAGAATTCAGAAATTCGGCATTTGCTGGGTCCTCATATGCTCGAAGTGGTCCATCATCTACAGTAAAGCCGGTTCGCCACATTTTTAGTGTAACGTCACGTGGTCGATTTTCTTTCTTGGAAGTGTCTGGTATTACTGAAAAAAAAAGAAGAAGAAATCTTTGTTTTTAAATCCTTCATATTTTAATTCATCCTATTCTGCAAGAATTGTTCATTAACCATTACAATGTTCATGACTGTCTCTAATTCTTACCCTCAGTGTCATCAGTAGTCTCGCCCAAACGATATCCTGTACCACCGAAGCTAATTTTCTTTTGTTTTTTTCCTTCCCGCACACTCTCCAGAACTTCTGCTCCATGTCTAAAACAAAATTATTAATAAAGTAACTGTTATTACTACAGTGACTGTTTCTAGGGATTATCTCTTCCCCACAGCTTGGCTTTAGAACAAGCTTCCTAGGATGAAAAGTAAATATTATAGGATTAAGAGTCATTAACCTTAGAAAATTGTGTATTGAAAGTTATGATCATAGGTGCCATATTAACCCCTGTCCATTTTCTCTGGAAGGAATACAGTACAGAGTAAACCATCTCAATAACCAGGTTATTGAGGTTAGGTGGTGGGGATTGTGCTGGGATGCAGTGATAGGTAACTGGGGGTGGGTCAGGGAGAGAGGAGGAGGAGGAGAAGGAAAAAAAAATAAGCGTTAAAAATCCTGCCTCACATAGGAAAGTTGTAACAAAGGGTAACAAAGGGAAAGAGCACTTTGGGGCTTCACCTCCAAGAATCTGCTTTGCTTTATAAACTTTGATCCAGAATGAACTCAAGTGATTCTTTTTTGCATTTTGAAATCAAAATGAAGCATTTCATCATTCTGAATCTTGATAAGCTGTGCCTGCAGTTTGCTAACATTTGAAATATAATCAGGTAGGTCCTCAGGTTCAATGTTGAAGAAGTTTCTCACCCTGGTGTATTTCTTCACATTCTTGGGAAAAGTGGTCAAACTTTGTGATCAGCTTGAGAATATGTTCACAATTATGCTTTGGGCCTGGATGATTAGAAATGTTTCATCCTCCAGAAATACACTCAAGGATGGAAATGATGGTCTATCCAGCTTAAATTTTACTCTTCCACAACTTCCATTTCCCTTTGAAAGCTGTTAGTTTCTTTGATTACGACCATGCATCAACATGTTCAAAGTACTGATCTCGGCAAAAATATTGCAAGATTAGCCACTTTCAATATCCATTTTGAATCTGGGAATTTTGGGGCCAATGATTCTTTGCATCCAAAAATGTCTGTTTAGCTCTGCATTTCAAGCAATTGTTGGAGCACCTTTCCTCATGAAAGCCCCCTAACCTCAGTGATGCAATAGATGCTCATGTTCCAAACCAAAATCAGAACACATTTGAGGGGAGATCCTGGAGTGAAAGAGCCCTAGCTTTAATGAAATTAATGACCTGAATGACCTCCTGCATAATGTTTGCAAATCACGTGACAATTCATGAAGCAAAATTTTCATGGTGAAGGACAGTGAACAACCAGCACATGCAAATTTTCCTTTTTCATTTTAGCAGTGAAACCCTGACATGTGCCTAACAATGTTGGCACACCATCACAACAAACTAAAACACTGCTTCCACTCAAGCCCCTGTTCCTTGAAAAATGAGTCCAAAATCTTCAAAATATCTTTTCCAGTTGAGGTGTGCAATGGTCAGCAGAGTAAAAATTCCTCTTTCTATATCTTCTGAACCTTAATACCACACGTAAACCACGAGCATCATCACTGGTATGCACAGTCATCCAGCTGGAGACTAAACTGTCCACACCTTTTTATGTTGGCAGTTACCTGGTCTATTATATCACATGACATGTTCTTAATTCATTGACTGTGTCATCTGACAGAGGTATCTGTTCAATAGTCTTTGCAGCTTCACTTCCACAAACTATCTGCACCATCTCAAGCATTGCTGGTTTTACCAATTCCTCACTAATGGCATGTGGCTTCTTTACCCTTGCTTGCCACACAGAGTAAACAGCTGTGTTTGCAGGAGCATCCGGTCTTGCCATTTCAGCTCCTCCTTCCTTTTCAAAGAAACTCTGCACTCTGTTCACAAATGCACTGTGCTTTCCTTTTAAGTTCTTTCTAAGCTTGTTCTGCTTAAATGACTCATTGATCAAGACTTCCCCACAAATAACACTGGTTTAAATCTGCCACACTGAGTGATGTGCCTGAAGCCAAGATTAAGATATTTCTCTTTGTACTGGCTTTTAGCCATAATTTCTAAGAAGTAACCAACCTGAAAAGAATTAAGAAACAACTATTTTATACCAGTTACAAAACAAGAAAATGAAGAAAGCGAAGTCTGCGATGTAGTAGTAGTAGTAAAGTAAATGTAAAGAAGTAAAGTAGAAGTCAATAAGTAGAAACAGAAGCAATAATAATAATAAATATTAATCCCTTGGCAACCCAATTCATAATAATAATAATGGGAGCAAGGGGGCTAGTGACCCCTTCTCCCATATAAATTACTAAATTTAAAAAGAATTTTTGTTTTTCTTTTTAGGTCACCTTGCCTCGGTGGGATACGGCTGGTTCACTGAAAAAAAAATAATCATCTTAGTCCTATGGTGACCGAATTCATATGGCTCACTATGCAATTTACGATTGTGACCCAGGGGTTAAAAACCATTTCTGAAGCGTGTTTTACAAACATACAACTTACTCTTTGGCCGACTTAAATAACTTGGCTACAACGTCTGTTTTTTTCTTGGGTGGACCCAAAACCTGCTGGCCGGAGTGCTCTGATCCACCAGCATAGAAAGCTTGGCCATCTTCCTCACCACTGCTGTCACTGTCATGATCCATGTTGATGATGGCTCTATAGTTTGTCAAAAAAAAAAAAAAAAAAAAAAAAAAAAAAAAAAAAAAAAAAAAAAAAAAAAAAAAAAAAAAAAAAAAAAAAAAGGAAAGATTTTTAATACATATTTCACAAATCCTGAAGATCCAACAAGCATGTGTCCAATACAAGACTATGACTGTAAATATTTTGTTAGTGCACTACATATGTAACAGTTTTAAATGTAATCCAAATATTAGTACAACACAGTAATTAAAACAAAAATAAAGATGGGAAAGTTTGTTCAATTTTTACAAACACACCCACTTTAATAACAGTTTTCCATCTACAATTGGCAAGTAAGAATGTATTCTGATCGGTGGTAAGACTAATACCTCTGCTGGGGTGTAGGTTGAGAGGACGGCCTCTGGGGTGTACTGGGCGCTCCCTCAACCTCTGGACGGTCACCTAAGGGTTCACTGGCTGTCTCCTCATCTCCTTCTTCATAGAAACTGCTCAGTGCAGACTGATGGAAAAAAAAAAACAGAAATTATGAATTAATCTTAACATTAAAACATGACAAAGGAATTGTATTATCATTCCTGATAATTTCAATCATTTAGGACACTTCTTTCTCTTAACTACTGCAAAATGTGTATTTGTAATAAGTTTTTTTGAGAGCAACCCTGAGATGGAACAAAGAAATTTGACAACAGATGAAACAAGGAACAAGGCTGAGAGTAAAACTGGTGTGGCTGCAAGAATTAAAGAAATTTAAAACTAAATACTGAATTCATGCCATTTCACTGCATTATTCACCAGTAGATCTTGTGCAGCAAGATTCTCCAGTTTGAAAATTTATCGAATGCTCTTTTGTCAAGCATGAATTTGATCAAGCATTATGGCCTTGAACACTGCGAGTTTCAGAGCTTCTTATCTGAGAGAGATGCAGACTGTACAGGTGTTGTACCATGCTAATGTCCAATGGACAAGCATTGTTTTTTTTTTTTTTTTTTAACACCAGTAGTCTCCCACTCATACTACTGTGCCTACTATATATATATTGGACAATCAATTCCAAAATAAACCCTTCTCTGAAACTCTTCCTTGATAGCTGCAACAAAACTCACAGGCATAACACAAGACACAAACACCTCTGACATCCCTTGCATTCGACTCAACCTGTGTAAAAATTCAAATGTCCATAAAAGGCCCTAAAATTTGGAACTCCCTGCCTGAAGTCTCTAAAGGTCCCCTATTTGTCAATCGATCCACAGCTATTGTTAACCCTTTGAGGGTCGACAGGCCCTCTCCGAAACTCGTTCTCAGGGTCGGCCAAATTTCAAAAAAAAAAAAAAATTTATTTTTTCTTATGAAAAAATAGAGTATTTTTTCTAAACATTATAGGCTAAACAAAAAAATTTTAACGTCAATACTTACCGAGATATGGAGGTGTGAAATTTGCCAAAATTGAACAACATATGGTAACATCGCCGACTGCCGTCACCCGGTATTTTTCTATTTACTTTTTTATGTACTATTTTCAATTATTTTTCAATTTTTCTTTTTCTGAGTAACTTTTATGGCCTCTGAGGCCAACATGATCAGTATTTTGTAAGTTATTTCTTTTTCAATACTACACAATAAGGGCGTAAACACTGTTGTCATTATTTTGTTTACAGAAAATATTTACACAAACAAACGATATGAAATGTTGTTTATTACTATTTTTCTATATTTTATATACACATATACAGTCACAGGGAATGTTTCTAGAAGTTCTGCAGCCTGTGGAACTCTTTGAAACATGGTGTCATGCACAGTGGTGTTTTGCACTCCTCACACATAAAACGAGTGTCTCTGCGTTGTTGTGGGCATTTTTTTGTATGTGAACAGACGTAACACCTCTTCTGAGCCTTTTTCTTCAAAGCAGTAGCAGGCAGTTTTACCAGGAAGTGATCACCATGCTTCAGACGAGCAGGTAGTTGTTGATAATTTGGTGGGCGGTCAATTGCAGGTGCATTTCCTTGGTACTTGAATACTATTTGTCTGATGACAGACAAACAGAATTCGCTGTACTGTGGTTTGTTTCTGGTGCTCATCTTATACATATTATAAGCATTGAACATGGAAATGTCCAGAAGATGGAAAAACAGTTTGATGTACCACTTATAACTCTTGCGAACACAATCAGCAAACCCAATCTGCATGTCACATTTGTCCACTGAACGCATGTTGAAGGTGTAATCAATCACAGCTGCAGGTTTTAGAATGGGTTCATTTCTCTCTCTATGCTGCCTGCCACTGTCTGCCATTTCATTAGGGTGAATTGATGACAACAGTGTGACATCTCGTTTGTCATGCCACCGAAATGCCATGATGTCATTGGCAGCAAACGCCTGCACCTCACCTCTGCGAGTTCCAGCGTCAAACCTGGGCATATGTTTTCGATTTGCACGCACTGTGCCACACACATCTGTCATGTTCACTCGCAAAAAATCACTGAGTGAGGGGCTTGTGTACCAGTTATCTGTATATAATATATGCCCCTTACCAAGGTATGGTTCTATCATTGTTCGAACCACATCACCTGAGATGCCCAATAACTTCCTGGTATTTTGCAATGTATAACTTCCAGTGTACACAATAATATCCAATACCAGACCACTGTAACAATCACAAAGCACAAACAACTTTATACCAAAGCGTTTCCTCTTGCTTGGTATGTACTGCTTGAAAGAGAGTCTTCCTTTGAACAGAATCAAAGACTCGTCAATTACAAGCTTCCTGAAGGGATAAAAATGAGTACTGAATTTCTGTTTCAGATACACAAACACATTCCTAATCTTATATAACCTGTCAGTTCTGTCAGGCCTGGTTTTATCTGAGAAGTGAAGCATACGTAACAGCACAAATCGATTCACTGGCATTATATCACTGAAACCTGGTGTTGCAATCAGGGGGTCTGTTGACCAGTATGATTTCACTTTGTGCTTATACACATGTGGCATAAGCATTATTGTGGCAAAGAAAAGATACATCTCAGCCACAGTTGCCTCCTTCCATTGGTGTAGACGTGATTTTGGTGAAAGTAATGTGTTTGCCATGGTGTACTCGTAGTATGTGTTGCTTTCCATGACAATACTTTTCATCAGTGGTTCGTCAAAGAATAACTCGAAACATTCCAGTTCAGTGGCATTGTTCCCAAGTGCACAAGATGGCCGTATTCCACTTTGGCTGCCATCAAACTGGTGGGGATTTGGAACAAAATTGACAGCTTCCTGCCAATCCCAGGTGCGGTCTGCTGGTGGGTACTGGACAATGACAGGTGGTTGTGGTTGTGGAGGTTGTGGTTGTGGAGGTTGTGGTTGTGGAGGTTGTGGTTGTGGAGGCTGGTGTGGTGGGGGAGTGGGGGATGGTGGCCTTTGTTCTAGATCAGCTGAGGCAGCGGCGTGGGTGGCAGCATGGCCCACTGCTGGTGCCTCACCGCCGGCACCACTACCACCACGCACATTTTCCATCCCAATTGCAACAGTATCTTCGTCATTTTCACTGTCTGTTCCTGTTGTACAGCCACGGGATGTACTCCGAGATACACTCCTTCCCCTTGGAATAGCATATGGCACACTTCCAGAGCGCATATATCGTCGTATATACTGACGCTTCACTGGGGAATATTGCACTTCACTATCACTACTGGAACTAGTTTGAAGAGCTTGTAGTTCATATTCACTATCACTATCATCACCCATGCTCTCATCCGAGTCTGGGATTTGGGAAAATAGAAGTTTCCTCTTGGGTTCTGGAACAACTGAACGTGAACACGAGGGCCCAGCACCAGAGGTGGAAGGCTGAGGGTCGTCTGGGTTTTCTTCACTATTACCGATATTATGGTCATTAGTTTCGGTCAAAACCTCACTAAAACCACGAAACTCATCTTCACTGGCACTTCCATCACTATTAGAACTGTCACTGGGGAACAAAAGTGTCCCAATTCGCCGAGGAGTGAGGAGCTTCTTACCGCGAGGCATGGTGGACATTGTTTACTAAGAGGGCATTCCCACAATGCACCACTGGGTCCCAGATTTTTTTTCTACCGCGCACACCAACCACGCAGACCCATTCTCTCACACCTAGGCCTACCAGCCTTTTCGCGCGAGATTTGAGGCCGCTAGAATTTATGCGTACTAGTACGTCAAAAAACCCTACGCGTAAGACGTACTAGTACGACGAAAACCCTCAAAGGGTTAAAAGGCACCTCATTTCTTTAGCGAAATCCAGATAGCAATACACTATGTCAAATAAAACCTGCTTTCATTCAATTTGGTTCATTCTTCTTCCAGCCTATCTTCAACTCCCATATGTATCTGCTAACAAATATTGTCCCATTATATTTGTATTCTAAATTAAGTAACTTACTGTATTTTCACCACCTCTATTCAATGTAAATACTATAATGATCCACAGCTGCGCAATCTAACACATGCAGCTAGGAGGATTGGTAAAGCATACCATGAATGTAGAACCCCAGACCTGCTCAGAACGTTCCAAGCTGCACTAACAAATGCAAGGAATAGAAAGGAAGAACTTAGGCAACAGGAATGGGAACAGTTTGTTAGTGGATTAAATAGGTCCACCCCTTTGAGTTTGGCTTGGAAAGGTATAAATAAAATAACCAGGAAAAAGACTGGCAATGTTGCTCATCCCTTTCCTCTTGAAAAAGCAAATGACCTCATAAATGACTGGTCCAAAACATCCAGGCATGAAAGCCTTCCATCTCATATTAGAAAAAATTTAGAGAGTACTTCTGAAATGTTGAAACTGATTAATTTTATGAGCCAAAATATTGATGAGAGTGATTGCCTCTTTACCGAGTATGAATTAGATAATGCATTAACCAAAGGTCGATCAACTGCTCCTGGAGAGGATGGTATAACCTATGATATTCTCAGAACTCTAAGGCACGTGCCTGATAACCCTTTGTTGGCACTGTATAATCTCAGTTACATTGAGGGCGTTCTTCCTACTTCCTGGACCAATAGTCTCATTGTGCCTATCCCTAAGCCCCAACAGCCTGATACATTTAGGCCAATCTCCTTAACTAGTTGTCTTTGCAAAACTTTTGAAAGAATGATGCTTAACAGATTGTACTACAAAATCAGACATCAACTTTCCCCCTACCTCTATGGGTTCATGAAAGGTAAAAGTGTGCAGAACTGTATTTCCACCTTTCTCACTGCACACACCTCTACTAGTTTTACCACTTTTCTTGATCTAAAATCTGCATTTGATATTGCGAACAGAACCGTTATACTACATGAACTAGCCAAAATTAATATTGGTGGTAGCTTACTCTGCTGGATAATAGGATACCTGTCAAATAGAGTATCCTCTGTCCTTTACCAAGGCTTCAGAAGTGATTCTAAAGAAATGTCTTTAGGTACACCGCAGGGAGGAGTTCTTAGTCCCATGCTATTTAATATTCTGATTAATGCTCTCCTAAATGCTCTACCTGCCTCACCTAAACATATAGCTATAAGCTACGCTGATGATATCATGATCCATACAACAGGGCATAAGAAGATGAATACCATTCTTAATGAAGTTCAAGCAATTTGTAATCGACTAGGCCTCATAATATCTTCCTCTAAAACAAAGATATTAACAAGCAAACGACATCCCCCACCCATCTATTTGCAGGGTGAAATCATTAGCTACGTTAAAACTTACAGATATCTTGGTGTAGATGTACCCTTTAACAAATCCACTATACCACAACTAAACAAGAAATGTAAAGCTAGGCTAAATGCTCTCAAAGTTGTTGCTGGCTACAATCCCAACTAGGGTGCTAATGTGAGAATCGTGAGAATGATGTACATAGCCTATGTTAGGTCCTTAATTGATTATGCTGCTCCCATGTTGATATTAGCTAGAGAAAGTTCCCTCCGACCCTTGGAGTTAATGCAAAATGAAGCTCTCAGGACTATTCTTGGCTGTCCCAGATCTACAAAAGTTCTTAACATGAGGAAGGAGCTTGGTATTTCTAGTATCAGTGATAGGATTGTTGAAATTAACACTGTACTCGGTATTAGAATGTTGAGAAACGAACCAGACACTGTCACAGTGAATCTTACCAAGTGTCTAGAGGTAAATACACACAGATCTAAATGGATTGTGAAAACGTGCAATTGCATTAAGTTTTATAACCTGCATGAACTGTATCACTGTAGGCAACAAGAGCATTTCACCCCTCCATGGAAGATGTGTTCATTTAATATCACATACCTACAAGTCCCTCCCAAGAAGCTCATTGCTAGTAATCCCTTCCTTAAATCTCTTGTTAGAGCAACTGCTCAAGAAGAAATTTTTCGCCTAGCTGGTAGTAACAAGTTATCACAAGTTATATACACTGATGGATCTAAACAGGAGTCTTCTGGCAGGGCTGCATCTGCTCTTGTTGCCACCCCCCTAGTTAAGAACGATAATAAATTTGTTGAGTTAGGCATAAGAATTAACAACTGGGCGTCTACACTGCAAACTGAATTGTTTGCAATCCTAATGGCGCTAAAGCTAACCTATGACACTGAGCTTGACTCTATCATCATTACTGATTCTATGTCATCATTGAAGGCTCTTGGCTCATATAATGACTCCAACAACATGCTCATTGGGGAAGCCAGGTATAGATACTCAAAAATTAGGGACAAAGGAATTAATGTACAGTTGCTATGGATCCCATCACACATTGGATTACTCCTTCATGATAAAGTTGATATGTTAGCCAAGAAGAGTACCCAGAAGGAGAATGTAGAATATAACTTTGGTATAACTGTGTCTAGCATTAGGAATAATATTAGGAGAGAAGTAAATAATGAAGATGATTGTTATAGGAATGCAGTTAGAAGCCTGAGTAGATCTATAACCCACTATGATAACATGAACGTAGATAAGTATGTTTATGGAGCAACTTGCAATGTGAACAGACTGACTGATGTTGTAGTGGCCAGGCTTAGGCTTGGTTACAAGTACTTCTGGCAGTTTGGGAGACACACAGATGATGATCAAACTAAATGTAAATTATGTGATCAGGCATATGGTCACTCTCTTGAACACTATGTGCTTAATTGTCCACTTATTGAGGAATACAGAGACAGACTGTATAATAACCTATGTGACATGTCAAGATATCTTATTAATGAAAATAAGATACCAGATATACTAAGCAAATTTCCTAAATTTGCTTGTAACAGATAAGTGAACTATAGATATGTAGATATAAATCCATATGTATTCCTGTTAACCCTTTGGGGCCTAGTTCCTAGGCCTTTTGTGTATCCATATGCTCTCGCGCTACCGTCCACAGGATGGATATGGGGTGCACAATAAACTAGCCACTTCGGTGGCAAAATCTAAAAAATCTCTATTCAGTCACTCTATAAAACTGAAGATCACTGAACCAGTTTAAATATGTAATTTTTTTGTAACTGACCATTTGTCATTAGCTCCCTCTCTTATTATACCTATGCTTGTAGTTTACTACACAAGCATAGGTATATGCTTGTATATTGCCTTGTGAAGCAAGAGCTTTAGCCTGGCGGCTAAAACTCTCGCTTCACAAGGCGAGTCCAGGTTCGATTCCCAGAAAGGGTAAAAAACACTGGGCATGTTTCTTTACACGAAGGTGGCCCGGTTTCCTGGTGGCTAAAGCTCCCGCTTCACACACGGAGGGCCCGGGTTCGATTCCCGGCGGGTGGAAACATTTCGACACGTTTCCTTACACCTGTTGTCCTGTTCACCTAGCAGCAAATAGGTACCTGGGTGTTAGTCGACTGGTGTGGGTCGCATCCTGGGGGACAAGATTAAGGATCCCAATGGAAATAAGTTAGACAGTCCTCGATGATGCACTGACTTTCTTGGGTTATCCTGGGTGGCTAACCCTCCGGGGTTAAAAATCCGAATGAAATCCTATCCTAAATCCTACCAGTTGTTCACCCATCAGTAAAATGGGTACCTGGGTGATAGTCAACTGGTGTGGGTCGCATCCTGGGACAAAACTGACCTAATTTGCCTGAAATGTTCAGCATAACAAGGGTCTTTCTATATAGTAGTGTCATTGATGTCAACTAGGACTGTATACCTTGTACATGTACTGCTAGTAAATAAAGATATTATTATTATTATTAATTTAATCAAGGATAACCCTGATAAACTGAAGCTGTGACTTTATTTTTAAGATCAAAATATTGAATAACAGAAAGTTCTCTAAACTGACAAACATACACTGAAGGAAAGATTAATAAACTGATTTAGGAATAAAATGACAGATCCAGGATTGCAAAGTTAACTTTATATGTAATAACGTCTGGTGGATAAGAAGTTGGAAATATTTAATGTTTAACAATGAAATTAACAGCGGTCGTATTAAGCTGGGCTGAATATTCCTGGTGGTTTTAATTTAACCATTAACAACAATTGCATCCCCAAAACCTCTGATGTCATGACAATATAAATACACATAATTTGTAAACTGTCCTGCATGACAAAGTGAGCTCTTGTAACTCCGTTCATTACAACAATAAATACTAATGTCATTTTACCGATTCGTATTCTTGCTCACCTCTAAATTCCATGCAGCTGATTCTAGGAAAAACCTGGCTCGCTCAGCATCCACACCAGAAACAGCAGTAAACTGAGAGACAAGACCGTCACGGTCTGCCATGATGATACTGTGATTGTGGCGCCTCACTACAAGTCAGTATCAACCACTCTACTCCACATACAACTCCTCACAGTGTACAAGCTAACCTAAACAATTATTGTGTAACATCCAGAAATAAAAGAATAATAAATCCTATTCATTTGCACAAATCAATCCACAATGAGATAGTAAAATTATATGAAATGTCAGGAATGAGTAGAGATAGAATTTGCAGGACTCATCTTATTTTTAACTTAATCGTCTTTATATGGATTCATTTGTGCAATTTTATAATAATAGAAGAAACTGATCGCAAGCTTCACCAAAAACTAGAAAAAAATTAAAAGTTTTAATGTTTCAGACAACGTATCCATAATTGATGCCGTTATGAACTTCTGACAGATTGGTCTCCCCTCGGCCCCCCTGGACACGCACCTCTGTAAAAACAGTGATTATGTGTGAGTGAGATGAAAGTGTTGAATGATGATGAAAGAATTTTCTTTTTGGGGATTTTCTTTCTCTTTGAGTCACCCTGCCTCGGTGGGAGACGGCCGACTTGTTGAAAAAAAAAATTATATATATATATATATATATATATATATATATATATATATATATATATATATATATATATATATATATATATATATATATATGTGTGTGTGTGTGTGTGTGTGTGTGTGTGTGTGTGTCCATTTTGTCCTAGGCACATGTCGATTAGACACTAGGCCTGTTGTATATACGTGTGCGTGTGTGTGTGTACTCACCTATTTGTACTCACCTATTTGTGGTTGCAGGGGTCGAGTCCTAGCTCCTGGCCCCGCCTCTTCACCGGTTGCTACTAGGCCCTCTCTCTCCCCACTCCATGAGCTTTATCAAACCTCGTCTTAAAACTGTGTATGGTTCCTGCCTCCACTACGTCATTTTCTAGGCTATTCCACTGCCTTACAACTCTATGACTGAAGAAATACTTCCTACTATCTCTCTGACTCATTTGTGTCTTCAACTTCCAATTGTGGCCTCTTGTTTCTGTGTCCCCTCCCTGGAACATCCTGTCTTTGTCCACCTTGTCTATTCCACGCAGTATTTTATATGTCGTTATCATGTCTCCCCTGACCCTCCTGTCCTCCAGTGTCGTCAGGCCGATTTCCCTTAATCTTTCTTCATAGGACATTCCCCTTAGCTCTGGAACTAACCTTGTCGCAAACCTTTGTACTTTCTCTAGTTTCTTGACGTGCTTTATCAAGTGCGGGTTCCAAACAGGTGCTGCATACTCCAGTATGGGCCTGACATACACGGTGTACAGTGTCTTGAATGATTCCTTACTAAGGTATCGGAATGCTGTTCTCAGGTTTGCCAGGCGCCCATATGCTGCAGCAGTTATCTGATTGATGTGTGTGTGTGTGTGTGTGTGTGTGTGTGTGTGTGTGTGTGTGTGTGTGTGTGTGTGTGTGTGTGTGTGTGTGTGTGTGTGTGTGTGAGTGTGTGTGTGTGTGTGTGTACTCACCTATTTGTGGTTGCAGGGGTCGATTCTTAGCTCCTGGCCCCGCCTCTTCACCGGTTGCTACTGGGCCCTCTCTCTCCCCGCTCCATGAGCTTTATCAAACCTCGTCTTAAAACTGTGTATGGTTCCTGCCTCCACTACGTCATTTTCTAGGCTATTCCACTGCCTTACAACTCTATGACTGAAGAAATACTTCCTAATATGTGTGTGTGTGTGTGTGTGTGTGTGTGTGTGTGTGTGTGTGTGTGTGTGTGTGTGTGTGTGTGTGTGTGTGTGTGTGTGTGTGTGTGTGTATACTCACCTAATTGTAGCTGCAGGGGACGAGACTCAGCTCCTGGCCCCGCCTCTTCACTGACCGCTACTAGGTCCTCCCTCTCCCTGCTACATGAGCTTTATCATACCTCGTCTTAAAACTATGTATAGTTCCTGCCTCCACTACATCGCTTGCCAGACTATTCCACTTCCTAACTACTCTATGGCTGAAGAAATACATCCTAACATCCCTTTGACTCATCTGGGTCTTCAGCTTCCAATTGTGACCCCCTGTTTCTGTGTCCCATCTCTGGAACATCCTGTCTGTCCACCTTGTCTATTCCACGCAGTATTTTGTATGTCGTTATCATGTCTCCCCTGACCCTCCTGTCCTCCAGTGTCGTCAGACCGATTTCCCTTAACCTTTCTTCATAGGACATTCCCCTTAGCTCTGGAACTAGCCTTGTTGCAAACCTTTGCACTTTCTCTAATTTCTTGACGTGTTTGACCAGGTGTGGGTTCCAAACTGGTGCTGCGTACTCCAGTATGGGTCTGACATACACAGTGTATAAAGTCTTGAACGATTCGTTACAGAGGTACCGGAACGCTATTCTCAGGTTTGCCAAGCGCCCATGTGCCGCAGTAGTTATTTGGTTAATGTGTGCTTCTGGCGATGTACTCGATATTATACTCACTCCTAGGTCTTTCTCCTTGAGTGAGGTTTGCAGTCTTTGACCGCCTATCCTATACTTTGTCTGCGGTCTTCTTTGCCCTCCTCCGATCTTCATAACTTTGCATTTGGCAGGGTTAAATTCTAGGAGCCAGTTTCTGGACCACGCATCAAGCCTGTTCAGGTCTCTTTGTAGAACTGTCTGGTCCGCGTCTGATTTAATTCTCCTCATTTACTTCACATCATCTGCAAACGGGGGCACTTCTGAGTCTATCCCTTGCGTCATGTCGTTCACATATTTTTTGAGTGAGGGCAGGTGTTGGTTTTCTTGGTAGCTCAGTTGAGGGGGTTGTTAGGGCTTTAAACTAGGATTAGTTAGAGGTATGGGTTTAGAAATGATAAATAATGAGTATGGATATATTGAATTATGCTCTTATGTTAAGAATCTTAATAGTAACTGTCATGGAGTAACTCTGGGTAATGATAATTTCAGAAATTGTGTAAAAATAAAGATGAATAGGAAAAATGTGCAGAAGAAAAAACATATGATGGTATTTTATGCTAACAGTCGAAGTGCAAGAAATAGATTAATAAACTACGTTTGGTAGCATGTGCTGGGAACTTTGATGTCATTGCATTAACTGAAACGTCGTATGATTTAAAGAGTCGGGATATGATTGCTGAGTGTAATATTCAAGGGTTTAAGTTGTTCCACGTGGATAGATGTAATGGGAAGGGGGAAGAAGTTGCATTATATGTTCGAGATAATGTTAATTGTTGCATAAAATCAGGCATAAAAATAGATGGAACAGTAACAGAATCTGTTTGGGTAGAGTTTGTAGAACGTCAAGAAAAACTAATTCTAGGTGGAGTATACCGACCTCCAGGCTTGGATCACGATAGAGGGAGACTTCTTTGGGACGAAATTGTTAGGGATTCTAGACACAATAACATAGTGATAGTAGGGGATTTTAACTTTAATCAAACTGACTGGACTTCTTTGACCGGTAATCTGGAGTCCAGTGATTTTATGGAAACAGTTCAGGACTTTTCTGAAGCAGTGTGTAACAGAGCCTATCAGGGGTAATAATTTGCTCGATCTAGTCTTTGTCAAATAAGGAAACACTCGTAAATAATCTGGAGATCACTGAAGAGCTTGGCGCCAGTGATCACAAATCCATCACTTTTAGCATTAACTGGGAATACAAGAATAATGATAATATGGTAAAAAATCCCTGATTTTCGTTTTGCCGATTACAATGGACTTAGGGAACACCTGTCTAATCTCGATTGGGGTTATCTAGCTAATGATTTTATTGACGATGATCATACTTATGATTATGAAGGGATCTCCATTTATGATTTTTTTTCTTAATAATGTACACCGTGCTCAGAGTATATACATTCCCCAGAGACAAATTAGGTCTAATAATAACGATCCCAAATGGGTTAACAGGAGGCTGAAGCATCTATTAGGGGAGAAAAGGGGAATTTATAGGCGCATCAGAAGAGGAGAGGCTAACCTTACTGACCACTATGTTCAGCTAAAAAGAGAAGTGAAAAAGGAGATTAGAAAGGCTAAACGTGATTATGAAATTAGAGTTGCTAATGAATCAAAGACTAATCCAAAGGGGTTCTTTCAAGTGTATAGGAAGAAGGTGAAGGAAAAGTAGGACCTCTGAAAATTGGGAATGGAAATGTGTTCCTTATTTAATGACTATTTTTGTCAGTTTTTACACAGGAAGACATAAATGAGATTCCAGGAATTAACAATTATTCAGTTCCTAACGAATTCAAATTGACTAATATTACTGTCACGAGGGACATGGTTATCAAACAGATAGACAAACTGAAGTCCCCGGGGCCCGATGAGTTGTTTTCCAGGGTACTTAAGGAATGCAAGATGGAATTTAGTCAGCCATTAACGAATGTGTTTAATGCATCCATCCTTACTGGTGTTGTGCCAGAGTTGTGGAAGCTGGCTAATGTGGTTCCTATATTCAAATCAGGGGATAAGTCCGTTCCTTCAAATTACCGTCCAATAAGCCTGACATCTATAGTGAGGGACTGATTACCTCATTCTCCTCCTGCTCTTCACGATTCTCCTTTGTATGGACTGATGAAGCCACTGTGTGGCGAAACTTTTCGTCAATAAAGATACCCAAGAGTTGCACATGTGTCTAATTTATCAACATGTCGGTTCTCTGAACCATTCATCTACATTCCTGTCAGACACTGCAACTTCTTGGGATCTTAATACTTGGGAATTCTTCGCTTGCCTAACTCTTGGGCACGACCTACTTCCATATGGACAAATGTGACACCACCTACGACTGCTGTACCTCTCCTGCCTACGGTATATAAGCCACTTCTCCGCTCATATGCTGTATTCTATTCAAGATTGATGGACTGACCACATCGACTCAAGGCTGAGGGACTGATTACCTCATTCTCCCGCTCTTCACGATTCTCCTTTGTATGGACTGATGAAGCCACTGTGTGGCGAAACGTTTTCTCAATAAAGATACCCAAGAGTTGCACATGTATCTAATTTATCAACATGTCGGTTCTCTGAACCATTCATCTACAGAATCAGTTATAGTTGACATTGTGATGAATGGTTTGAAAAACCGACAAGTTGAAGATTGACACACTTATGCAGCATATGGGAATCTTTATTCAGGAAACGTTTCGCCACACAGTGGCTTCATCAGTCCAATACAAAGAGGAAGGCGTAAGGAAAGGAGGAGTATGAGGTAATCAGTCCCTCAGCCTGGAGTCGATGTGTTCAGTCCATCAATCTTGTAGAATGTACAGCATAGGGCCGTAGACGTGGCTTATATACTGTAGTGAGGTGACTTGAAGCAGACGGAGGCGGGATCATAGTGGTATCATCCACTAATCGAAGTAGGTCTTTGTCCAAAGGTTGAACAAGCGTTGAAGAATTCTTTGTAAGAAGATCCCATGATGCTGCAGTGTCTGACAGTTGTGATGAATGGTTTGAAAAACCGACAAGTTGAAGATTGACACACTTATGCAGCATATGGGAATCTTTATTCAGGAAACGTTTCGCCACACAGTGGCTTCATCAGTCCAATACAAAGAGGAAGGCGTAAGGAAAGGAGGAGTATGAGGTAATCAGTCCCTCAGCCTGGAGTCGATGTGTTCAGTCCATCAATCTTGTAGAATGTACAGCATAGGGCCGTAGACGTGGCTTATATACTGTAGTGAGGTGACTTGAAGCAGACGGAGGCGGGATCATAGTGGTATCATCCACTAATCGAAGTAGGTCTTTGTCCAAAGGTTGAACAAGCGTTGAAGAATTCTTTGTAAGAAGATCCCATGATGCTGCAGTGTCTGACAGTTGTGATGAATGGTTTGAAAAACCGACAAGTTGAAGATTGACACACTTATGCCTTCCTTACGCCTTCCTCTTTGTATTGGACTGATGAAGCCACTGTGTGGCGAAACGTTTCCTGAATAAAGATTCCCATATGCTGCATAAGTGTGTCAATCTTCAACTTGTCGGTTTTTCAAACCATTCATCACAACTGTCAGACACTGCAGCATCATGGGATCTTCTTACAAAGAATTCTTCAACGCTTGTTCAACCTTTGGACAAAGACCTACTTCGATTAGTGGATGATACCACTATGATCCCGCCTCCGTCTGCTTCAAGTCACCTCACTACAGTATATAAGCCACGTCTACGGCCCTATGCTGTACATTCTACAAGATTGATGGACTGAACACATCGACTCCAGGCTGAGGGACTGATTACCTCATACTCCTCCTTTCCTTACGCCTTCCTCTTTGTATTGGACTGATGAAGCCACTGTGTGGCGAAACGTTTCCTGAATAAAGATTCCCATATGCTGCATAAGTGTGTCAATCTTCAACTTGTCGGTTTTTCAAACCATTCATCACAACTGTCAGACACTGCAGCATCATGGGATCTTCTTACAAAGAATTCTTCAACGCTTGTTCAACCTTTGGACAAAGACCTACTTCGATTAGTGGATGATACCACTATGATCCCGCCTCCGTCTGCTTCAAGTCACCTCACTACAGTATATAAGCCACGTCTACGGCCCTATGCTGTACATTCTACAAGATTGATGGACTGAACACATCGACTCCAGGCTGAGGGACTGATTACCTCATACTCCTCCTTTCCTTACGCCTTCCTCTTTGTATTGGACTGATGAAGCCACTGTGTGGCGAAACGTTTCCTGAATAAAGATTCCCATATGCTGCATAAGTGTGTCAATCTTCAACTTGTCGGTTTTTCAAACCATTCATCACAACTGTCAGACACTGCAGCATCATGGGATCTTCTTACAAAGAATTCTTCAACGCTTGTTCAACCTTTGGACAAAGACCTACTTCGATTAGTGGATGATACCACTATGATCCCGCCTCCGTCTGCTTCAAGTCACCTCACTACAGTATACAAGCCACGTCTACGGCCCTATGCTGTACATTCTACAAGATTGATGGACTGAACACATCGACTCCAGGCTGAGGGACTGATTACCTCATACTCCTCCTTTCCTTACGCCTTCCTCTTTGTATTGGACTGATGAAGCCACTGTGTGGCGAAACGTTTCCTGAATAAAGATTCCCATATGCTGCATAAGTGTGTCAATCTTCAACTTGTCGGTTTTTCAAACCATTCATCACAACTGTCAGACACTGCAGCATCATGGGATCTTCTTACAAAGAATTCTTCAACGCTTGTTCAACCTTTGGACAAAGACCTACTTCGATTAGTGGATGATACCACTATGATTCCGCCTCCGTCTGCTTCAAGTCACCTCACTACAGTATATAAGCCACGTCTACGGCCCTATGCTGTACATTCTACAAGATTGATGGACTGAACACATCGACTCCAGGCTGAGGGACTGATTACCTCATACTCCTCCTTTCCTTACGCCTTCCTCTTTGTATTGGACTGATGAAGCCACTGTGTGGCGAAACGTTTCCTGAATAAAGATTCCCATGAAAGTTAAGACACATGTGCAACATCTGGATATCTTTATTGTAGTAGACGTTTCGCCATTCAGTGGCTTTATCAATACAGATTCTAGGACATAATAGGAAGACAGTAGAACTATATACAAAAGATGAGGTAATCAGTCCCTCGGCCTTGGAGTTAGTGTTCACAGCATCGTGGTGGAGGAGAGTCTGGAGCAAAGGCAAGAAGACTGGCGCTTTTTATAGGCGTCAGTGAATGGGACGGGCAGCAGACGAGGGCGGTCACTGGTAGGCGGGATTCCCCAGTGGAAGTAGGTCCTTCCCAAAGAGATGGGTTAGTTGCAGCAGCCGTGAAGAAGGTCTTGTAGATGTCCTCTGAACCAAGATTCCATGATGTTGCAGTGTCTGACAAGTTGTGCAAGAAAGGTATAAAATACCGACAATATGAAAGTTAAGACACATGTGCAACATCTGGATATCTTTATTGTAGTAGACGTTTCGCCATTCAGTGGCTTTATCAATACAGATTCTAGGACATAATAGGAAGACAGTAGAACTATATACAAAAGATGAGGTAATCAGTCCCTCGGCCTTGGAGTTAGTGTTCACAGCATCGTGGTGGAGGAGAGTCTGGAGCAAAGGCAAGAAGACTGGCGCTTTTTATAGGCGTCAGTGAATGGGACGGGCAGCAGACGAGGGCGGTCACTGGTAGGCGGGATTCCCCAGTGGAAGTAGGTCCTTCCCAAAGAGATGGGTTAGTTGCAGCAGCCGTGAAGAAGGTCTTGTAGATGTCCTCTGAACCAAGATTCCATGATGTTGCAGTGTCTGACAAGTTGTGCAAGAAAGGTATAAAATACCGACAATATGAAAGTTAAGACACATGTGCAACATCTGGATATCTTTATTGTAGTAGACGTTTCGCCATTCAGTGGCTTTATCAATACAGATTCTAGGACATAATAGGAAGACAGTAGAACTATATACAAAAGATGAGGTAATCAGTCCCTCGGCCTTGGAGTTAGTGTTCACAGCATCGTGGTGGAGGAGAGTCTGGAGCAAAGGCAAGAAGACTGGCGCTTTTTATAGGCGTCAGTGAATGGGACGGGCAGCAGACGAGGGCGGTCACTGGTAGGCGGGATTCCCCAGTGGAAGTAGGTCCTTCCCAAAGAGATGGGTTAGTTGCAGCAGCCGTGAAGAAGGTCTTGTAGATGTCCTCTGAACCAAGATTCCATGATGTTGCAGTGTCTGACAAGTTGTGCAAGAAAGGTATAAAATACCGACAATATGAAAGTTAAGACACATGTGCAACATCTGGATATCTTTATTGTAGTAGACGTTTCGCCATTCAGTGGCTTTATCAATACAGATTCTAGGACATAATAGGAAGACAGTAGAACTATATACAAAAGATGAGGTAATCAGTCCCTCGGCCTTGGAGTTAGTGTTCACAGCATCGTGGTGGAGGAGAGTCTGGAGCAAAGGCAAGAAGACTGGCGCTTTTTATAGGCGTCAGTGAATGGGACGGGCAGCAGACGAGGGCGGTCACTGGTAGGCGGGATTCCCCAGTGGAAGTAGGTCCTTCCCAAAGAGATGGGTTAGTTGCAGCAGCCGTGAAGAAGGTCTTGTAGATGTCCTCTGAACCAAGATTCCATGATGTATTGATAAAGCCACTGAATGGCGAAACGTCTACTACAATAAAGATATCCAGATGTTGCACATGTGTCTTAACTTTCATATTGTCGGTATTTTATACCTTTCTTGCACAACTTGTCAGACACTGCAACATCATGGAATCTTGGTTCAGAGGACATCTACAAGACCTTCTTCACGGCTGCTGCAACTAACCCATCTCTTTGGGAAGGACCTACTTCCACTGGGGAATCCCGCCTACCAGTGACCACCCTCGTCTGCTGCCCGTCCCATTCACTGACGCCTATAAAAAGCGCCAGTCTTCTTGCCTTTGCTCTCGAGAAGCGATCAAGCGACTTAGCTCGAGTGGTGACGTGTGCTTACCTAACACATCGACGATCTCGCCTCTCTCGAAATTACCCCGTGTTGAGTATTGCTTTGAGTAGTGCTTGCTGGACCTTCGTCTTCCTCTCCACCATCAGGATTGGTGCGTCGGTGGTTGCCGACCGAAGGGCAAGAAGCCTCTTGCTGCCTGAATTCTCTTCGCCTGTTGACTGCACGCCATACAGCCAGTCTCGCCACCACTCAAGATATACAGTGCTCCATCAAGCTACAGTTCACCTCCTCAGTGTCCTGCGCCAGGCAAGTACGTGTGTCTACTTACACGTACTTGCCTAGCTGAGTACTCTCACTTTTTGGCCGATTGTCACCTCCAATTACATCTTTTCGTAATTAGACGATGCCTTCGTTGCCTTCCACCTCCCACCCCCCTTCCACTCTCCCCCAACCTCCCACACCTGCCTCTGCTTCTACTAAATCCAATTCCTTCACGCTAAACCTCAAATTTTCTAATCCTGATGCCACTATCTCTCCGGAAAATTTATTATATCAGATCACTGGTGCACCTCAACTTAAAGTCTTCAAAACCAACTCAGGCTTCAAACTCCTTCTTGACAAACATTCCTACGAAACGTACACCTCAAGCGATACCAGACAAAAACTTCTCAACGCAGGCTTCACCATTATTTGGACTCCTGAGCACCGTGCCAAAAGCACAGTCATTGCTAAACACGTAGACTACTCTCTCCTGACAGCCTATGACACAGACAAAGAAGACTTAATAAAAGATATCAGTACTAAGAACAAAGTCTCTGTTGACGATATTTACAGACCAGAAAACTCTACCATTCTCAAAATACGCTGTTCTACTCCTGCTGACGCCTCTACACTCTTCAGTCAAGGAATCTTTGCCAAGACCATCCGCATTCCTCCAAACGCTCTCTTCACTCCGAACTTCCACCCAATCACACAATGTCTTAAATGCTACAAATTCGGCCACGACAAAAACACATGCACATCTACACAAATCTGCTCCAGATGTTCAGCAACTGGCCACTTCTGGAATACTTGCAACCTCCCCCTTAAATGTTCTAACTGCGGCGGGTCACACACTGCAGTTGCAAATTCCTGCCCTTCTAGAAAGCACATTCTCTCCTCCCTCAGAGCAAACCAACCTCCCTCCCTACCCAACCCCTTCCCTGCTCCTCCCTCCCCTTCCTTACCTCCCTCCCCTTCCACACCTCCCTCCCCTACCCCCAATGCCTGGGCCTCCCCACGCACTTGGTCTACCTCTTCTACTCTACACACATCAAACACCAACACACAGACTACAAGCACTTCTCCTTCTACACCCACACTAGACTACAAAACTAACTGTCAACTTGCCACTGCTGCCCACTCTGCGATGGTAATCTCACAAGCTTACCAATCAGACTACTCACATGTCCTTAACCTAATCTTGTCTGCTAACAATCTTCCCTCTTTAATTATCCCTCCTTCCTGCTTCTCTTCCAAGCCTCCTACAACCTCTCCCTCCTTCCTCTCTCCCACCCCCCCACTTCCTACTCCCACCAGCTCTCCTCCTCCACTACCTCTCTTCACTACTTCTACACCTCCCACCAACACCCCTACTGCTACTGCTACGACCACCCCTCCCCCCACTTCCTTACCCACTTCATCCCCTTCCAAAGCTTCCACTTCCTCACAGCTTACCAAAACTTCCACTTCCTCTGCATCCACCTTCGCCCACTCCACCACAACCAAAACCTCATCCAGGTCCAACTCCACCTCCTCCAGACAAAATCCACTCAAACCTAAACCTACCCCAACTTCTAACGGACAGACCAAAGAACATAAAAACAGATCCATCTCTTCCTCCCCCTCCAGGAAACGGGTCCGTAGCACCTACAAACACACATCCACTGATGGCACCACTATCATGGGCTTTAATCCAAACTCCTCCCCCGACATTAACTTTGCTAAGACGAAACCATTAAATCACGTTTAAGGCGATTCAGTTCAACGTACGTTCTTATTTTACAATTAGACACCTACTGGCCGAGCTCCTTGAAGCAGAGAGGCCAGATATTGTTTTGCTAAACAGTACCTGCCTCAAAGCCCCTCAATGTATCCGCCATTATGGTTATACTGCACTACAGTCCCCCTATGATCCCCACGATGGGGTTGCCATCCTTGTCAATTCCAACATAAAACATGAATTTCTCCCAATCCCTTTTATTCACCAACACTGTCTTGCGGTCAGAATACACACCCACCTTGGCCCCTTTATCTTTTTCACCACCTATGCTCGCCCAAACACTACTCTCAACATACACGACCTCTCCTTAGTCTTCAACTACACCAACACACCAACTTACCTACTAGCTGACATGAATGCCAAACACACTGCCTTTCATCACACCAGTAACAACCAACTTAGTCACCAATTACTCAACTTCACAAACCATAAACACCTAATTCATCTTGGCCCAGACTTCAATACCTTCTTCAACCACACGGGCCAAGGCAAACCAGACATCATTCTGGCAAACCGAGCCAGCTCTCTATTTCAACATTACATCTCACCTGGCCCTATTACAGGCTCTGATCACATCCCAGTCATCTTACACATCTCCTCCAACCCTATCCTCATTCCAACCACACCTTCATTCTCCTACAAGAACGCTGACTGGGATGCTTTCAAACAACACATAGACAATATTAACCTCACCTATGACTACAACAACAAACCTATCTCTGACATCGATACTCAACTCGATCTCATCCAGGACACCATTACACAAGCAGCCAACATCGCAATACCAAAGAAAACTCACACCACTCGTTATTCCTTCAAACCGTCACTCAGAACAAGAAGACTAATTATCTGCTACCACAACCGCTTCCTCTACAACACACATAGATTTAATCAAGTCCGATTAGATCTCACTTACCTTAGAAACAACATTTTACACAGCCTAGACCAAGACCACAACAATCACTGGTCACGACTAATACAACAAGCGGACAGGCAGCGTGTTAAAAACACCAAAGCCTTCTGGAACTTTATCAAAAAAATCAGAGGCACTACTCCCACCAACAAATTCAAACACATCACCCACAACAACACACACATCTCAGACCCACAGGCTGCTACCAACATCTTCAAACACATCTGGGAGAACATCTTCCACCCTCACCCACCTCACCCTAACGTTATTCAACACATTCAGAACATAGAACACTGGAATACTGCACACACACAAGAAACAACACCAGACAGCCACATACATCTAGACACTCTTACCTCCTCCCAAGAACTCGACACTCCTTTCACCAACACAGACATTAAAACTCTCCTCAGACACCTTCCTCCAAAGGCTCCTGGTGCCTCTGGCCTAAACCATATTATCCTGAAACACCTTCCTGACTCTATCATTACTGCCTACACAAACCTCCTCAATGCCTCCCTTGCCTCTGGATACTTCCCTTCCCTCTTCAAAGCTGCTACTGCTATCCTCCTTCCTAAACCCAATAAAGACCACTCTGACCCTAGAAACTATCGCCCTATCAGCCTCCTCGAAACTTTAGGAAAACTCTTTGAAAAACTCATTAATCATCGCCTTCGCAGATACCTGGAACATAATTCTCTACTTTCAGATGGCCAGTTTGGCTTCAGAACACACAGATCCACACAGGATGCCATTAACATCATTCTCAACTACATCCACATAAACACAAAACAAAGAAACAGGACAGCCCTGGTTGCAAAAGACGTTGAAAAAGCTTTTGACACTGTGTGGCACGAGGGGCTCAAGTACAAACTCTGCACTAACTTCAACCTGCCTCTCAATACTCGTAAACTCCTCTGCAACTTCCTAGACGGCCGTACCATGAGAATCAAATTCCAAGGCTGTTACTCTGACTACTTCACACTAAATGCTGGAGTACCCCAGGGATCTGTCCTTTCCCCTACCCTCTACATTTTATACACCAACGACATTCCAACACCTATATACCACAACTCCATCACACTAGCCTATGCAGACGACATTACACAACTTATCACTCATGCCAATATAGATACACTCACACACAAAACACAAAATGAGGTTGACAGGATAGCCATCTGGGAACAAAAATGGAGGATCAAAACCAATGCAGCAAAATCCAGCATTACGTATTTTAACTACAGGAAACGTGATCCTCCATTACCTGTCGAACTCAGAACAGCTGACACCCGCACTTACTTCCCTATCACACAATCTGTCACTGTCCTTGGCGTTAATCTTGACTACCTTCTTCGTTTACACGGACACATTCACTCAAGGCATGCAATAGCTAGTAAGGCCCTTGCGGGCCTCTACAAGCTGAAACATGCCTCTCAACGCACCAAACTACACCTCTACAAATCCCTAATACGTCCTCTGATAACTTACTCTCCTCTAGCCCTCTCTCTTGCAGCAAAAACAAACTTACTTAAACTGCAGCGTGTCCAGAACAAGGCGCTGCGCTGGGTGCTTGATGTCAGATGGGAGGACTTCGCCACAAGCGAGTCTCTCCATGCCCAGTTAGACGTCCCTGCGCTGAATCTGTACTGGAAGAGGCTCAGTGACAGACAGATAGACAAACTTGAGACACGACATGACTACTGGACCTCTCTCCTTGACGAAGACATTCGCAGACCCACAAACCAACACAACCTTTTCTACTCCTTGCATGATCCTGCTCCTAACCCTACTTACAAATAACCTTGGATCCGCTGACAGGTACCTTCTAAGACAGGTACCATTCTCTGACCCACGTTCGCCTTAGCTTTTTTGGGTTAAGACATGACTCAGTTCTGCACTCCTCTCTAGCTCTAAACGTCGCAAGTCCCTTACTCCCAGCTCACCCAACCGGAGTCCCAACAGAAGAACCGGAATTTCTCTTTTCAATATCTGTCCCACGATCGCCTTTGCTGCTGGGTTAAGCCCTGGCTCTATTTCTACGACTAAGAACACTCCTCTCCAGCACTATTTTTCGTCTGTCCCGTCTTCCCCGCTCATCCCATTTGGGATCTTACCTGAACTTTCGTTCGTTCGTGCCTTTGCTCCAGACTCTCCTCCACCACGATGCTGTGAACACTAACTCCAAGGCCGAGGGACTGATTACCTCATCTTTTGTATATAGTTCTACTGTCTTCCTATTATGTCCTAGAATCTGTATTGATAAAGCCACTGAATGGCGAAACGTCTACTACAATAAAGATATCCAGATGTTGCACATGTGTCTTAACTTTCATATTGTCGGTATTTTATACCTTTCTTGCACAACTTGTCAGACACTGCAACATCATGGAATCTTGGTTCAGAGGACATCTACAAGACCTTCTTCACGGCTGCTGCAACTAACCCATCTCTTTGGGAAGGACCTACTTCCACTGGGGAATCCCGCCTACCAGTGACCGCCCTCGTCTGCTGCCCGTCCCATTCACTGACGCCTATAAAAAGCGCCAGTCTTCTTGCCTTTGCTCCAGACTCTCCTCCACCACGATGCTGTGAACACTAACTCCAAGGCCGAGGGACTGATTACCTCATCTTTTGTATATAGTTCTACTGTCTTCCTATTATGTCCTAGAATCTGTATTGATAAAGCCACTGAATGGCGAAACGTCTACTACAATAAAGATATCCAGATGTTGCACATGTGTCTTAACTTTCATATTGTCGGTATTTTATACCTTTCTTGCACAACTTGTCAGACACTGCAACATCATGGAATCTTGGTTCAGAGGACATCTACAAGACCTTCTTCACGGCTGCTGCAACTAACCCATCTCTTTGGGAAGGACCTACTTCCACTGGGGAATCCCGCCTACCAGTGACCGCCCTCGTCTGCTGCCCGTCCCATTCACTGACGCCTATAAAAAGCGCCAGTCTTCTTGCCTTTGCTCCAGACTCTCCTCCACCACGATGCTGTGAACACTAACTCCAAGGCCGAGGGACTGATTACCTCATCTTTTGTATATAGTTCTACTGTCTTCCTATTATGTCCTAGAATCTGTATTGATAAAGCCACTGAATGGCGAAACGTCTACTACAATAAAGATATCCAGATGTTGCACATGTGTCTTAACTTTCATATTGTCGGTATTTTATACCTTTCTTGCACAAAGATTCCCATATGCTGCATAAGTGTGTCAATCTTCAACTTGTCGGTTTTTCAAACCATTCATCACAACTGTCAGACACTGCAGCATCATGGGATCTTCTTACAAAGAATTCTTCAACGCTTGTTCAACCTTTGGACAAAGACCTACTTCGATTAGTGGATGATACCACTATGATCCCGCCTCCGTCTGCTTCAAGTCACCTCACTACAGTATATAAGCCACGTCTACGGCCCTATGCTGTACATTCTACAAGATTGATGGACTGAACACATCGACTCCAGGCTGAGGGACTGATTACCTCATACTCCTCCTTTCCTTACGCCTTCCTCTTTGTATTGGACTGATGAAGCCACTGTGTGGCGAAACGTTTCCTGAATAAAGATTCCCATATGCTGCATAAGTGTGTCAATCTTCATAGTTGACATTATTAGAAGTCACCTTGAAGAGTATAACTTGATAAATGAATCTCAACATGGGTTCACGAGAGGTCGTTCCTGCCTGACAAATTTACTTACGTTCAATACTGTCCTACTGTCTTCAAGTTATGTCCTGGAATTTGTATTGATAAAGCCACTGGATGGCGAAACGTCTACAATAAAGATACCCAGATGTTGCACATGTGTCTTAGTTTCATCTTGTCGGTATTATATACCATTCTTGCACAACTTGTCAGACAATGCAACATCATGGAATCTTGATTCTGAGGACATGTACATAACCTTCACGACTACGACAACTACTACTACAACTAACCCATCTCTTTGGGAAGGACCTACTTCCACTGGGGAATCCCGCCTACCAGTGACTATGCCCTCGTCTGCTACACCTGACGTTAGTATATAAGCGCCAGGCTCCTTACTTCTGCTTCAGATACTGGAAGACACTCAGTGACAAACAACTTGACAGACTTGAAGCATATCATGACCACTGGACTACATACTTAGGAGATACTCTCAGACATCCTTACAATGATGTAGATCTCTTTCAAACGTTGTACGACCCGGCACCTCCACCTCAATACTAATAAACTACCTGACTTAATTAGCCCAACTACTCCAACAATTTTAAAAGTGCCATTGTCATAGAGCTGTGTCTTTGTGCGTTTTGAGCAGAAGTGCTTGCGACATACGTTTGCGTCGCCTTTTGCAGTAACCTGTGCCTGTTCCGCGTCCAGTCATAGCAAGATGATGTACTCCCGAGAGTGACACTGACGAATATTATGTTTCCATTGATTAGCAGTTGGGTATAGTCCTGACACTTTTCCTCCTTCTTAAGATTTTTTCCTCTCCCCAGCTATCTTCTTCCTCCTGTCCCCACTTGTCCCTCTCCCCTAGTGGGCCCTTACCTGTGAGTCCTCTGTTCTGTTCTGTTCTGCTTCAGAATCTCCACGGCTACGGTGCTCTTCCCACCTACTCCTAGGTTGTGATGAATGGTTTGAAAAAACCGACAAGTTGAAGATTGAGACACTTATGCAGCATATGGGAATCTTTATTCAGGAAACGTTTCGCCACACAGTGGCTTCATCAGTCCAATACAAAGAGGAAGGCGTAAGGAGAGGAGGAGAATGAGGTAATCAGTCCCTCAACCTGGAGTCGATGTGTTCAGTCCATCAATCTTGTAGAATGTACAGCATAGGGCCGTAGACGTGGCTTATATACTGTAGTGAGGTGACGTGAAGCAGATGGAGGCGGGGTCATAGTGGTATCATCCACTAGTCGAAGTAGGTCTTCGTCCAAAGGTTGAACAAGTGTTGAAGAATTCTTTGTAACAAGACCCCATGATGCTGCCGTGTCTGACAGTTGTGATGAATGGTTTGAAAAAACCGACAAGTTGAAGATTGAGACACTTATGCAGCATATGGGAATCTTTATTCAGGAAACATTTCGCCACACAGTGGCTTCATCAGTCCAATACAAAGAGGAAGGCGTAAGGAGAGGAGGAGAATGAGGTAATCAGTCCCTCAACCTGGAGTCGATGTGTTCAGTCCATCAATCTTGTAGAATGTACAGCATAGGGCCATAGACGTGGCTTATATACTGTAGTGAGGTGACGTGAAGCAGATGGAGGCGGGGTCATAGTGGTATCATCCACTAGTCGAAGTAGGTCTTCGTCCAAAGGTTGAACAAGTGTTGAAGAATTCTTTGTAACAAGACCCCATGATGCTGCCGTGTCTGACAGTTGTGATGAATGGTTTGAAAAAACCGACAAGTTGAAGATTGAGACACTTATGCAGCATATGGGAATCTTTATTCCCATATGCTACAAGATTGATGGACTGAACACATCGACTCCAGGTTGAGGGACTGATTACCTCATTCTCCTCCTCTCCTTACGCCTTCCTCTTTGTATTGGACTGATGAAGCCACTGTGTGGCGAAACGTTTCCTGAATAAAGATTCCCATATGCTGCATAGGTGTCTCAATCTTCAACTTGTCGGTTTTTTCAAACCATTCATCACAACTGTCTGACACGGCAGCATCATGGGGTCTTGTTACAAAGAATTCTTCAACACTTGTTCAACCTTTGGACGAAGACCTACTTCGACTAGTGGATGATACCACTATGACCCCGCCTCCATCTGCTTCACGTCACCTCACTACAGTATATAAGCCACGTCTACGGCCCTATGCTGTACATTCTACAAGATTGATGGACTGAACACATCGACTCCAGGTTGAGGGACTGATTACCTCATTCTCCTCCTCTCCTTACGCCTTCCTCTTTGTATTGGACTGATGAAGCCACTGTGTGGCGAAACGTTTCCTGAATAAAGATTCCCATATGCTGCATAAGTGTCTCAATCTTCAACTTGTCGGTTTTTTCAAACCATTCATCACAACTGTCAGACACGGCAGCATCATGGGGTCTTGTTACAAAGAATTCTTCAACACTTGTTCAACCTTTGGACGAAGACCTACTTCGACTAGTGGATGATACCACTATGACCCCGCCTCCATCTGCTTCACGTCACCTCACTACAGTATATAAGCCACGTCTACGGCCCTATGCTGTACATTCTACAAGATTGATGGACTGAACACATCGACTCCAGGTTGAGGGACTGATTACCTCATTCTCCTCCTCTCCTTACGCCTTCCTCTTTGTATTGGACTGATGAAGCCACTGTGTGGCGAAACGTTTCCTGAATAAAGATTCCCATATGCTGCATAAGTGTCTCAATCTTCAACTTGTCGGTTTTTTCAAACCATTCATCACAACTGTCAGTCACGGCAGCATCATGGGGTCTTGTTACAAAGAATTCTTCAACACTTGTTCAACCTTTGGACGAAGACCTACTTCGACTAGTGGATGATACCACTATGACCCCGCCTCCATCTGCTTCACGTCACCTCACTACAGTATATAAGCCACGTCTACGGCCCTATGCTGTACATTCTACAAGATTGATGGACTGAACACATCGACTCCAGGTTGAGGGACTGATTACCTCATTCTCCTCCTCTCCTTACGCCTTCCTCTTTGTATTGGACTGATGAAGCCACTGTGTGGCGAAACGTTTCCTGAATAAAGATTCCCATATGCTGCATAAGTGTCTCAATCTTCTACTCCTAGGTTGAGGGACTGATTACCTATCTTCTGTATATAGTCCTACTGTCTTCAAGTTATGTCCTGGAATTTGTATTGATAAAGCCACTGGGTGGCGAAACGTCTACAATAAAGATACCCAGATGTTGCACATGTGTCTTAATTTCATCACGTTCAATAGAACATTTGAAGCAGACAGTGATAAAGAATATGATATTGTTTATTTGGATTTTAGTAAAGCCTTCGATAGAGTACCTCACAAGAGACTAAAGCAAAGTGGCAGCTCATGGTATAGTAGGTAAAATTATAGCATGGATAGAGGCGTGGCTTACCAATAGAAAGCAAAGAGTTTCGATTAATGGGGTCAAATCTGAATGGGGATTAGTCACTAGTGGCGTTCCATAAGGATCAGTTTTAGGCCCTCTCTTGTTCATAATTTACATTAATGACCTTGATGAAAGGATTACGAGTGACATGAGCAAATTTGCTGATGATACAAAGATAGGCCGTATGATTCATTCTGAGGAGGATAGCAATGAACTCCATGAGGATTTGGACAAATTAATGTCTTGTTCTGAAAAATGGCAGATGAAGTTTAATGTGGATAAGTGGAGAGGAACACTGCAACAGGCCTGTTGGCCCATACTAGGCAGGTCCTTCACAATCCATCCCGCTAACAAAACATTTGATCAACCCAATTTTCAATGCCATCCAAGAAATAAGCTCTGATAACTCTATCAACTCATATGCAAGTCCCACTCAAATCCAACCCCTCTCACTAATGTATTTATATATGGACACATTTGAAAGGTAGAGGCCCAGTTATTGATCCGTGCTTCAATTTCTATAGGAGAGCCATCATTCAGTATTACAATAACAGCACTACCAGCTGCAGTAGTGGATTGGTGAACAGAATCATCAACATAATTTGTGAGTGTGTTGTGTGACTTAGGTATCAATACAGCTTAAGGCATCCTGTTTGGCTTCAAGGAAAATCTTTGATTGTGATTTAAGATTTTTTTTGGTAGGGGGGGTGAAATGAGGGATATTGGTTTGGTATAAAGTAATTTCCCACGGAGAGGTGAAATGTCTTACTTGACATTGATCATATGTTTGAACAGACGATTCGTTCTACTCTGTCCTGAGCATCGGTGAGAAATTTCCCCATACACTGTTCGGATGTTTGTCCTTATCATAGCTGTTTTTTTTTTCCCCTCAGCAGATTTCTAAGGGCTTAGAAATGCCTGTTACTGACTCAGTTGAGTAAGTCTAGTTTTTGCCGGTTAATACGAAAAGAACTTCAATTGAACTTTATTGACTTAAGACTTAGGGAGATTGACACAAGTCAGTCCGTCTATCATCATTCCATCATGCAGGAGCTAGGAGCTGAGTTTCGACCCCTGCAACCACAATTAGGTGAGTACATGTCTATGGTGCATCCAACAAAATAAGCAGACTCTTGGATGTCACTACTGCCCGGCTCCGGCTGGGTTACAAGTATCTTTGGCAGGTTTAATCACCACCACCAGATGTAGACCAAACGAAATGTAAACTTTGCCAGATGGACTATTGTCACACCTTGCGTCATTATGTACTGGAGTGCGATAAAATCAATGAATTTAAAGACAACTCACTCAGAAATGTTCAAGAAATGGCAAAGTATTTTATCCACAGTGATATATTACAGACCATTCTGGAAAAATACCCTGACTTTGCTGGCTGTAAGTAAAGCAGTACTGTGTGTGGGGGGGGGGGGGGGCGTGCGTACTTGTGTGTATGCACATATTTGTACGCTCGTGTGCATGTCTGTGCCTGCGCCCTCGTGTGTGTATGTGTGCGCGCGCGCGCTTGTGTGGGTGTATGACCCACTTAATATTTGTATTTATAACTCATTACGATTGTGACCAGGTGTGGACGTGTCAGTGGCTCATTACTTTGTAACTTGTTCATGATTGTAACCATGTATAGGAGTGAAGCTGATTCATTACCTCTGTAACTTGCCATGATTGTGACCAGATCTACCTGGAGTTCATTACCTTTGTAACTAGTTCAGCTCTCATAACTTTGGTGTCCAGTCCCTGGACCCATTATGTACCCATGTAATCTCTTGACTGCCACCCACAGGATGGGTATGGGGTGCATAATAAACATATTAAACTAAACTGTCGGTATTTTGCGTGGATTGCGCACTCAATGCTCAGCCTGTGAATGGTTGAAAACTTTATGTTCTCGATTCTTTTCTCGAACGAAATTCTTTTTCTTCAGTACTAGAACTCAACACACAACTCAGGATATAAATAACCATAATTTAAACCTAGAAGATGATTGATCACGTTGACCCTGATCTAAACCTCCATAATCTGACACCCAATCAAAACCTATTGGAAAGTAACTGCCTTTATTACACAGCATCACAAGCCAGCACTATCCTAAACAATGCTAAAAGTCTATCAGTACTTAACTACAACATCAGGTCCTTAAGCAAACACTATGATGACCTCCTGGCACTCCTTGAATCACTAAAGACACTCTTCTCCTGCATTATTCTTACTGAGACCTGGCTTAAGCAGGACACAATAGATATCTACTACCCTCTACCAGGATACACAGCAATTCACAACTGCAGACCAAACCAAGTTGGGGGTGGTATTGCAATCTATTACTCTAACCAATTATCTTGTATTAGCACCACTTGCTTTAGTGATGAATATGGGGAATACATTTTTGCTAATTTTACTGTAAAAAACCTTAAGACACCTATAACAATCGGTGCCATTTACCGGATACCTCACACAAACATCCCAAATTTCAGTGAGAAATGAAAGTCACTAATAACAAACAGACAAATGAATAAGCACCACCTTCTCTTAGCTGGAGACTTCAACATCAACCTTGGCTTACTAGATGATCAGCCTGTAACTGATTTCATCAACAATATGAACAACACACTTCTCATACCAACAATAACTAAACCAACCAGGCTCACTGAGACAAGTGCAACCATAATAGACCACATATGGACCAATATACTAGCCCCCCTTAAATCAGGGATAATCACAGATAGCACTACAGACCACTACCCTACCTTCCTCCTGACAAACATTAGTAAACCACCACTTGAATACAACAAAGTCTCATTTAGACTCCATGACGAGGCCTCAATAAGGAAGTTCACAGCTGACCTAGAGATTGTTGACTGGCCTACAGAATTCTCCAAGGCCAATGGTATTGATGACTGGACAGACATTTTTCTTAACAAATTACTTAGACTATACAACAAACATTGTCCTATAAAAACGAAACAGATCACAAACAAACGGCTTGGTTGCCCATGGCTAACAAGCACCATTCTGAAATCCATTGACAAGAAACACCAATATGAAAAGCAATATAGACAGGGCTTAATACACAAAGATATTCTTAAACACTATTCATCAGTTCTCACCAAAGTAATAAAGAAAGCCAAACAACTATACATCTCCAGTAAATTCACAGACACAAGAGGAGATATAAAAAAGACCTGGAAAACACTCTCTCAGATTCTAGGGACCCACAAACTGAAAAAAAACAAGAATATTGTCCTAACTAAACCTAATGAAACACCACTACATCCCACTGACACAGCTAACAAGATAAACGACTTCTTCTCAACCATAGGATCTAATCTCGCCAATAAAATCCCACATACCAATGCCCATGCCGGGGACTACCTAGATGGAAATTTCCCAAATTCCTTCTATCTTGCACCAACTGAGCCCTCGGAAGTCACCGAGATTATAAAGTCACTTAAAAACAACTCAGGGAATCTGTCTAATGTCCCACCATTACTGTACAAGCGAGCGGCCCATATTCTTTCGCATGCTATTTCATTACTTTTTAACAAGTCACTAGAAACTAGCACCTTCCCGAAACCACTCAAGATGGCAAGGGTTACACCAATACATAAAGGTGGTGACCCTACAGACTTAAACAACTACATATAGGCCAATATCAAACTTACCATTGCTATCCAAAATCTTTGAGAAACTCGTGCACAGGAGACTATATTCATTTATAACAGCACAAAACATACTCAACCCCTGCCAATTTGGATTCAGGAAAAATAAAAGCACTAATGATGCAATCATAAAAATGCTAGATCTGCTTTACACAGCATTGGAAAATAAGGAATATCCACTAGGAATTTTTATTGACCTAAGAAAAGCTTTTGACACAGTAGACCACGACATCCTACTCCACAAACTTGACCATTACGGTATAAGAGGCCATGCGCTTGCTTATTTCAAATCTTACCTTACTAATAGGTATCAGTATGTCACCATGTCACCATTAAAGACACAACATCAACAACACGGCCACTTGATACTGGAGTTCGCAGGGAAGTGTCCTTGGTCCCCTGCTCTTCCTCATATACATCAATGATCTTCCAGACGTATCCCAATACCTGAAACCCATTCTCTTTGCTGACGACACGACTTATGTCATCTCTCACCCTAATCTTGCCACCCTCAACACCATTGTTAACGAGGAGCTGATCAAAATATCGACTTGGATGACAGCCAATAAACTTACGCTTAACACTGACAAAACCTACTATATTATGTTTGGTAGCAGAGCAGGAGATGCACAAATTAACATTAAGATCGACAACACTCTAATTACCAGACATAATGAGGGCAAATTCCTAGGCCTATACCTTGACAACAACCTGAATTTCAGCACCCATATCCAACACATAACCAAAAAAGTATCGAAAACGGTTGGGATCCTCTCCAAGATACGATACTACGTGCCGCAAAATGCCCTTCTCACACTATACCACTCACTTATTTATCCATACCTCACCTATGCTATTTGTGCTTGGGGATCAACTGCAGCAACACACCTAAAGCCAATAATAACCCAACAAAAAGCTGCAGTAAGAATAATCACTAAATCCCATCCCTGGCAACACCCCCCCCCCACTCTTCATAGATCTAAACTTACTCCCTGTTCAGTACATCCACACTTACTACTGTGCAATCTACATCTACAGGACCTTAAACTCCAATATCAAGCTTGACCTAAAACGCTTTCTTGATAGTTGTGACAGAACCCACAGGCATAACACCAGACACAAACATCTCTACGACATTCCCCGTGTCCGACTAAACCTTTACAAAAATTCAATGTATGTCAAAGGCCCTAAAATCTGGAACACCCTACCTGAGAACTCTAGAACTGTAGACACATTCATCACCTTCAAAACTACCATTAGAAAACATCTTATCTCCCTGATACACCCCATCAACTAACTACACGAATACCACCTGGTGGTTCACACTTACACTCACTCACCCATTTGACCATAAACAGAAATATTAATCTCAATCTTAAAATAATGAATCCTGTGATACTCCAATACTGAAACTATGTACTGTGCCAAAACAAAAGCATTCACATTGCTAAACTCACAAACTAGTATTTAGTCACTTAGCCATAATACCAACTTACCTCATAATTTGTAATATTTTAAAATAAAGAATTAAACTGAGTTCATTACCTTTGTAACTAGTTCAGCTATCATAACTTTGGGGTCCAGTCACTGGACCCATTATGTACCTTTGTAATCTTTTGACTACCGCCCACAGGATGGGTATGGGGTGCATAATAAAGTTATTAAACTAAAGTGTGTGTGTGTGTGTGTGTGTGTGTGTGTGTGTGTGTGTGTGTGTGTGTGTGTGTGTGTGTGTGTGTGTGTGTGTGTGTGTGTGTGTGTGTGTGTGTGTGTGTGGTGTGTGTGACTCAACAATCAATATTTGCACCAATAACTCATTACAGTTGTGACCGGGTGTGGAAGTGTGAATTGCTCATTACTCTATAATTTGTTCATGATTGTAGCCATGTATAAACGTAAGTAACCATTCTACAGAATTCATTACCTTTGTAACTTGTGAGCTCATTACCTTTGTACCTAGTTCAGCTATCAAAACTTTGGGGGCCCAGTCCCTGGACCCATTACGTACCTCTGTAATCTGTAAATACCTTTGTAACTTGTCATGATTGTGACCAGACTTACCTGGAGTTCATTACCTTTGTAAATTGTGAGTTCATTACCTTTGTAAATTGTGAGTTCATTACCTTTGTAAATTGTGAGTTCATTACCTCTGTAACTTGCTCAGCTATCAAAACTTTGGAGTCCAGTCCCTGGACCAATTATGTACCTCTGTAATCTTTTGACTACCGCCCACAGGATGGGTATGGGGTGCATAATAAACATATTAAACTAACTAACTAAAGTCTGCCCGAAATGCCTAGCCATGCTAGGCGTTCTAGTGGTACACTCTGTAATCATTATTTAACTACATGTAAACCACACAACAACCAAATTCTGTAAATTCAACATTGTAATCTTTATAGAGAATAAACTTTGAATTTGAATTTGAATTCCCAATTTCCTGTCAGCTTTGTCTTCCCCAGAAACTGAGAAGAGCCAAACAAATGTAAGCTTCGGTGGCCCTCAAAACCCAACAACAACAGCAACTGACTTTGCCCCCAAGATTTCTTCTAGAAAAATAAGTAATTACGTATAAAAAATTAGTCTTCATGATTTTTGGAGTCTTATACACAACGAAGACATCAACTCTTATTATAAATATTGTAAGTTTTGTGCTTTAATATGATGCGTTAGCTGTAAATGAAGCTGTGCTAGTATACATGATTCCCTTCAAGAGTGAAGGAAAGCACAAATGCCACTAGATAGTTAGAAACATGATGTATTTCTTACAAACAAGGTGTCAGATACCATCAGATATGTAAAAGAGATAATTATGCAACATTGGGTTGCCATTATGGACACTGCCCACCAGAGCAGCGCTGTATAGCCCTTGTAGCTTAGCGCTTCTTTTTTATTATAATAACAATAACTGCCCACCAGATTTGCCAGTTCAAATAATAAACCAATCAGCCGAACCTCATTTATGGGAAAGCTGATGAAAGCAATAATTACTGATATAACTGGAAAGGATGTATTAAAGTTTTTCACTAAGTTATTCGAGGCAATAGACCAAGATAAAGACAAAGACAAAGAAAATTGATTTCTTTGCAAGGTTACACTGTGTGATCACATTTTATAATTTGTTAGGTAAAAAGAAAGTCACTATCATGCCGGGGCATTTCAGGCAGACTAATCCTAATACTTAAAGACTACTTAAATCTAGACAGGTTAAGAGTGGTTAATTTTTAAATATTCATTATTTTATTGTATTTCTACTGGGATATGGTGTATATAGACTTCAGTAACACTTTAGATAACGTTCCACACAGGAGGCTGATTAAGAAAGTAGAGGCACATGTAGTAGGCTGTTGATGAGCAGCAGGTTGCCTAAACATTACCAACTATTTAATTACTCTACCAGATGTGTCTCAACTGTTTCTTTTCATTTAGCATATTTATGGTTAAATATGTTTTATATCCTTTGTTACCTAGCCTGACCTATAAACTGATTGCTACCCAAATGCCCCGGCAGTAGTCTTGAGCAAACTGTTTGGCATATGGCTGCTGATTCATTAAGCATCTAGTAATAATCTACATTATTAACATATATATATGAAGGTTACACCAGTGTGGGTCATTCATTGCAGCAAGTGATGGAGGGTCAATCTTTCATTTGCTAGTACGTACTAGTTGAAATTATTTACAGGAAACCACTGAATAATCAAAATCAATGAATTTGAAGGGTTGACTGTAATTGTTGCTATTTGCTTTTATGCTTGCTGATAATCCTTACCATTTTCACTATCAGGAGAAATAATTTTAAAATAAAAGTGAAAAGCTTCTTTTAAAATAAAATGCTTTTCATTTTAACATAAACTCGAGCATTTCTTTTTATGACTTTTTGGATCACACTCAGCGCTAGGGGTAAATGAAAACTCAATGGGTAAAGTGACTCTTACTTCATTCAAGAATGAGAATATAAATAGTACATACTGTAAAATCAGCATAAGTTAATTTACCCAATAAATTCTTTTGTTATGTAATATAACTTTCCACCAAAAAGGCTGGTAGCCCCATGTGCTGGAAAGTGGACTTTTACCAATACCTGTAATATGATTTCAGTTAACTTTGAACCCGGAGATATTTAATGGAATAGATGTCCCTAGGATTGCATAATAAGGCGCGTTGCTGACAGTAATGAAGAAAAGACAAATGCAGAGAAAGTATTTTTTTATGGCAGTGTTTAAATTTATGTAGAGCTTTATCAAGTTTAAAGCTCTACACGGAGCAAAACATTGTCAAAATAAAAGCTTTCTCTACACCTTCATCTTAATATCCAGGACTGTTTAGTAGCCCTGGTCAGGTGTCAGTATTTTATTTGTTATGCAGAAGCAATCAGATTTATTTACACTTCACAAACCATTCCAGGTGTTACTGGCATTAGTGATCATCTCGTGGACATACACAATAATAGCTGGTGTGGCCATTGCTCGCCGTCAGCTGGGGGCCATTGAGTCATTTGCTGATCAACAGACTTGAAGATGGGAAAAGGAAAAGACAAAAATTTAGGTGGTGTTATTTTTTTATAGTAAAATTCATTTGTTTTATTTAATTTTTATCTGTGGTAGTTTAGGATATTTTACTATCATGCACTATATTTTGCTGTAACTTATTTACCTGCTATACAGTTAATGCCCCTGGAAACAGTCTCTTCCAAGGTTAGCTGCTTCTTTCTCCTTATATGTGCAGCTTGCTTAGATTTTTCTTCTCCCAGTGACTGCATGAGACGTTCTGCTAATTCTGGATGAAAGTGTGATTTGCCATCTGGTTGAGGAATTCACTCTGTGTGTAAATATCCAATAGATGGTTTTTCACTACAAATGAGGGTTCAGTAAAAAAAAATGCATACTAGTAAAGAGTTCATTTCATGTGATTATCATCAAATTACTTTCGGTATAAATATCCATAAGAAAACTTGTTAGTTTGAGGAAGGGGGTGAGAAAATCTTCTGATTATTATTATTATAATAATTATTATTATTATTATATTATTATTGTATGGAGTGCTAAACCCTGGAACACAAGGAGTGGTTGAGGCTTGATCCTCCATTCTGAAGTCTGGAGACAGAAGCGCTACTCTCACAGTCAGGCTTTTCCTTCAGGTAACCCAAAAAAGCTTACGCCAGTTTGAATGTGATGTCACCCAGCAAGAAAAGAGGAAGGATCCATATTGACATTTCCTACGTGACATCACTTGTACAATCTGTGATTATCACAAGCAGAGAGGGATTAAACCATTCCTCTAATTTAGCCTTGTAACAAAGGTGAGATCACTTTACAAGGTGTGGAAAGGTCATGAGGGTAGGATCACTTGGATTATTAACATGATTCCTCAAGGGTTCTCATACTCCTTCCCAGAATTTCAAATACTATTCCACTGTAAACTTTCTCTAGAGCTGTTCGTAAGCTAAATTCTAAACCTCTTATTATGCCCTTCTACAAATTAACTAATTTTGCTCATATCTAGTCATTAGTATCTTCCCTATTTCGATACTGTACAGTGGTACCCCGAGTTTCGAACTTTCTTCGTTCCAGAAGGCTGTTCGAGTGCCGTTACCGAGTGAATTTCTTCCTATAAGGAATAATGTAAATGAGATTAGTCCACTTCAGACCCCAAAAAATACACTTACAAAAGCACTTACAATAATACACTTACATAATTGGTCGAGTTGGGAGCAGTTCGAAACTCGGGGTACCACTGTATTAGGAAAATAATATTTTGAATTCTAAAGACTGTAATTTTTTTTCTGTTAATCAATAACATGATTGTTCTTCAGAATTTTAAAGTAATTTGTTCTTCAGAATATTAGTAAACTCTAAGTAAATGATAATAAATACAGCCTCTTCTCACTTACTGACGGAGTTCCATTCCTAAGACCATGTTGGTAATGAATTTGTCGCTAATCAAGGAATCGCCTTTTACTGACACTTCAAAAATGTCACCACCCAAAATAAAAGCAATCCATTTATTATTAATGGTAATACAACGTGAAATAGGTCAATAACTTACTTTCGAGATATTCCAGGAAATGCATGCATGCTGATTACTTGGGAATTTTTTTTTTTTTTTTTTTTTTTGAAAAAATCACACTTTTTTCAGTCTTTGAATAAGATAAGAATGATCTTCTATAGCGACCCTTTCAGGCTCATAACGAATAACGTTTTCTGTAATGGTCACGGTCACTTTTTTTCCCTCCCCTGCTGCCCACCCTTCAATACCTCTCCATATAATGTCAGATTTATTAATTTGGGCCTCTTTATCATGCTTCTACATTATTTATGTTATATCTAATATTATTCTGGAATAAATATGATAGATAACCTTTATTGATAATAATAGTATAATTATGTATACAGTATTTTGTATTGCTGTGAGACACATCTCCACATGCCATGATATGCCATGAATTACTGAGACTCTCATGCCTTCTCCTTCTCGTATAGCTCCACCCACTCTCCAATACCTCTCCATATAATGTCAGTTTTTATTAATTTGGGCATCTTTATCATGCTTCTACATTATTTATTCAACCCAGCAACATTTCCTCCCAACAACAACGTGACCCAGTCCTTAAAAACCTTGAAACTGGGCATTGTTTTGTGTTCTTTGTATATGTAGGACCTTTTGGGCATTTTCTTCCAAAGAAAAGTCCAGTTTCATTCACATTAAAGATCTGTTCTGGACGGTATCCACCTTTCTTCGTGATTTTATCGAACTGGTCAACAAATCTTTACGCTGCTTCTGTCTCTGTGCTTGCTGCCTCACCACTGATACTCCTATTATGCAAGTTGAATCTCCGACTAAGCCGTTGAAACTGTCCATGGCTTGCCGTAAATGCTTTTGTTGATTCCTCACCTTCACATGCCTTCAAAGTCTCAAAGATACTGTGTGCCTTGCCTTGAATACTTAAAAGGCTCATCGGCATTCTTTTTTGTATCCGATCGTCAAACCAAATCACCAGTAATGTCTCTGTTTCATGAATGAGGCCTTTCTGCTGCCTATAACGAGCTTGTTTGGTATTCTGGTAGCGGGTGTTAAATGATACGTCTTCGGAGGCTTCTTACTTTATTGTTAAGTCGTTGTGGGTACACAGGCTTGTGTGTTGTGCCCATGGCCCGGGCAGGGCCATCCCACGAGAGAGAGCTGGGAGTACTGTGTCTTCCTGCTAGGCCGCTGTGTCAGTTAGAGGGAGGCAAGTCTGGGCATACTGAAGTGGCAAGGCCTATAGGTGGCAGCACTTGAGTGGCGCGAAATATGAACTAAGCTGGCAGACAGCATGGGCTGTCTGTGCAGACAGTACAGGCTGTCTACATACGCTCGGCCACCTACCGCGCGTCGTCCCGACGCGACAATACTGGTAGTAAAAGAAACTCTGTCTCTCTCTCGTAGGAACAGGGCACAGAACACAAAATAAAAACATATATATACATATGGACATGGAAAAAAAACTTCCTACAGGGAGGGAAGAAAAAAACATGTGGGGTGTGCTAAACATCGTGGTCATAGGCAGTGAGTGTCGAAGGGCATCACTGCACGCCTTCCTGCGTCTGGACATATACTGCAACACAGGAGACATCGCTGCGGCTGAGCTGTGACGTAACATGTTACGGTCTCCTCTGGAACGGTGAGGCAGACATCGTAGGAGTCGCTGCAGGTTTTCACTCAACCTGGGGCACGACATGCTGGTGCCCTTGAGTGAGGCGTCGACAAAACTCGGCAACTGGGCAGGACTTCTGGCAAGCGACTCAGGAGGACACTTCTCGACTGGTACTGTCGCTGGGCTGTCACTGCCGGCGAGAGTGGAGCGAGTTGTGGAGCGAGTCGTGGCAGAGACGACTGGGCGAAACATCTGGGAGTTGTAACATCATACACCAGACTGCAGTGAGCGAGCTAGCAGTCAAAGTGACATCATCTTTGTGCAGGCTGCTCACTGAAGCTTGTGACACGAGGCTGACACAGCGTGTCATTCTCTCGACAGTTGGAGTTATAGCAGAGGTTAGCCTAAGCGTCCCCAGACTTGTTTCTCTACATATAACTGCACTCTGAAGGTCTGGAGGTGAAGTGAAACAAATCTCGATGGGAATCGTAGCAGGTACGATTCTGCAGAACATCACGAGCGACGAGCATAAAAGCTTTCTGTACAAGAGGGCTCGTACGCTCAGGGCTGAGTAATCAGCTGTCAAACACACTGGTCACACGGGTGACTTAGCACAGTGGTGCCACTCAGGTCTGGCTCAGACCTCACTGGACACACGGAAACTTTAAAAACACACCGCTGTACATACGGTACAACATGGCTTAACTAGCAAATGATGCTTTTCTGTGCACAAAACTGACACTAAGACATATACTAAAATGTGAGAACACTGACTAAGAGGAATTAATTAACACACGACATATATTTTCTCTCAATCTTCTCGACAATACTAAAATAATTACTAGAACACTCGATGGTGACATCATGTGATGTCAGGCGTGATGTCGCGAGGTGACGTCAGCAGCACTGTGACGTTAGCAGACATCTCGAGGTGACGTCAGCAGACATCTCGAGGTGACGTCAGGCAGACATCGTGAGGTGACGTCAGCAGACATCTCGAGGTGACGTCAGCAGACATCTCGAGGTGACGTCAGCAGACATCTCGAGGTGATGTCAGCAGACATCTCGAGGTGACGTCAGCAGACATCTCGAGGTGACGTCTGCAGACATCTCGAGGTGACGTCAGCAGACATCTCGAGGTGACGTCAGGCAGACATCGTGAGGTGACGTCAGCGGACATCTCGAGGTGACGTCAGCAGACATCTCGAGGTGACGTCAGGCAGACATCGTGATGTCATGAAGTCGGGGAGCATCGTGGGTGACGTCAGTGTGATGCGGGCAGCAGACCACAGCATGTGGCCTTGGGACATCTGGTAACTCACGTGGCTGGTAGATTCACGTGACATCGCCCACACCCACGTGACGTCGTGATCTACGTGCGTCATGATCTACGTGGCATGCTGGTCCACGTAGCTTCGAGTGGCCTTGGGCACTCGGGTACACAGCACTGGCAAAGAATTCACACGAAAAACAGCAGAAAACACAGCAGAGGGAGTGGGCAGTGGTGAGTGTATGGTAGTGTGGTGGCGAGGAGCGTGGGTGAGTGTATGGCAGGGCGAGCATCTAGCCATTCCTCCTCCTCCACCCACAAACATGTGGAGAAGCTCACACTGGACGCAGAAATCACCACAAAACTCACCTCTGGCTTGCTGAAACAGCTGTGCTGAGCTGAACAACAACAGCAACATACAAGTGATGCTGAACACGTGACTTGAGAAACAGCGTGGGACACTGTAGCATGGGACGCTGTAGCGTGGGGTCACTGTGACGCCACTCACAATTCTCGAAGACTTTCGACAAATTTCGGCTGGATCCTGCTAGTACCTGTGTCTGGATGCTCAAAAGTGCAGACACGACATCAGGATAACTCGTTGAGAGACGGATGCTTCTTGTATGGGATGATGAAGTGAAGATGACTTCATACCTCTTCCTCCCTCTCTCCAGGCAAACACAACTGCTGCAAGCACCGCTGTCACCATTTATAACGAGCTTATGTTGTGTGTGCCCATGGCCCGGGCAGGGCCATCCCACGAGAGAGAGCTGGGAGTACTGTGTCTTCCTGCTAGGCCACTGTGTCAGTGAGAGAGAGGCATGGGCTGGCAGGCTGGCGTGCCTACCTAGAGGCCTGGCTACAGAGGGCAGCACCTGAGTGGCGCGAAATATGAACTAAGCTGGCAGACAGCATGGGCTGTCTGTGCAGACAGTACAGGCTGTCTACATGCCTAGTTATTATTGCTTGAAATCCTGTCAATGCTATCACACTCTCTTTCACTCTATCTTTTTCCTTCAAGATAGTTGAAATGGTAGAATGATCCAACTTCAAGTCATCGGCTATCACTTACACTTTTGTACCAGCTTCATACTCGTTTATACTCTTCATTTTCACCTCAAGATCAAGAGCCTTCCTTTGTTTCTTGGCACTTCCTTCAGGTGGACAATAAAGTACAAATTTGTAGAAATATGTAGTCTTGGAGACAGTAAAAGCTAGTATACTGAGCGGCTGTAGGAAGGAGATTAAGATGCTTGACGCTGAGATGCTGTGCTGCTCATTTCCATGACCCAAGTTCTTGTATGGCATAAAATGCTGACTCGTTGGAGAGCCCAAATGATTAAACTCAGTGAACAAGGTATGTCGATGGTAATACTAATAATAATAATAATCATAAAAATAATAAATAATAATCTCTCTGGAGCAGCTTAAATTACATATATATTTTGTACAGGTTTGGTAGCTGACATTTAAAGTGCTCCAGAGCAATTATTATTATTATTATTATTATTATTATTATTATTATTATTATTATTATTATTATTATTATTATTATTATTATTATTATTCACCATCTCCCTACTCGAACAAAGCTCACCACTCGACCAAACAAATACGACCTGCCAGAACTTTGCTGTAAACTATTTCGCGTTTCTTCACATTTTTTGGTGCTTTTTCTGTATTACGTATTTGTATAAATAAGTCACCAGGGGGCCTACGAAGATTAGTGATAACAGCCAACCAAACAGAAAATTGGTTGGGAAGAACTTGTTTGATACTCAAACGGAGCGGCACTCGAACAGCCTTCTGAAATGAATTAAGGTCGCATACCGAGGTTCCACTTATTATTATTAATTATTATTATTATTATTATTATTATTATTATTATTATTATTATTATTACCATCGACATACCTTGTTCACTGAGTTTAATAACTGCCACGAGAGACACAGAGAATGTAAACACACAAACGAACACACCAGCTAACCCCTCTACAGTGAACTTCTTTTGTACCTCTTCCATTTTCCTCTTGTTTGTCCTCTTCCAAGTGCTGATGCACTTCTAACTCTATCTTGTACTATGGGTGTACAATAATGTACAAATTTATAGATGAAATATGTAGTCTTGGAGACTGTGAAAGCAAGTATACTGAGTGGCTGTAGGAAGGAGATTGAGATGCTTGACACTGAGATACAGTTCTGCCCGTTTCCATGACCCAAGTTCTCGCATGGCATAAAATGAAAACTCGTGGGAGAGCCCGTTGTAACTCTGAGTTGTCAGTAAACGAGTACGTCGGTAAGTGAGAAGAGGCTGCATTACATTATTACATGAACTCATAATAGCACAGTGCTCAAATTTCCTTAAATATTGTAAAATTGAATTTGATAAAAAAAAAAAAAAAAGGTTTAACAAAGAAAACTTTGGGGTCTGAAAATATCTGTTGAAATTATTTTTAGAAAAATTTTTTGATATACATTGGTACCTTGACTTACAAGTTTAATTCATTCCTTGACCGAGCTCATAACTCAGTTTGCTTGTACATGTATATTAAATCAATTTTCCTCATTGAAATTAACTGAAATGCCATTAATCTGTTCCAGCCCCCAAAAACCACTCTACGGGCAGAAGAAATTACTTCAATATAACACTAATATCAACTCTACAGCTTATTTATCTATGAGAATTGATCTAATATGACATAATAAACACTATAAGTAATATAGAAACATGATATATACTCTAGAATGAATAAAATAGGCCATAATATGGAGAGTGTCCAGGATCAGTTCGAGCATATAAAATCACTACTGCTTCTTCCTATAATGTGTTCTTTGGTTCTGGGTAAGAGAGTTTTTGAGAGGCTAACTGCACTAGATCTCTACTGCAGTGATCTATGACTATCTCAGAAGTAATTATTGACTTATTTCATGAAGCCCACCATTTATTATGAAAGTAAATGCAATAATATTGACAGGAATCACAAAAAAATTATTGTTCTACAATTGGCTTATAGAATATTGGAAATATTCCAAATATTTTGGGATTTGTGTGGGAGGAAAGGGAAGATATTTTGCAAATGTCAGAAACTTAGCAACTTTTTTTTTTTGTAGAATAACTAAAGATCATCACACAATTACCTCAAGTTAGAACATCACATTAAAATTGTTTTATAAGTCCCAAGTCCCAAAACCACCTTTCATTGTGCCATTTAGGCTGGGGTTCTTGCCAAATGTCATTTTCAGTAAATATTTTTTTTTTCGCTCGTAACTTGGATTTTCGCTCACAACTCAAAGCAAAAAATCGACCAAGCAATGGCTTGTACAGTGGACCCCTGGATTACCACATTAATCCGTTCCAGAGAGCATGTCTTATACTGAATCTGTCGTAATCTGAATTAATTTTCCCCATAAGAAATAATGGAAATCCAACTAATCCATTCCAGACACCCAAATGTATTAAACAAAATAATTTTTTTACATGAAATATACATTTCCCTACACAGACAACAATGAGACATGCAGAATAAATACATAAATAAATAATAAAATGACACTTACCTTTACTGAAGAGTATTGATAAGTGATGAGACACTGTTTTTCTTGAACACACTGGGATTTTCAGCGATATACAAGTAAAGGCCTCACTTTGCAATCCCCACTAGCATTACAACAAAACATGAGAGTTAGCCTGTCTTTCATAGGCTTGTATCCTGGGAGTGCCTTTTCCTCCTGAGTAATGTAGGTCCTGTTTGGTATTTTCTTCAAGAACAGGCCTGTTTTGTCACAATTGAGCACTTCATGAGGTTGGAATTTTTCAGTCTCGCCATGCCTTATCACACTGTGTATGCCACTACAATTCTTAAATCTCTCAAACCAACCTTTGCTGGCCTTAAATTCACCAATATGAGCACTAGTTCCAGGTATTATTTCCTGTTCACCTGAGTGTTAGTTGACTGGTGTGGGTCGCATCTTGGGGAACAAGATTAAGGACCCCAATGGAAATAAGTTAGACAGTCCTCGATGATGCACTGACTTTCTTGGGTTATCCTGGGTGGCTAACCCTCTGGAGGTTAATTGTTTCTCATTGATCCACACCAACAACAGTCTCTCCACATCTTCGAGTAGTATTTGCGATCTCTATTTTGTAAGCATATTTGCACCATTCGCCACAACACCTTCCTTGATTGCCTTTTTCTTGGCCAAGATAGTAGCGATGGTTGTATGGGGTTTGTTATACAGCCTGGCCAGCTCGGAGATACGCACTCCACTTTCATATTTTGCAATGAATTCTATATTTTTTTCACCCTCTTTACCGAAGGGCTGGCACTAGAAGCTTTCTTTGGGCCCATGGTGGCTTATTTACCAGTTACAAGCACTAAAGCAGTGGAATAATACAAAATGTATCGCATGTATGCGTGGAATCGCCCTCACTGGCTTGTAAACAATGGCACACTGGCTGTACATGGAGTGTCCGGCTGCTTACGGCACGCAGACACGTTCGGGATGAATGACTTTAACAGAGCCAATATTTTTATGCAGAAACGTTACTTAATCTGAATTTTACGTAATCTGACAATGACGTAATCCGGGGGTCCACTGTAATTCAGAAAACTCGTAAGTTAGGGCACTTGCAAGTCAAGGTACCACTGTATTAGAATTTTTGAGTCACTGGTGTAACACCAAGTGTTTAGGATGCTGTACAGTTAACCCTTAAGGGTTAAACCAAAAATTGTGAGGGGTTGTTTTCTTAGAAGTCTCATGTATTTGGAATTTGTGAATACAGTAATATAAAATTCTGTATAATATATTTTGTTAAAGTTTTGGGATAATTTTGTTTGATTCCATGTGTCTAAATATTGCTGTAGTGGGTTAATATTGACATTTGTAAAAAACAAAAAGACTAATGAGAAAAGAAATTTGGGCATAAAAAAGTTATTAAGTACATTTTAAATGAAGTCCTTTGGTTAGTTTTCAATTTAGGAGTCATGTGCATCAAGCAACAGTAAATGGGTTATATGGCAGGACAAAAAAGTGGGTATGTAATGTGAAAATCTTCATGAGTTATTTATGAGATGCCCTTCAGGAAAAACATTGTATAATCCAGTGTCATGAATTATGAATCTTGTATATTTGAAGGTTTCACTGTATTTCTGTAAATATCATGCTGATAAAATTAATAATGAAATAGGTAATAAGAAAAGATGCTATTGTGAGTATGGTACAGTCCTGTGGAAGGTTTTATCTGGTATTCCATTGAGCATAATTTGAAAAGCATTCTGTGTCATGTTTTCAATTTGAGGGGAAGTGCTACACTGAAGAGAAAGGGGTACCTCATGCCTACACATTCTCTTCACCCAAATGAGACTAAAATTTTTAAATTCTATTTGGAAGCTCTCCTTAATTAATAATTGTCCTGAATGTTATAAGAGAAGTGACCTACTTCTCTTACAGCATTTTCTAAACATTCTATAATTCATACATCCCTGAGTACTAATTACCATGGGTTACTGTAAGAGGCATAAAATACTGACAAGTTGCAAAACAAACAAAAAAGCAGGATGAATACTGTATTTTGTTGCAGTGATTTCCTTGGAGATGAAGCTTTTTCAAATTTGTCTGTCATAGACTTGGACAAGCTTGATCTTCAAGAAAAAAGTTGTTTTAATAGTGTTCATTTTGTTATCCATGTTTTGTAACTAATTACGTACTATAATCTTAGTAAATATTATTTTATCTGAATACAGTTATTGATATACAGAACTATTTTATAATGTACTTACATTATATTGTACTGTATACTCTTCATTTCCTTTTCATGAATTTCCTGATCATCAGGTAGTCCAAAGAGAAGTGTTGATAGTCCAAAATCACCTAAAATGAGAGGTAGTGAGTCATCTCCTTCCTTCCGAAGGGATCAGGTATTAAGACTTGATCCACTACCACCAATCAGTGTCACACCATATCCTCTGTCAACTTCTACGGAAATGGCCATGGCCATGAGTTCAGAGGCACAGGCATTACAGGTTAGTTAATACAATGCTTAATCATTTTATACTCAGTATTATGTAGAGGTGAAGGTTTACTGCCATTGTCATTTTCTTAGGTTAACTGTGTATTATGAGTGAGGTGAAAGAGTTGAATGATGATGAAAGTATTTTCTTTTTGGGGATTGTCTTTCTTTTTGGGTCACCCTGCCGTGGTGGGAGACGACTGACTTGTTGAAAAAAAAAAACTGTGTATTAAGAGTTGCATAATTTAGGTCTTTACAATGTTATTAATTTATAATTATAATTACAGGATAGGGTAAAGGTGTTGTCAGATCTGGTCCGGGAGCTGCAGAAAGCCAGGGATGATAATATTCCTCACATGAATTCTATTAATGCTCTCTCTGACAAAATTGTCAATGAAGAAAAATTGACTGTTTCAAATCGGGTGAGTGAATTTCTTGTTTCTTTTGTAAAGGAATATGGTACTGTACATAATTTGTTTATTTCCATTTATTATTTATATCATTAATTCACATTTCTTCAGATGATTAATTGTATGTCCATCTGGGTTCACATTTCGTGCCATGCTGGTGCTGCCACTTATAGACCTACTTATCTCAGCCCACATCACGCTTCCTCTGCCTCACTCTGGCAGCCGACCTCATTCGGTCAGTAAGGTCTACTCTGTCACTCTCTCCCGGGCATGGCCTTCTGGGCCTGGGCCTGGCTGGGCCCCATAACACACTGCCTGTGTACCAAGAACCCAGTAAAACTACATAACACCTCCAGAGCCTTATTATTGATCCCCGGCTTGCACAGGACTCAAATCATTGTAATATAATTTTAATTTAGTAAACTAAGTACTGTAGTAGAAAAAATGAAATAATGCGAAGGAAATAAATCTGAATTGTTTTGTATGAGCGGAGCTTGGACATCCAGCAGGTGGTTGTGAGCAGGCTAGATAGGAATGAGTGTAGGGGATGGGTTTTTATGGCTTGATGTACTGTGGAGTGTGAGCAAGGTAACATTTATGAAGGGATTCAGGGAAACTGGTTTGCTAGACTTGAGTCCTGGAGATGCGGAATACAGAAGTTCCTAGATTAATGTCGTTTCTTTCAACATCTTTTCATTATAAAGTTGATGAGAGGAAAAAAAAATTGATTCCCGGCTGGGGCCACTGTGTATGTGGAGATTGCATGTTCTCCCCATGTCTGTGTGGGTTTTCTCTGGGTACTCCAGTTTCCTCCCACATTTCACTGATGTTCACGTTAGGTTCATTGGCATGTCTAAATTGTTTCAATATGAGTGAGTGTAGGTGTGTGAGTGTAGGTGTGTGTGTGTGTGTGTGTGTGCGTGTGTGTGCGTGTGTGAGCGTGCCCTGAGATGGAATGGCGTCCTGTCCAGGCTTGATTCTCTCCTTGTGCCTTGAGCTGCCAGGATAGGCCCTGGCCACCTGTGACCCTGAATTGGAATAAACAGGTTGGAAAATGAATGAATGAATGAATGCAAATTATTGTAAAATAAAAATTAATAGAGTATACAATAATCATACAAATGCACAACAATAAATGATGTGGTACGAAAGCATTCAGCGAACGTACCATGTTTGTTTTTGAACTGCGTAGTGGTACAAGGTGTTTCTTACAATTTTAGCTTTGCAAACATTTATTCCTTGATTTAATTAACCTACGGTAAAATTGGTTTCATTATATGTTGTTTTGCTTAAAGTCGCAGTTTTCAAGAACCTATTGATGACATTAAGTGAGAACTTAGTGTATAGTGCCTGCACTCTGAAGAAGGGGCAGTAATATTGCAATTTGGAGGGGCATCTGAACTGTAGCATCAGCATGCATCTGGGAAGACAGTGATAGAGTGAGTGATCGTGAAAGTGTTTCCTTTTTTTTGGGGGCCATTCTTCCTTGGTGGAAGATGGCTGGTGTGTTAATAAAAAATGCAAATGTACCTAATTGTTGGTAAGCAGACTAATAGAATTTTTTTTTTTTCCAACAAGTCGGCCGTCTCCCACCAAGGCAGGGTGACCCAAAAAAGAAAGAAAATCCCCAAAAAGAAAATATTTTCATCATCATTCAACACTTTCACCACACTCGCACATTATCACTGTTTTTGCAGAGGTGCTCAGAATACAACAGTTTAGAAGCATACACATATAAAGATACACAACATATCCCTCCAAACTGCCAATATCCCAAACCCCTCCTTTAAAGTGCAGGCATTGTACTTCCCATTTCCAGGACTCAAGTCTGACTATATGAAAATAACCGGTTTCCCTGAATCCCTTCACTAAATATTACCCTGCTCACACTCCAACAGATCGTCAGGTCCCAAGTACCATTCGTCTCCATTCACTCCTATCTAACACGCTCACTCATGCTTGCTGGAAGTCCAAGCCCCTTGCCCACAAAACCTCCTTTACCCCCTCTCTCCAACCCTTTCGAGGACGAGACCCTACCCCGCCTTCCATCCCCTATAGATTTATATGCTTTCCATTTCATTCTACTTTGATCCATTCTCTCTAAATGACCAAACCACCTCAACAACCCCTCTTCTGCCCTCTGACTAATACTTTTATTAACTCCACACATTTTCCTAATTTCCACACTCCGAATTTTCTGCATAATATTTACACCACACATTGCCCTTAAACAGGACATCTCCACTGCCTCCAACCGTCTCCTCGCTGCTGCATTTACCACCCAAGCTTCACACCCATATAAGAGTGTTGATACTACTGTGCTTTCATACATTCCCTTCTTTGCCTCCATAGATAACGTTTTTTGACTCCACACATACCTCAACGCACCACTCACCTTTTTTCCCTCATCAATTCTATGATTAACCTCATCCTTCATAAATCCATCCGCCGACACGTCAACTCCCAAGTATCTGAAAACATTCACTTCTTCCATACTCCTCCTCCCCAATTTGATATCCAATTTTTCTTTATCTAAATCATTTGACACCCTCATCACCTTACTCTTTTCTATGTTCACTTTCAACTTTCTACCTTTACACACATTCCCAAACTCATCCACTTACCTTTGCAATTTTTCTTTAGAATCTCCCATAAGCACAGTATCATCAGCAAAAAGTAACTGTATCAATTCCCATTTTGAATTTGATTCCCCAAAATTTAATCCCACCCCTCTCCCGAACACCCTAGCATTTACTTCCTTTACAACCCCATCTATAAATATATTAAACAACCATGGTGACATTACACATCCCTGTCTAAGACCTACTTTTACCAGGAAGTAGTCTCCCTCTCTTCTACACACCCTAACCTGAGCCTCACTATCCTCATAAAAACTCTTTACAGCATTTAATAACTTACCACCTATTCCATATACTTGCAACATCTGCCACATTGCTCCTCTATCCACTCTATCATATGCCTTTTCTAAATCCATAAATGCAATAAAAACTTCCCTACCTTTATCTAAATACTGTTCACATATAATGTATGCTTCAATGTAAACACTTGATCTACATATCCCCTACCCACTCTGAAACCTCCTTGCTCTTCCACAATCCTACATTCTGTCTTACCTCTAATTCTTTCAATTATATCCCTACTGTACACTTTTCCTGGTATACTCAGTAAACTTCTTTCTTTCTTCTTTCAACACATCGGCCATATCCCACCAAGGCAGGGTGGCCCAAAAGGAAAAACGAAAGTTTCTCCTTTTACATTTAGTAATATATACAGGAGAAGAGGTTACTAGCCCCTTGCTCCCGGCATTTTAGTTGTCTCTTACAACACGCATGGCTTACGGAGGAAGAATTCTATTCCACTTCCCCATGGAGAAAAGAGGAAATAAACAAGAATAAGAACTAGAAAGAAAATAGAAGAAAACCCAGAGGGATGTGTGTATATATATATGCCTGTACATGTATGTGTAGTGTGACCTAAGTGTAAGTAGAAGTAGCAAGACGTACCTGAAACCTTGCATATTTATGAGACAGAAAAATGGACACCAGCAATCCTACCAACATGTAAAACAATTACAGGCTCTCGTTTTACATTCACTTGGCAGGACGGTAGTACCTCCTTGGGCGGTTGCTGTCTGCCAATCTACTACCTATAACTCAGTAAACTTATTCCTCTAAAATTTTTACAGTCTCTTTTGTCCCCTTTCCCTTTATATAAAGGGACTATACATGCTCTCCGCCAATCCCTAGGTACCTTCCCCTCTTTCATACATTTATTAAACAAAAGTACCAACCACTCCAACACTATATCCCCCCTGCTTTTAACATTTCTGTCATGATGCCATCATTTCCAGCTGCTTTACCCCCTTTCATTTTACGTAAAGCCTCACGTACCTCCCCCACACTTACATTCTGCTCTTCTTCACTCCTAAAAGATGGTATACCTCCCTGACCAGTGCATGAAATTACTGCCTCTGTTTCTTCCTTAACATTTAAAAGTTCCTCAAAATATTCTCGCCATCTACCTAATACCTCCATCTCCCCATCTACTAACTCCCCTACTCTGTTTTTAACTGATAAATCCATTTGTTCCCTAGGCTTTCTAAACTTGTTGAACTCACTCCAAATTTTTTTCTTATTTTCATTAAAATTTCTTGACAGTGCCTCTCCCACTCTATCATCTGCTCTCCTTTTGCACTCTCTCACCACTCTCTTTACATTTCTTTTACTCTCCATATACTCTGCTCTTCTTATAACACTTCTGCTTTGTAAAAACCTCTCATAAGCTACCTTTTTCTCTTTTATCACACCCTTTACTTCATCATTCCACCAATCACTCCTCTTTCCTCCTGCCCCCACCCTCCCATAACCACAAACTTCTGCCCCACATTCTAATACTACATTTTTAAAACTATTCCAACCCTCTTCAACCCCCCACTACTCATCTTTGCACTAGCCCACCTTTCTGCCAATAGTCGCTTATATCTCACCTGAACTTCCTCCTCCCTTAGTTTATACACTTTCACCTTCCTCTTACTTGTTGTTGCCACCTTCCTCTTTTCCCATTTACCTCTTACTCTAACTGTAGCTACAACTAAATAATGATCCGATATATCAGTTGCCCCTCTATAAACATGTACATCCTGGAGCCTACCCATCAACCTTTTATCCACCAATACATAATCTAATAAACTACTTTCATTACGTGCTACATCATACCTTGTATATTTATTTATCCTCTTTTTCATAAAATATGTATTACTTATTACCAAATATCTTTCTACACATAGCTCAATTAAAGGCTCCCCATTTACATTTACCCCTGGCACCCCAAATTTACCTACTACTCCCTCCATAACATTTTTACCCACTTTAGCATTGAAATCCCCAACCACCATTACTCTCACACTTGATTCAAAACTCCCCATGCATTCACTCAACATTTCCCAAAATCTCTCTCTCTCCTCTACACTTCTCTCTTCTCCAGGTGCATACACGCTTATAACCCACTTTTCACATCCAATCTTTATTTTACTCCACATAATCCTTGAATTAATACATTTATAGTCCCTCTTTTCCTGCCATAGCTTATCCTTCAACATTATTGCTACTCCTTCTTTAGCTCTAACTCTATTTGAAACTCCTGACCTAATCCCATTTATTCCTCTCCACTGAAACTCTCCCACCCCCTTCAGCTTTGTTTCACTTAAAGCCAGGACATCCAGCTTCTTCTCATTCATAACATCCACAATCATCTCTTTCTTATCATCTGCACAACATCCACGCATATTCAGACTTCCCACTTTGACAATTTTCTTCTTCTTATTCTTTTTAGTAATCTTTACAGGAAAAGGGGTTACTAGCCCATTGTTCCCGGCATTTTAGTTGACTTTTACAACACGCATGGCTTACGGAGGAAAGATTCTTATTCCACTTCCCCATGGATATAAAAGGAAAAGTAATAAGACCAAGAACTATTAAGATAAAATCAAAGAAAACTCAGATGAGTGTGTATAAATAAATGTGTACATGTATGTGTAGTGTGACCTAAGTGTAAGTAGAAGTAGCAAGACATACCTGTAATCTTGCATGTTTATGAGACAGACAAAAGACATCAGCAATCCTTCCATCATGTAAAACAATCACAGGCTTTCGTTTTACACTCACTTGGCAGGACAGTAGTACCTCCCTGGGTGGTTGCTGTCTACCAACCTACACCATAATAGAAATATAATTTAGAATCTGTCTTTATGTCAAGAATTATATTAATGCTTTGCAAATAAATGGATCTTTGATTTAAAGAACTGGAGGTACAGTCCCCTTCTTTGTATCATGTCTGATTACCATCCATTAGCCAAGCACTGAATGAACCCTACAGGTATGCAGCTTCCCAGTACCTATCATAATAATAATAATAATAATAATAATAATAATAATAATAATAATAATAATAATAATAATAATAATAATTTGTATTCTTCATATTCTTGGATTTAAGGACGATATAACTTGTTTTTGTTTCTCAGACAAAGCTGAAAATGATGTACGAGAAAGCGGTAGGTGACGCAGAAAAAGAAGTGGCGCTTGTAAAAAAGGCCCTCGCCACTGTGTATCAGATTCGCAACATCCGTCATGAGCTTCGTATACAGGTGAGTTGGTAATAAATAACTAAATTTTTACAATTGTATAATATCTTTATTCAATGTTAATTCTTCTTCTTTGAACAAACCAGCCGCATCCCACCAAAATAGGGTGGCCCAAAAAGAAAAACGGAAGTTTCTCTTTTAGACTTTAGTAGTATATAGAAGAGAAGGAGTTACTAGCCCCTTGCTCTCAGATTTTAATGTGAACTAATATTCTAGTAGGCACCAGTTAATTTGCTGTATCTATAGTTAACTAGTTAAGTGTTCCTTGCAGCACATTAATTTATACTATAGTTTTTAGATACACAAATCTCAACTTTAAACATATTTATGTGTGTGGGAGTGTGAGTGTATGCTAGGTGAGTGCTGGTGAGTGGGCAGGTGCATGCATGAGTGAATGAGAAAGATTACTGTTTTACTTATTTTAACACTGAGAACCACATGTTTCCTCCTGGCACCACCACTTGCTTTGGAAGCCATTATTAATTGCACCTTATTTAATATGTTAATAAAGTCACAAAATTGTCTAAATCTAGGGGAAAATTAGAGACTGAATGACAGGTGTATGTTTTTTTTTTTTTTTTTACCCTTTGAGGGTCGACAGGCCCTCTCCGAAACTCGTTCTCAGGGTCGGCCAAATTTAAAAAAAAAAATTATTTTCTCTTATGAAAAGATAGAGAATCTTTTCCCGATCATAAAGACACCAAAAGTTTGAAATTTGATAGAAAACTTACGGAATTATGCTCTCGCAAAGTTAGTGGTCTCGGCGATGTTTACGCATCGGCGATTTTGCCCACTTTGAGCCCCATTTTCGGCCAATTCCACTGTACTAGTCGACAAAAAACATGAATATTTCGCTAGAACTCCATTTTTTCTATCGAATGGGTGCAAGAAACCACCCATTTATGAAATTCAACTATCCAGTACAGTGGTCAGAATTTAGCAATTTTGCCAATTTCACACAAATTTCAAAAGATGCCAATTTCCGAATAGGGTCCAGAATAAACAAGAAAGACATTCCTGGCACTAAAATGACATTTCCTCTAGTCATTAGTCACGTCTCAAGGCCCCTCTTATATTCTTTTGCTTTCCACTTTGAATTTTTATTCTCACAAAAAATATAAGATTTACTGTTATGCAGACTACTGCATTAGTGTAAAAAATGGTATAAATATTATTGGTGCACTTGTGAAAGAATATTAGACTCACCAGTTGACGTGTATTGCACGCTTGGCACGATTTGTTTACTTTTGAAGTTTGGTAAAAATCGAACATTTCTGCTACTTTGAGCTCAATTTCAAGGCACCTTTCATTGTAAAACCAGTCAAAATCATCTCAATTTCTGTAATATGTCTTCCATTCTATAAAATGAGACCAAGAAAACTAGAATACAACAATAAATACCATACGAAAATACACTGCAAAGTCGCTGATTTATTCCAAAAAAATGGTCAAATTTTTTTTTTTCTCATTATGCACTGTGTGCTGCAGGATTTTTTTTAGACTGTGCACACTGACCACATAGACCCATTCTTTCATATGAAGGCCTACCAGCTTTCTCCCACTAGATTTGAGGGTGCTAGAATTTAGGCGTACTAGTACGTTAAAAACCCTGGGTCGTAAGCCGTACTAGTACATCCGAAACCATCAAAGGGTTAACAAGTCAGCCGTCTCCCACCGAGGCAGGGTGACCCAAAAAGAAAGAAAATACTTTCATCATCATTCAACTCTTTCACCTCACACATAATCACTGTTTTTGCAGAGGTGCTCAGAACACATCAGCTTAGAAGCATATACGTATAAAGATACACAACCTATCCCTCCAAACTGCCAATATCCCGAACCCCTCCTTTAGAGTGCAGGCATTGTACTTCCCATTTCCAGGACTCAAGTCCGGCTATATAAATATAACCGGTTTCCCTCAATCATTTCACTAAATATTACCCTGCTCACACTCCAACAGATTGTCAGGTCCCAAGTACCATTCGTCTCCATTCACTCCTATCGAACATGCTCACGCATGCCTGCTGGAAGTCCAAGCCCCTCGCCCACAAAACCTCCCTTACCCCTTCCTTCCAACCTTTTCGAGGATGACCCCTACCCCGCCTTCCTTCCCCTACAGATTTAAATGCTCTCCATGTCATTCTACTTTGATCCATTCTCTCTAAATGACCAAACCACCTCAACAAACCCTCTTCAGCCCTCTGACTAATAATTTTATTAACTCCACACCTTCTAATTTCCACACTCCGAATTTTCTGCATAATATTTACACCACACATTGCCCTTAGACAGGACATTTCCACTGACTCCAACCACCTCCTCGCTGCTGCATTCACAACCCAAGCTTCACACCCATATAAGAGTGTTGGTATTACTATACTTTCATACATTCCCTTCTTCGCCTCCATAGATAAGGTTTTTTGTCTCCACATATACCTCAACGAACCAATAACCTTTTTTCCCTCATCAATTCTATGATTAACCTCATCTTTCATAAATCCATCCGCCAACACTTCAACTCCCAAGTATGTATCTGAAAACATTCACTTCTTCCATACTCCTCCTCCCCAATTTGATATCCAATTTTTCTTTATCTAAATCATTTGATACCCTCATCACCTTACTTTTTTCTATGTTCACTTTCAACTTTCTACCTTTACACACACTCCCAAACTCGTCCACTAACCTTTGCAATTTTTCTTTAGAATCTCCCATAAGCACAGTATCATCAGCAAAAAGCAACTGTGTCAATTCCCATTTTGTATTTGATTCCCCATAATTTAATCCCACCCCTCTCCCGAACACCCTAGCATTTACTTCCTTTACAACCCCATCTATAAATATATTAAACAACCATGGTGACATTACACATCCCTGTCTAAGACCTACTTTTACCGGGAAGTAGTCTCCCTCTCTTCTACACACCCTAACCTGAGTTATCCTCATAAAAACTCTTTACAGCATTTAGTAACTTACCACCTATTCCATATACTTGCAACATCTGCCACATTGCTCCCCTATCCACTCTATCATATGCCTTTTCTAAATCCATAAATGCAATATAAACTTCCCTACCTTTATCTAAATACTGTTCACATATATGCTTCAGTGTAAACACTTGATCTACACATCCCCTACCCACTCTGAAACCTCCTTGCTCATCTGCAATCCTACATTCTGTCTTACCTCTAATTCTTTCAATTACTATAACCCTACTGTACACTTTTCCTGGTATACTCAGTAAACTTATTCCTCTATAATTTTTACAATTTCTTTTGTCCCCCTTCCCTTTATATGAAGGGACTATACAAGCTCTCCGCCAATCCCTAGGTACCTTCCCCTCTTTCATACATTTATTAAACAAAAATACCAACCACTCCAACACTATATATACCCCCCCCCCCTGCTTTTAACATTTCTGTCATGATCTCCTCAGTTCCAGCTGCTTTACCCCCTTTCATTCTACATAATACCTCACGCACCTGGAGTTTACCTGGAGAGAGTTCCGGGTTCAACACCCCCGCGGCCCGGTCTGTGACCAGGCCTCATGGTGGATCAGAGCCTGATCAACCAGGCTGTTACTGCTGGCTGCATGCAATCCAACGTATGAGCCACAGCCCGGCTGGTCAGGTACAGACTTTAGGTGCTGGGTGTGGGTGTGGTGGCCAGGAACAATGGAAACAGACAGGTCCTGGACAAGGTTGCTCTGGCCTATACCAGAGAAGCAGTGAGTCATCAGATTAAACTTCAGACACTAGTACTATGGATAAAATATAGAATTACTGACCTTTGCCATTTTGTCTGGCCATTTTTTTTGGCTGAAACTGCCAAAATCCATTAATGAGAAGCTTGGAAATAAATGGTATAAAATACCGACACAATGGAAATATAAACACATATGCAGTATAATGTGATCCTTTAGTGGCTTGAAAAAACCCACTGTGTGGGTGAAACGTTGTCAATAAAGGATCACATTATACTGCATACGTGTTTATATTTCCAATGAGAGGCTTACTGCATAGTCATCCATGCTCTTTTGTTGCAGGCTAAGAACTCGGGAAATAAAGAAACTATCCGTCGTGGTGCCCTGATGAAGATGTTACTGAACTGTGCTCAGACATTGCCACTTTGGATTGGTAATACAGGGGAGAAACCACCTCCATTATGTGGGGCCGTTCCTCCAGAACAGAATTATGTTGCTAAGGTACAGTTATATTCTTTTAGTGTCTGTATACATGTACTTGATTTTGTTTATCTATCTTGAAAATGATAATACAGTGGAACCTCGGCTTACGAATTTAATCCATTCTGTGACCTCGTTCGTATCCCGTTTTTGTTCATATGCTGAGTCAGTTTTCCTCGTTTAAATTAATTGAAGTGGCATTAATCCGTTCCAGCGGAATTCCTGCTCTTAGGAGGCACGACAAAATACTTCAGTATGATGCTAATATCAACTCTGCAGCTTATTTATATATTACAATTCATCTAATTTTACTATCACTCAAGGAATGCACAACAGATGCATCATTGTCAGTGTTCAGGATTTCTTTGATGTCAGCTTCCTGTAACTCCATTAGCACACAGTCAAGATGAGTAAATAGAATTGTCAACGCTTATTGCTTGGGTACATTTATTCTGTTAGTGGGCTGGATCTGTAAAGGACCTGCCTAGTATGGGCCAACAGGCCTACTGCGTGTTCCTCCTTTCTAATGTTATTATGTACCCACGACACCAATCATACTCAACCCCTCCCACTCATATATTTGTCCAGTCTCTTTTTAAAGCTACCCAAGGTTCTATTGAAGCTGAAACCTCGGGTAGTTTCAAATTTAGGTTGGATAAATACATAGTATTTTTATAGTAGTAGGTTGGTAGACAGCAACCACAACCACCCAGGGAGGTACTACCGTCCTGCCAAGTGAGTGTGAAATGAAAGCCTGTAATTGTTTTACAAGATGGTAGGATTGCTGGTGTCTTTTGTCTGTCTCATAAATATGCAAGGTTACAGGTACGTCTTGCTACTTCTACTTACACTTAGGTCACACTAAACATACATGTACATGTTTATACACACTCATCTGAGTTTTCTTTGATTTTTATCTTAATTCTTTTTCTTAGTACTTTTCCTTTTATATCCATGGGGAAGTGGAATAAGAATCTTTCCTCCGTAACCCATGCGTGTTGTAAAAGTCAACTAAAATGCCGGGAACAATGGGCTAATAACCCCTTTTCCTGTAATAATTACTAAAAAGAATAAGAAGAAAATTGTCAAAGTGGGAAGTCTGAATGTGCGTCGATGTTGTGCGAATGATAAGAAAGAGATGACTGTGGATATCATAAATGAGAAGAAGCTGGATGTCCTGGCTTTAAGTGAAATAATAAGCTGAAGGGGGTGGGTGAGTTTCAGTAGAGAGGAATAAATGGGATTAGGTCAGGGGTTTCTAATAGAGTTAGAGCTAAAGAAGGAGTAGCAATAATGTTGAAGGATAAGCTATGGCAGGAAAAGAGGGACTATAAATGTATTAATTCAAGGATTATGTGGAGTAAAATAAAGGTTGGATGTGAGAAGTGGGTTATAGTAAGCGTATATGCACCTGGGGAAGAGAGAAGTATAGGGGAGAGAGAGAGATTTAGGGAAATGTTGAGTGAATGCGTGGGGAGTTTTGAACCAAGTGTGAGAGTACGTGTGGTTGGGGATTTTAATGCTAAAGTGGGTAAAAATGTTGTGGAGGGAGTAGTAGGTAAATTTGGGGTGCCAGGGATAAACAAAAATGAGGAGCCTTTAATTGAGCTATGTGTAGAAAGAGGTTTGGTAATAAGTAATACATATTTTATGAAAAAGAGGATAAATAAATATATGTACAAGGTATGATGTAGCACGTAATGAAAGTAGTTTGTTAGATTATGTATTGGTGGATAAAAGGTTGATGGGTAGGCTCCAGGATGTACACGTTTATAGAGGGGCAACTGATATATCGGATCATTATCTAGTTGTAGCTACAGTTAGAGTAAGAGGTAGATGGGATAAGAGGAAAATGGCAACAACAAGTAAGAGGGAGGTGAAAGTGTATAAACTAAGGGAGAAGGAAGTTAGAGTGAAATATAAGCAACTATTGGCAGAAAGGTGGGCTGGTGCAGGTATGAGTAGTAGGGGGGTTGAAGAGGGTTGGAATGGTTTTAAAAATGCAGTATTAGAATGTGGGGCAGAAGTTTGTGGTTATAGGAGGGTGGGTGCAGGAGGAAAGAGGAGTGATTGGTGGAATGATGAAGTAAAGGGTGTGATAAAAGAGAAAAAGGTAGCTTATGAGAGGTATTTACAAAACAGAAGTGTTATAAGAAGAGTAGAGTATATGGAGAGTAAAAGAAAGGTGAAGAGAGTGGTGAGAGAGTGCAAAAAGAAAGCTGATGATAGAGTGGGAGAGGTAATGTCAAGAAATTTTAATGAAAATAAGAAAAAAATTTAAGAAAGCCTAGGGAACAAATGGATTTGTCAGTTAAAAACAGAGTAGGGGAGTTAGTAGATGGGGAGATGGGGGTTTTGGGTAGATGGTGAGAATACCTTGAGGAACTTTTACATATCGACGAAGAAAGGGAGGCGGTAATTTCATGCACTGGCCAGGGAGGTACACATTAAAATCAGTGTCTTATGTCTCGAGACGTCATATTAGTAACGATAATAATAATCACCGAGTCTCATTTATATGTATATTATGTTAATATACACATTTTCATTAATCCATCTATGATATTTTTTTGAAAATTATATAATAAACACGATGCATAACATATAAATATGATAAATGCACCCCACAGTAGAATAAATAAACATAAATATGAGATATGGTGGCAGATGACTTGCACAAGTGACGCCATATTAGAAATAATAATAATCACGGAGTCTCGTTAAATGTCATATATTACGTTAATATACACATTTTTCATTAATCCATCCATGATTTTTTTTCAAAATTATATAATAAACACGATACATAACATATAAAGATGATAAATACACCCCACAATAGAATAAATGAACATAAATATGAGATGTCGTAGCCAGATAACTTGTACAAGTGACGGCAAGAATAACATTTTCTCTAATCTAACATAAGAGAAAATGTGTTACTGTATGTAAGTATGTATGTAAGTAAGTAAGTTTATTCAGGTATACACAAATACAGTTACATAGATTATCATACATAACAGCATATGTGTAGAGAACCTAGGATAACCCAAAAAAGTCAGACAGAGTGACTTTTTTCCATTGCCTTCACTCAGAGCGTCATTTCTTCTAAAAATGGTGTTACATGAGAATGGGAGCATTCTTCTTTATTTATTCTACCGTATCAATGTAGAGACAACTTGTGCACAATGTAACTTGTACACAAACCAGATGTGTACACTTTGTTTACAAAACTTACGTTCGCCTGGTTTGTTTACATAACTCTGCGCCTGTCCTCCCTCACGTACTCTCTCTCTCTCTTATTTATTCATTTTATCTCGTTTACTCACCCCTGACCCTACATTAAGACTACAAATATTTTAAGGTAAGTAATGAGTGAACTGTATATGCATTTTATCGCTCTGGGATGCTTAAATATCATAGAATAGTATGTGTGGGTGGGGTGGCCTGGTAAGGTAGCCCGGCTGACTACCATACATACCACACTTGATTTCTTACAATAAATACTACTCATCTTACCCTAGATTAAGACTACAAATATATTAAGGTAAGTAATGAGTAAACTGTATATGCATTTTATCGCTCTGGGATGCTCAAATGTAATAGAATATTATGTGTAGGTGGGGTGGCCTGGTATGGTAGCCCGGCTGACTACAATACATATAACACTTGATTTCTTACAATAAATACTACTTGTCTCACCCTAGATTAAGACTATAAATATTTTAAGGTAAGTAATGAGTGCACTATGTGTGTATTGTACTATTTTATTGTTTTTTGATGCCTAGTTCTATTGCTAACTTAATATATGTTAGTGTAAACTTGTTATCTAGTATTTGTATGCATTTATAAGGGGAAAAAAAGGGTGTTCCACTTTAATGCGATTTCTGCTTTACGGCGATTTCCACTTTACGGTGGTAGCCTGGAACCTAACCTGCTGTATAAGTGGGGCCCTACTGTAAAGAGCTTTTATGAGGATAGTGAGGCTCAGGTTAGGGTGTGTAGAAGAGAGGGAGACTATTTCCTGGTAAAAGTAGGTCTTAGACAGGGATGTGTAATGTCACCATGGTTGTTTAATATATTTATAGATGGGGTTGTAAGAGAAGTAAATACTATGGTGTTCGGGAGAAGGGTGGGATTAAATTATGGGGAATTAAATACAAAATGGGACGTGACACAGTTACTTTTTGCTGATGATACTGTGATTATGGGAGATTCTAAAGAAAAATTGGAAAGGTTAGTGGACGAATTTGGGAGTGTGTGTAAAGGTAGAAAGTTGAAAATGAACATAGAAAAGAGTAAGGTGATGAGGGTATCAAATGATTTAGATAAAAATTGGATATCAAATTGGGGAGGAGGAGTATGGAAGAAGTAAATGTTTTCAGATATTTGGGAGTTGACGTCTCAACGGATGGATTTGTGAAGGATGAGGTTAATCATAGAATTGATGAAGGAAAAAAGGTGAGTGGTGCATTGAGGTATATGTGGAGGCAAAAAATGTTATCTATGGAGGCAAAGAAGGGAATGTATGAAAGTATAGTGATACCAACACTCTTATATGGATGTGAAGCTTGGGTTGTGAATGCTGCAGCGAGGAGGCAGTTGGAGGCAGTGGAGATGTCCTGTCTCAGGGCAATGTGTGGTGTAAATATTATGCAGAAAATTCGGAGTGTGGAAATTAGGAAAAGGTGTGGAGTTAATAAAAGTATTTAGAGGGCTGAAGAGGGTTTGCTGAGGTGGTTTGGTCATTTAGAGAGAATGGATCAAAGTAGAATGACATGGAGAGCATATAAATCTGTAGGGGAAGGAAGACGGGGTAGGGGTCGTCCTCAAAAAGGTTGGAGGGAGGGGGTAAAGGAGGTGTTGTGGGCGAGGGGTTTGGACTTCCAGCAAGCATGCGTGAACGTGTTAGATAGGAGTGAATGGAGACGAATGGTGTTTGGGACCTGATGAACTGTTGGAGTGTGAGCAGGGTAATATTTAGTGAAGGGCTTCAGGGAAACCAGTTATTTTATATAACTGGATTTGAGTCCGGGAAATTGGAAGTACAATGCCTGCACTCTAAAGGAGGGGTTTGGGATATTGGCAGTTTGGAGGGATATATTGTGTATTTTTTATACGTATATACTTCTAAACTCTTGTATTCTGGGCACCTCTGCAAAAACAGTGATTATGTGTGAGTGAGGTGAAAGTGTTGAATGATGAAAGTATTTTCTTTTTGGGGATTTTCTTTCTTTTTGGGTCACCCTGCCTCGGTGGGAGACAGCTGACTTGTTAAAAAAAAAAAAAAAATACATGAGTGAGAGGGGTTGGATTTGAGTGGGACTTGCACGTGAGTAAATAGGATTATTAGAGCTTATTGCTTGGGTAGCGTTTATTCTGGTAGTAGGCTGGATTTGTGAAGGACGTGCCAAGTATGGGCCAGCAGTCCTGCTGCAATGTTCCTCCTTTCTTATGTTGATGAGTGGAACTATCTGCCTAGTATGGTTATTGAGGCTGAAACCTTGAGTAGTTTCAATTTTTTTTTTTCAACAAACCAGCTGTATCCCACCAAGGCAGGGTGGCCCAAAAAGAAAAACGAAAGTTTCTCTTTTAAAATTTAGTAATTTTACAGGAGAAGGGGTTACTAGCCCCTTGCTCCTGGCATTTTAGTCGCCTCTCACAACACGCATGGCTTACGGAGGAAGAATTCTGTTCCACTTCCCCATGGAGGTAAGAGGAGATAAACAAGAACAAGAACTAGAAATAAATTAGAAGAAAACCCAGAGGGGTGTGTATATATATGTTTGTACATGTATGTTTAGTGTGACTTAAGTGTAAGTAGAAGTAGCAAGATGTACCTGAAATCTTGCATATGTATGAGACAAAAAATGACACCAGCAATCCTACCATCGTGTAAAACAATTACAGGCTTCTGTTTTACACTCGCTTGGCAGGATGGTAGTACCTCCCTGGGCGGTTGCTGTCTACCAACCTACTACCTATAGTTTCAAATTTGTGTTGGATAAATACATGAGTGAGAGGGGTTGGATGTGAGTGGGACCTGCACCTGACTAAACGGAATTCTTTCTTTCTTCTTTCAACACACCAGCTGTATCCCACCGAGGCGGGGTGGCCCAAAAGGAAAAACAAAAGTTTCTCCTTTTACATTTAGTAATATAGGAGAAGAGGTTACTAGCCCCTTGCTCCCGGCATTTTAGTCGCCTCATACAACACGCATGGCTTATGGAGGAAGAATTCTGTTCCACTTCCCCATGGAGGTAAGAGGAAATAAACAAGAACAAGAACTATAAAGAAAATAGAAGAAAACCCAGAGGGGTGTGTATATATATGTTTGTACATGTATGTGTAGTGTGACCTAAGTGTAAGTAGAAGTAGCAAGACGTACCTGAAATCTTGCATGTGTATGAGACAGAATAAAAAGACACCAGCAATCCTACCATCATGTAAAACAATTACAGGCTTCCGTTTTACACTCACTTGGCAGGATGGTAGTACCTCCCTGGGTGGTTGCTGTCTACCAACCTACTACCTATAAAGTAAACAGAATTATCAAAGCTTATTGCTTATGTAGCATTGAAAATTGAGTTGGGCAAATATTCTGCTAGTGGGATGGATTGTGAAGACCTGCCTAGTATGGGCCAACAGGCCTGCTGTAGTGTATTATTATTATTAGTATGTATGTATTATAATAATAATAATTATTATTATAGGAGAAGGTGTGGAGTTAATAAAAGCATTAGTCAGAGGGCAGAAGAGGGGTTGTTGAGGTGGTTTGGTCATTTAGAGAGAATGGATCAAAGTAGAATGACATGGAAAGCATATAAATCTATAGGGGAAGGAAAGAGGGGTAGGGGTCGTCCTCGAAAGGGTTGGAGAGAGGGGGTAAAGGAGGTTTTGTGGGCGAGGGGCTTGGACTTCCAGCAAGCGTGCGTGAGCGTGTTAGATAGGAGTGAATGGAGACGAATGGTACTTGGGACCTGACGATCTGTTGGAGTGTGAGTAGGGTAATATTTAGTGAAGGGATTCAGGGAAACCGGTTATTTTCATATAGTCGGACTTGAGTCCTGGAAATGGGAAGTACAATGCCTGCACTTTAAAGGAGGGGTTTGGGATATTGGCAGTTTGGAGGGATATATTGTGTATCTTTATAGTACGTATATGCTTCTAAACTGTTGTATTCTGAGCACCTCTGCAAAAACAGTGATAATGTGCGAGTGTGGTGAAAGTGTTGAATGATGATGAAAGTATTTTCTTTTTGGGGATTTTTCTTTTTTGGGTCACCCAGCCTCGGTGGGAGACGGCCCACTTTTTAAAAAAAAAAAAAAAAAAAAATATATATATATATATATATACATATATATATATATGTATATATATGTATATATATATATATATATATATATATATATATATATATATACATACATACATACATACATACATCTTTTTTGGGTCACCCTGCCTCGGTGGGAGACGGCCGACTTGTTGAAAAAAAAAAAAAAAAAAAAAAAAAATATATATATATATATATATATATATTTGTAGATGAATGTGTCTAATTTATCAATATATATATATATATATATATATATATATATATATATATATATATATATATATATATATATACCTACCTACATACATACATATATATACACACATATAAATATATATATATATATTTTTTTTTTTTTTTTTCAACAAGTCGGCCGTCTCCCACCGAGGCAGGGTGACCCAAAAAAGAAAGAAAATCCCCAAAAAGAAAATACTTTCATCATCATTCAACACTTTCACCACACTCGCACATTATCACTGTTTTTGCAGAGGTGCTCAGAATACAACAGTTTAGAAGCATATACGTATAAAGATACACAAGATATCCCTCCAAACTGCCAATATCCCAAACCCCTCCTTTAAAGTGCAGGCATTGTACTTCCCATTTCCAGGACTCAAGTCCGACTATATGAAAATAACCGGTTTCCCTGAATCCCTTCACTAAATATTACCCTGCTCACACTCCAACAGATCGTCAGGTCCCAAGTACCATTCGTCTCCATTCACTCCTATCTAACACGCTCACACACGCTCGCTGGAAGTCCAAGCCCCTTGCCCACAAAACCTCCTTTACCCCCTCTCTCCAACCCTTTCAAGGACGACCCCTACCCCGCCTTCCTTCCCCTATAGATTTATATGCTTTCCATGTCATTCTACTTTGATCCATTCTCTCTAAATGACCAAACCACCTCAACAACCCCTCTTCTGCCCTCTGACTAATACTTTTATTAACTCCACACCTTCTCCTAATTTCCACACTCCGAATTTTCTGCATAATATTTACACCACACATTGCCCTTAGACAGGACATCTCCACTGCCTCCAACCGTCTCCTCGCTGCTGCATTTACCACCCAAGCTTCACACCCATATAAGAGTGTTGGTACTACTATACTTTCATACATTCCCTTCTTTGCCTCCATAGATAACGTTTTTTGACTCCACATATACCTCAATGCAGCACTTACCTTTTTTCCCTCATCAATTCTATGATTAACCTCATCCTTCATAAATCCATCTGCCGACACGTCAACTCCCAAGTATCTGAAAACATTTACTTCTTCCATACTCCTCCTTCCCAATTTGATATCCAGTTTTTCTTTATCTAAATCATTTGATACCCTCATCACCTTACTCTTTTCTATGTTCACTTTCAACTTTCTACCTTTACACACATTCCCAAACTCATCCACTAACCTTTGCAATTTTTCTTTAGAATCTCCCATAAGCACAGTATCATCAGCATAAAGTAACTTTGTTAATTCCCATTTTGAATTTGATTCCCCATAATTTAATCCCACCCCTCTCAGGAACACCCTAGCATTTACTTCTTTTACAACCCCATCTATAAATATATTAAACAACCATGGTGACATTACACATCCCTGTCTAAGACCTACTTTTACCGGGAAGTAGTCTCCCTCTCTTCTACACACCCTAACCTGAGCCTCACTATCCTTATAAAAACTCTTTACAGCATTTAGTAACTTACCACCTATTCCATATACTTGCAACATCTGCCACATTGCTCCCCTATCCACTCAATCATATGCCTTTTCTAAATCCATAAATGCAATAAAAACTTCCCTACCTTTATCTAAATACTGTTCACATATATGCTTCAATGTAAACACTTGATCTACACATCCCCTACCCACTCTGAAACCTCCTTGCTCATCCGCAATCCTACATTCTGTCTTACCTCTAATTCTTTCAATTATAACCCTACCATACACTTTTCCTGGTATACTCAATAAAGTTATTCCTCTATAATTTTTACAATTTCTTTTGTCCCCTTTCCCTTTATATAAAGGGACTATACATACTCTCTGCCAATCCCTAGGTACCTTCCCCTCTTTCATACATTTATTAAAGAAATGTACCAACCACTCCAACACTATATCCCCCCCTGCTTTTAACATTTCTGTCATGATCCCATCAGTTCCAGCTGTTTTACCCCCTTTCATTCTACGTAATGCCTCACGTAGCTCCCCCACTCTTACATTCTGCTCTTCTTCACTCCTAAAAGATGGTATAACTCCCTGACCAGTGCATGAAATTATATATATATATATATACAGTGGTCCCTTAATAATCGTCCATAATCCGTTCCTGGAAGTGGGACTATTATCGAAATGGACGATTTACGAATCAATTTTCCCCATAAGAAATAATGTAAATTCAATTAATCCGTTCCTGACACCCAGAAGTATTAAAACAAAAATTTTTTTACATGAAATATAGATGTAGTACATAAACAATACAGTGGCACATGATGAATTAAACATTAACAGAATAACACTTACCTTTATTGGCGATTCTTCTTTGTGTATGGAAGACTGGAGAAGGAGACTGATTGGATGAATTACTGTTTGGAAGGGGACTCCCCTTCCATCAACACCTCAGGTACCAATTGCTTTTCTGGGGTTACTTCTCTTCTCTGTTTCTTAATGCCACTAGGACCACCTTGAGAGTCATGAGTCCTGTCTCGCAAAAAAACTGTCGTCTCTTTAAAGCTTCCCTAAAATGGACCAAGACTCTGTCACTGTACAAGTTGCCGATATGGCTTGCAACATCCTTCTCTGGGTGATGTTTCTCCATAAATCTTTCCATCCTACCCCACATTTCAAAAATCTCCTTAATTTCTGAAGAAGGCACCTTCCTCCATCTCTCTTCCTCCTCCTCTGCAGCAAGATTCAGAGCTGCAATCTGTTGCTGTTCCTGCTGAAGCTCTTGCAGCTCCTCAGTGGTTAGCTCTTTGTTGTGGTCCTCCACCAACTCTTCCACATCCTCCAAACTCACATCCAACCCCATGGAAGTCCCCAGTGCCACAATGGATTTAACAACTGACATAAGCTCATCAGGGTCAGCCCCAAACCCTTCAAAATCCCTCTTGTGGACACAATCTGGCCACAATTTTCTCCAAGCAGAGTTCAAAGTCCTGGTAGTCACTCCCTGCCAAGCCTTACCTATAAGGCTTACGCAATGGAGAATACTGAAATGTTCTTTCCAAAAATCTCATAGGGTCAAGTGAGTGTCTGAGGTCACATTCAAGCACCTTTCAGAACTTTACTGTGATGAACCCAAACTCCTTCAGAATTAGGTCATCCAAGTTTGGAGGATGAGCAGGTGCATTGTCCATTACTAGGAGGCACTTGAGATCCAATTTCTTTTCCAGGAGGTAATTCTTCACACTAGGGCCAAACATTTCATTGAACCACTCTACAAAAATTTCCCTCGTGACCCATGCCTTACTATTAGATTTCCAAAACACACACAATTTACTCTTCATAACATTGTTTTTCCTGAACACTCTGGGATTTTCAGAATGGTACACTAGTAATGGCTTTACTTTGAAATCCCCACTAGCATTAGCACAGAACATTAGCGTCAGCCTGTCTTTCATAGGCTTGTGTCCTGGCATTGCCTTTTCC